>NC_079135.1:126522152-126851903 GCF_945859705.1 Episyrphus balteatus | reverse complement strand
AAGTAGCTTATTGGTATAAATAAACTGGTCTAAAGTTGACAATATCTTGTTGGTTATCTATCTACTATCTACTTATAAGTTTAAACTGACCTAAAGTGGCCGGTATAAACAAGTTGAACAACTTTTTGAACTCTTGTTCTCTTTATTTGTGATTCACTGATTGTTATAATCATTTTTAACGTTAAGTTATAATTTTTCATATATTTCTAGTAATCGCTGTCAATTAGTAATAAAAAAATTACTGGTATAAACTTATCTCATCATGGTAAGTCACATTTCTCATAGTTTTTCAAGGAATATAATCATACGTCAAATGGTATAAACTTCAAAAAGTGATTAATTTCTGTTGAAACTACAGTCGTAACTAAAGCTTAGGTACTGGCTAGTATAAAATCTTATCTCGAAGATTCATGAGTTTTTAAAGGAATTGAGTGAATGGTATAATTTTTTTTTGTATTTGACTGGTATAAAAGCTTAGAAATCATATTATCCCCCATGAAAAGGGCTTTCAAGTCAATTTTATTTAAGGTTTCACTAATTGGTATAAAATTTTGAAATAATTTAACTTTTTTTTTACGATTTTTAGCTTTCCGGAAGATTCACTCTGGAATTAATAGCAAATTTCATCTGGGGTATTGATGCTGGAGCTTTTGGTAATGAAAAACTCTGTCATATTCATGACATAGCCATTGGAATGATAAGTCAATCTATAAAATGTGTATCCTACTATCTAAAAACTGCATCATGGCCTTGGTTAAGGAAACTTTATACTGAACGTTTTTTCCCTAAATCTACTGATGATTTCTTTAAAAATCTTACCACAAACTTAATTGAACACAGATTAAAAAATCCACAAGAACGTTCAGATATTTTAAATCATCTGATAAATCTTTCGAATAAGAAGACACTTACTGAATTTGAATTAGCAGGACATTCTACAACAGTTTTGATTGATGGTTTTGAAACTGCAGCTCTAACAATAAGTCATTGTCTTTTATTGGTAAAAAAACTATATTTAATAGTTTTGATCTAAGAAAAAGTAAAAGTTGTTTATTTTAGATTGGTCGAAATAAATCAGTGCAAGAGAAGCTCCGAAATGAAATACTTGAACATTTGGATAGTGAAAATGGAATAAGTTTTGAGAAATTAAATGAACTTCCATATCTTGATCAGTGTATTCATGGTAAGGTCATTTATTTTATTATTAAAGGGTTAAAAATGTATAAGAACTTTGTTTTCCTTAGAAACTCTTCGATTATTCCCACCTTTGGCTACTTTTACGAAAATCTGCACAATACCTACAACAATTGAAAATTCCGATGGTACAAAACTCCAATTGAAACGGGGAGATACAGTTCATATATCAGCTTATTCCTTCCACAAAGATGAAGAAATATTTGAGAAACCTGAAGAATTTATACCGGAAAGATTTGATCCTGAGGTTGGAGTTTATCGAAAGTATCGCGACAGATGTGTATTTCTTCCGTTTGGTGATGGTCCAAGGATGTGTTTAGGTAAATGCTTTGTCCTCCCAACCTTAGAAAGATTAAATTATGTTTATCTTCTTGTAGGAATGAAACTTGGACTATTGGAGACAAAAATAGCAGTCGCTGAAATCATTCGAAATTTTAACATTGTTTTGAGCGGTTCAACTCGATTGGATAATCGCTGTGATCCAAATAACGTTTTTTCATCTTTGGATGGTGGTATTAGACTTCAATTTGAAACATTGAAATAATATCTTAGTTGTGTTGCTACCTCATTGATTAAGTATTAAAAAAGTTGTTATAATTTAAGGAAATGATAAAATGAATCTACACTCCTGTTCAAAATTAACGCACACCTCTGTACATTTGTAGTTGGAACTCTGTGTCTTTTTCTATAAATGGAGACACAGTACATTTCTTAAAAAAAAAAGAGTTGATTCTATAAACATTAACATATTTTTGCTATTGCCTCTTCTAGCGCATTCTGAACTGGTACTGAAAAAGAAAAAAATAAGGTTGCCACTTTTAAAAACTAATATTGGGCAACCTTATAATGAGTGTTTGTAGTGTTTTTTTTTTAGCATTTGAATAGGGTTGCCGCGTACTTACTGGTATTTTAAGGGTGCCTACCAACATTTTTTAAAATAGTAAAGAAATTTGATGTCTGTCTTAGCCTTTAACTCTATTAAATAAAATTAACTTCGAATAGTGTAATTAGCATTTTAAGGGCCCAGGGGAAAAACGGAACATGTCCACTTTTTGTCATAAATAAAATAATGATGAGGTCTTGTAGTATTTACTGAGCACTATCCAATGGGATCCTTACTTTTATAAAACAAATTTAAACCTTGCTGAAAAAATAAATAAATTTTATGCTTTAAGGATAGGTACTCAGTTGTATGGAGAACAAAATTTTAAAATGCGTTTTTCTCGAAATGAGTTGGAATGGACTTATGCTGTTTTCCCCTGGACCCTTCATTTGAGAAGGGTTACCGCCTGGTTTCTCGTATATTGGAGGTGGTATCCAACATTTTTAAGATAAAAGAGGGTCTCATCTGAAATGTTATGTAGGGATGGCGGTTGTTTGAACAAAAAGCGTTTTTTCCTTTCTGTTAAACATGGCCGGTTTTAAACCGTCCCAAAAAACCGATTTTCTGTTTTTTGTTTGTTTTTACAATTAAAAAAAATACTGAATCTATTTTGACAACAAAAAAAAACTTTTTTTTAGTTCGTTTTTGTTAAAAGAGTTCTTAACGTACCCTGCGTAGGAGTTTTGAGGAATTTTTTGAGCTGAATATGAATTAAAATATATATTTGTGTGGTAAGTTGAGAAAAAGAAAGAAAGTTTTCAGTTTTTCGTCTCGCTGGTTTTTTTTTTGCTCGAATTTTTTTTTTTAGCGATTTGCAAAAACCGTTTTAAACTGGAAGGACAAAAAAACCGGTTGACCGAAGCAAAAAAAAAAAAACGAAACTGTTTTTTTCGGCTGAAATATGAGTGTTTTTAGTTTTTTTTTTTTTTTAAATTTGAGTAGGGTTACCGATAGTAGGGGAGCCCGAGATGCTAAATTTGCAGTTACTCGAGCGCCATGGGGACCTATTGGATTGCGAAGATTAGGTTCTAAAACGAAAAAAAGTATATGAAAGTTTTAAATTTAAGTGGGGATAAGAGCTTATAAACACGTTAAGAAAATGTAAAAAAAAACTGCTACATTGAAATACTCGAGCGCGTCAGATATTAATAGGGTATACTCGCATTGACTTTGTGATAACCGATAAATATTAATCTGACGATAAGACAGTGGTGGGTGGCTACAAAAAGCGGTAGAAAAAATTTAAAAAAAAAAGTTATTCGAGCGTGTCAGATTTTGAGAGGGTACGTTCAGTGAACTCCTAATAGTGTTCAATTTGAATAACTGACGATTTGGGCGTGGTCTACACTTATAAATCATTTTTGAAAATGTAAAAAAATATTGTTAACTTAAGTTACTCGAGCGCGTCAGATTTTTCTACTGTAGGTTCAGCTCGATGTTAGAGTCACCCTAAATGATAATCTGACAATTATATTAAGGTGTATTGCTAATCTGACAATTTAAAAAAAAATTAGACAGTTTTTGAATAAAACAATATTTTTCGTTTCTTCTGGTTGTTACCTACTAGATGTAATACAAAATTTACATTATATACATATTATATACAAAGGTCAATCAATAATAATTTAATATTCATAATAACTGGATTCGTCTTCCAGGTTGGTTTCCACTTGTTCAACTTTGTCGTCATCTCGTGTTTCTGTAAGCAAAAATGGTTATGATACTTACTTGATAATCTTTCTTTCGTATGATATTATATTATTAAAAAGTAAACATACCTACCTAAAGTCATAAGTTTTGCTCGTCTGGTCTTTAACGAAAGAAAAAATACCCCAAATCTAAGAACATTACGTAATGACCAGACAATCAGAGCTTCTATATTTATTAAAGATGGGGCTTTTGCTATAAAGTTAAGAATGTCACGTTATACCTCGATACAAAAATTTGAGTATTGGACCGGACTGGATATTCTCCTATAGTAAATTCCATATAAAACGTCTTTTGGGGCTTTGACACGTTATTTTTTATCCAATTTAATGAATTCTTTAGATTTTTTTAAGTCAATCAGTATCCACATAATAAGTGTAAGTAAATAAGACAAAAAAAATAAAGATATTTCGACAAAAACGTTAAAAACTCAGCAACACGAACCAAAAAATTGTATTTTTTTTTTTACTGTACGTTCATGCTTTATCGATAATTTTGGCTATATTGCCCCATGAAAACCGTCAGATTATATGTTTTTCGTGTTCCTGATAAAATTCCCTTCAGAATAAAAAAAAGTTAATCGCGCTCGAGTATTTCGAGGTGACCTTTTTTTTTGTACAACTTTGTGCCTCTCCCATTTTCTTATGCCACGCTCAAATTGTCAGATTATTGAAATATACACTTTTCTAGATGTACTTAACCTACCGTTTCTTAATCTGACGCGCTCGAGTATTTCCGAGGATCGATTTTTTTTTACTAACGGGCTGCCCACAACGCAGACCACTGTATCAAGCTTTTATATTTGGTAGGAGTACATTACTGAGTACAAGCTTTCTCCCCATATGATTTTCTGACGCGCTCGAGTAACGCGCGAAATCCCTTCCTGGGCTCCCCTACTACGAGTAATTTATCGTAGTTTAAGGATTGCACGATACAGTTTTTTTTTTATATAGAAACGGTTCTGAGTTTAGGTTTATTTTATAGTTTAATCTTCTATATTAAAAAAATATCTATGTGTTCAAACAAATTTTTTTGTAGTGTTTTTCTCATTTGAAAAAGTTTGGTCAAAATTTTTTAAAGTATGTATTTTATAATTTAATTTTTTTTACTGTTTGGCTTTTGTTTGGTTTATTTATTGTTTGTTTGGCATTTAAATTTTTTTCATTTGAATGACCTAGAAAAAAAAATATGATAAATTTAGTCATGTGACAATTTTTCCATTAAAATAGGGTTGCCTTCTTATGGATCGGAAATGTTGATCGCGATGTTTTTCATCGGTTTTTAAAATGATTTCTCTAGTTTAATAAAAATCTAAGCGAAAACCCTTAAACATCAAAAATAAAAGAGTGAAGAAATCGAAGCCGTACTAAAAGTTTAACACGAAAATTTGAACTTCACTTTGATTCGATTAAAACCAATGTAAAAAAATAGTTTTCGCTATTTGCGCTAAAATCAAATAAGCGATAAGTTTGACATTTAGAAACTTATTTGTTTTTGAATTGCTTATAAATTAAGGCTCTTCTTTTATTATTTTTTTTGAGCATTTCGCTAACTCAGCGAAAAAAAATAGAAAATCAGAAAATAAAAGAGCGACAAAACTTAAATGAAGCTGCTGAAACCAATGAACAGAAAATTGTTATCCTTTATTCAACAACACTTAAAACAATTTAAATGCTGTGATTCGCTATAATCGTATGAGTTCAGCGAATATCCATCTTACAATCAAAACGAAATAAGTTCGATAGATTGTATTTTAGGCTGTCGGTTGCTGATTAGTAAGTGCAAGTTTGACATTATTTCTTCTTTATAATACCTATTGTTCTTGAAGATGATTTGCTTAGTTTATATGAACTTAGCGAAAAGCAAGCTAAACAAATGAAATTAATGTTGTACAGCTATCTTTTATTGACTTTTATGGGCTCATTATGGTCATGAAGAAAATCTTTCACTTCAAAAAGTTTTTTTTCCAGAACTTCCAGTGTGGATAAGAAATTTAAATGGATTCTGTTGAGCTTTGAATGAGCAACAGAGCCGCATATTTAACTTATTTGGCAATTCTTGCATTAAATGGTGAAATTTACAGCAGCCGCTGTATCCGTTTATCATTACATCGTCTTATTCAACTCATCCAGGGTCAAAATGAAATGGTCTGGTCACTATCCAAAGGTTTTGATGTACCTTGATGGGGCTCCAAAGCCTTATATAATTAATCCCCCTTTTTGGAACTTTTCTAGGAAAGTCTATAAACACGTGAAAAGAATAAAATATAATTTGTAACAAAACACCATCCCCCTAATTTTGGTGCAAATGCTTCCCCAAATTTTAATACGTGTCAGTATCTGAAAGAATTATGACACAACAACTATTGCATTTCTCTGTTGTTCAGCCCCCGGAATGTATCAGTCGATATTATTTTGTAAGACAAATAAAAATATAAGCTAAATTAGCGCACTTGCTTTGCTTGATAATTTAGTCAAGAACCCAAGGAGAGTCTTCTCCCCGATATATTGTTATATCCAGGGCCGTCTTTAACTATCCTGGGGCCCTTGGGCACACAAGAATTTGGGGCCCTTTTGGAAAGTAAAATAAGTACAACGGTTGGCTTAAAAGCAATGGTTGGTGAAAAAGGGGTGCCAATATATCGTTCCATAATAGAGCTCTTGATACCCGGATACCCGAGTACCCGGGTACCCGAGTTTTCACCATAGGTATAAGATTGAAGGCAAAAATTAATTCAAAGCAGTTCTCCAGTCAAAGCAAAGAATCGTCGTCAAAAAGAATTTTAACTTGGTTTCCTAGCAAAAATTAAAAGATGCAACATCCGCATCGTCTCCATTCCTCTGGGTGGCCGAAGTATGCCCACCGGAGAAGGGTCCTTGCCACGTGCAAAGATACCTTTTATTTTGTTTATTCAGATTTTTATAGATTTCCATACAAAAATTTCCAAAATATGAAGTAAAAAAAAGCGGAGAAAATGAGATTTGAAAAAGCTTTCCTTGAAAAAATAAGCGAAAATTTGTTTTAAGTGGTTGCATTAAAATGTAAATATTTCCAGATTTACGCTATACACTTTCCAGATTAAAGTCTTAAATTAAATCTGATACGATTATTGAGGGAATGTAAGCATAAAATTAGAAAAAGTTACAAAAAAGTTTTGACGTTTGATTAAAAAAAAAATCGGAAAAAAATCAATATGGCTACCTTTAAACGCTTATAATATAAGAACGCCTCAAACCAATGTTAGTGTTTATTGTCTTAAATTGTAGCTTAGAATATACCAATCATTTTTGGTTTTTGGTAAAAAAAAAATGTCCACCCATCATAGATCCCATATCCCTAATAGTCTTAAATCAAACACTATCAAATAAAACAAACAAATATATTTATTGTACCCGGGTACTCGGGTATTATAATACATGAAACTACCGGGTACCCGAACTACCCGGGTACCCGGGTACTCGAGTAATACTCGGGTACCCGGGTATTAGTGAGGACGGGTACTACCCGGTCGTACCTAGTGTCTTTATTATTGGCAGCTCAAAACGGATTGATAGATTTGTTAAAAACTTTGTAGAGACGATTTGTACGGATTTAACGGATCTCCAATATAAAGTTTTCGAGGTATTGCAATCTTCTCAAAAACGGATAACAATTTTGCTTTGAAAAAAAAACATGTAATGCTGCAAATAAGCCGCACTTTTGAAATGAGAAAAATATTTAATTGGACCGTTATTAACGGTACCTACTTGCCATAGAACCGATTTTTTAATGTAAACGACACAATCGATTTTAATGAAAATTTTGACATTAAAATGCTTATACTGATATTAAAATTAAGAAAACTTAAAAAAAAAAATTATTTTTGGATATAACAAAAAATTATTTTTCTTTGAAAAACAATTTTTTTAAAGTTATTTAATGAATTTTATTTGTCAATCTGTCAATCTTTAAATACGAGAGCAATTCGCAATTCAAATTAAAAAATGTTTGGGGGTGCCAACCATTGTACCATGGCGTTTTCCATTGAACCAAAACATTGATGTACCGTCGACGAGCTGACAATAATTTTTTCTTAAACGTTTTCCAACGGAAAAAGTATTGATGTTTTTTTGCCGACGAATTGATTCTTTTTTCGTCTTTTGATACGAATCTTCACATATTTTTACACAAGCACTAAAAATTTGACAGTTTTATAAACTTTAAATGAAATTATTATTTAAGGAAAAAGATAATGGAAGAGAATTCGTTCTTTTTATTAATAAATAATCTTACCTACCTACAGTGGAAAAAAAAAGATATTTTTTTTGTATTTTTTGAAAATATTATTGTCTTATTTTTTGGAAAATTGAATTTGGGTTTGGTCGTTTGGATTTAAAATTTTGTCCGCATAAAACGCCACATAATTTGTTTTCATTTTGAAAACATACATATATTTTCCGTATAGGTGTAGAAAAAACTTTATTTGGTTGTTGGGTTGCCATATAAAAACTATAACTTTTTTGGTAAATGGTCTACCCGACAAAAATGTTTTAAGAATAAATGTGTGCGAGAAATTTTCGTTCCTTGGGGGCCCCCCTGAGAATGGGGGCCCTGGGCACGGGCCCCGTGTGCCCTTATGGTAAAGACGGCATTGGTTATATCGTCCTTGCAGAAGAAAAAAACGCACGTGCCAGGGATTTGCTTACACAGCTTCACACCCTATTTTTTTCATATATATTATTTGTGCGTGTTAATAACTTTTAGATGAATGACAGCAGCAGCCAATTGCGTAAAAGTATGAACAACCAACAAAGGGTTGCCAGTTGCTACGAATTGAAACGGAAACCCAACACAATATTGAGGGGGATGCTGCAAAACTGTAACAAAAAAAAGTCGCGATTTTATTTGATACCAAGGACTGGCCTTAACGTTGCCGTCGCGTCGTATCTCACTAGAGCTGAAGCAAACCGTATGTATTCGTTACTTAAATGCGGGTATTCACTTCAGTAACGAGCAACGAAACGTTACTGCCCAAATAATTTCGTTACTCGTATGTTTCGTTACTATAGTACTGCACAAGTAACGAAACATGCGAAACATACGAAACGTGCGAAACATACGAAAAATACGGAACATACGAGTAACGACGATACTCCAATTCCAATACCAATTTGGAAATGCGAAACGAAAACAAAATGGTACACTGCATTTGTCGTGTGCGCATTATTTCGCATCTCGTATCGGTTCGGTATTATTATTTATGTATTTTACGATTTTGTTGTTCTGTTTTTGTGTATGTTTATCAAAAGGGGTAAATAAGAATTCTGTTTCTTTCTCTTTCGTACCTTTTTTTTATGGACATGTGCGTGTGGAGTGAATTATGTGAAAGTGTGTTTGAGTGTAGTGTAGATCAGGGTTCGGACTTTACTTCGATCGAAGTAGATTTACTTCGATTTTGGGAAACAAATAAAATCTACTTCCCTACTTCTCTTTTTCAGGATCTACTTCTATTTCTTGATTGAAAAATATTTTTCAAGTAATAAATTTAGAGAAAGGGATTTAACTTCAATTTTAAATCTGGTCGAGGCATTGAGAAAAAAAGCTCAACCGAAATCTCAAAAGATGAATGGAGGTCAATTATTCTTCGAATTCAAGATATAAATAAAGTTTATCAAAGTAATTTTGACTGATTTTGAAGAATTCCTGATTTTTAGATCATGCTGAATTAACCGTTTTACCCCTAAACACCGTTACAACCACTAGATGAGAAAGGTTTTTTGGAAAAGATCATAATAAAAAAGTAAAGAAAAATAATTTCGTTGAAAAATAATTTTTTTAGAATAAATTTTTGTAAATAAATGTTCTGAAAGTTCAATTTTGAAATATACTTCCGAAATTTTGAATCTACTTCACTTTTTTTTCAAATTTGCTTCTAAATTTTGAAACTGAAGTCCGAACCCTGGTGTAGATACATTCCAATTAGAATACCAATTTGGATAGGTATACGAAATGTGAAACAAAAACAAAATGGTACACACTGCATCTGTTGGGGCGTAGCCGTACTTGTATTCTGTTTTCTCCTTTTTTCCTTTTGTAATTAATAAAAAGAATTTTTTCTTTTCCTTTGTTTGATTTGTTTAATTTATTTTATTCTTTAGTTTGATTCAAACAAATAATTACAATTTTGGTTTTATTCATGGTTTAAAGTTTTTGTTTTTTTTTTCTTTTGATTTCAAGTAGGTACTACTTTCTTGCTTGTGTGTGGTGAGGTGGTGTCTGACATGAGTGACGACAACTTTGAATGAGAATATGGAATGAATGTGATTGAATGAAATGATTGAATGGGTTTTTTATTTTAGGTTGGCTGCAATGACAATTTTTAAGTTTGGACCGGGAGGAAACGAAACATGGGCGTGTTCGTATATTCTTATTTGAATCTTGAATTGTTTGGTTTCTTAATTATGTTAGTTATGATTCTATTTAACTATATCTGGTAAAAACTTTATTCAGCCCCGGCACATTCATATCTTAAAAAAAAAAATTACTTTTAGGTACATCGAAAATCTGATATTGAAAGCAGATTCTTGAAAACTTTACTCTTTGCTAAGCTAGTTGAGCTAGAGAATATTTGTATACCACTTTAAAAAAGATTTCTTCTCATTCAAAATCTTGCATTATTAAATTTTTAATGTTGTTTTTACTTTTAATATATATTTAAAAAAAAAAACAACCAAAATAATAAGTTCTTAACGTAAATCGTGAGACATAACAAAAATACCAAATGTAGGAAATATACGAAATATACGAAATATACGAAACATACGAAATATACGAAGGATACGAAGCATACGAAACATACGAAACATGCGAAACATACGAAATATACCTAAAGTAACGAAAGTAACGAGTAACGATATCGTTGATGCGGGTACTAAAACCAAAAGTAACGTATACATGCGGGTACTCATTTTGTCGTTACTTTTACAGCCCTATATCTCACCTCACGCAATGGCTTTTATACGCTGATGATATTGAGTCGTAAATTATGATCAAAATTTAATGAACGGTAAATTAGAGCGATAAATTATGTTCGTGGGCGCTTTTTTATTACTTTTTTTAAATTAAACTTAACGATTATGGGGATTGGATAAAGAAGCTGCAAATGGTTGGTAGGCTTGAAAGGTCTCTATATAAATTTATTAACATGTTGGGGAGGTTAACGATTTTGTTTTTCTTTTATTCTTTGAATTATAACGGAACTAATTTAGTCATTTGACTTTGAATTCGTGAGGAAAAGCTTTTTTAATTTTTGGGTATGTGTTAGTTGGTTTTTAGATGGAAAAATGGTGACGTCAAAACCCTTTAACTCTTATGAAGAATACTTTGAATAATTTTTTTTGTTACTCTTTTTTAGGAGGTTACTTTTATTTTTTACAATAACCTATCAAATTTCTTACGAATAAGTAACATCAATCTGATACCTTAAGACTTCGGAATGATAAAGGTTTTGAAATATTATACATTCATCCCTTGATGCTTCAAGAAGAAGGTAAATGCATAGAATCTCTGCCCCGTCTTTGATTTAGAAATCTCTAGATTGATAAATTATTTTTATCTAATCTACCCCTTTAAAAAAAGATAAATTTTCCAACCCCAAAATTAAAAGACAATATAACTGTTATGGATGGAAATATTTATAATAAAAGCAGACTTTTTCTAGGTATATTTTCGCGTGTTCATTTGAAGATATTAAAAATACCAAAAGATAAAGAAACCAAAAAGCTATTAAAATGAGCTAAGCTAACTTTGATAATGGCATTTTTAATGTTTCTAATTCCCTAGGTGGCGATATAAAAATTCTAGATTTTGGGTGCGTCTTATAGGTAATAAACGGGGCATCAGGCACACAAAGAAGATAAAAGAAATGTTTGAGATTTTGTAGAAATATTTGTTTTTAAATTTGGTCAAAAGCCAAAAACTGCCGGTTGTTTTTTTAAATCTAAGCCCAAAATCCTGAAATTCAATTATTTTGAATTTAATTTGCAAAGTGACACCGTTTTTGTATAAAAGCTATGTCGGGATGTCAGTATGTTGCCATGTCGCTATGTCACTCTGTTGCTATGTCGCTATTCCGCCATATCGCTATGTCGCCGTGTCGCTATGTCGCCATGTCAATATTTCGCCATGTCAATATGTCGCCATGTCGCTATGTCACCATATCGTTATGTCGCTATGTCGCCATGTCGTTTTGTCGCTATGTCGCCATGTCGCTATGTCGCCATGTCGCTATGTCGTTATGTTGCTAAGTCGCTATGTCACCACCTTGTCACAATGGCACCTTGTCGCTATGTCGCCATGTCGCCAACGTTATTTGGGTAAAACTGATTTGGGCAAACATTTCAGGTGAATATCAACATTTTGAAGAATGGTAGTAAAATGCAGTCGTAAATTGATATTTTGTAATACTTTGTGAACAGTACTTTCCTATCGTTGTTTTAAAAAAATGTTCCTAAGGTAAAATGTTGCATTGCTAATTTCTTCTAAAAGTTGGTAAAATATTATCAAAAAACTGTTTCAACATCCTAGTTACCAACCGTATTTCCTCTGCGTCAAGTTAAAATAACTCCCACTCCTTGTCTATGTATGTACTTGCTCTTCCTTGACACCTTATTACTGCACGTACACAAGAATTATGATAGAATATAACTCTCGCTCCAGTTCGAGTCTCCCCTCCCCAAAACTTTCTAACACCCGAAACACCATATACAGACACACAATTGAATAAGGAACGTTGCTCATTTCTTGACGTTATTATTATTATTTTTTTTCTATGTTCCTTTCTCTTCGTTATACCGTTTTGCTCTATGTGTCCTCATATTGCACAGAAAAGAATATAGGGGAATATAAAAATTGTGAATTCTACGTGTTGGGTTGGATGGTGTTGGGTTGAGAGAGACTAGGGGTTGGGGGTGTATGATGATGGAATACAAAGCATCCTGAATGCGTACCAACCTTATATCTTGAGCTGAAAAAAAAAAAAAAAAAAACATGGTGGAAGGAAACAATAACGTGTTGTAACTTCTTATAAGATACGAAACACACAAATAAAATGATAAAAGTGATGATGTCGAGAGAAAATTGTAACAAAATTGTATCTCACCACCTACAACAGCACAGCTACAAAGCTACCTAAATACAATACCTCTCCAACTCCAAGGCCATGTCATTTCAAAGGCAATAGGGTGAGAAAAACTTGGCAGTGAGTATTTACTCTATATATGGGTCGTCAGTCGGTCGTGTCGGTACAAAAAGGTGATGGTTCGTTGTCCCATCACAACAATGAGAAAATGAGAACCCTGAAAAAAAAGTAGAAAAAAATAATGATAAAACTTCATCTCATCTCACGAATCTTAGAGAGCTAACACGTTAGCAAATATTTTTCCATCAACACGATGGATGAGCTAAAAATATACAGAATTTACCCTACAATTTACTTGGTGTTTGTATGTGTTTATGTGTGATGATGTATATGTAAACCAAGTCAAAACAAATTCACATCAAGAAAAAAGGATACGAGAGCAACTAAAAATGGCATAAGAGGTGTGCCCATAGATAAGCAGGACGACGACCTTATACCTAAATATATAAAAAAATAAAAACAGGAAAGATATTTTTTCGTGTGGAAAATTACATTAACATAAAATGTAGATATTTTAAGGCTGAAGAAGAAGTGGGGCATATTTCCTACATTCTTATACCTGTCTGTCTTCAAATCTTTTTTAATAGAACAATGTTCCTATTAATTATATGGCGGAAAAACACTGGCAACCTTAACTCAATTTAGGAATTCAACTTATGGTGACAGGACAATTAATTTTTTGACAGGACGATTTTTTATTGAAATATTTTTTATATGAAGCGCAGAAGTTACATAAAACTAAATTGGCATTTTTGACTCAGTCTCCGCCAAACATACTAGTGATACTTAGCGGGATGACCTGTGATACCTGCAGGAGGACTCCGTATCCTGTGATACTTTCTGAGGCTTCCAGTGATACTTATTCAAGAAATCAGTGCACTTACCAGAGCAAATCATGATTCCTCCGGGAGAAACCCGTGGGTCCGTGGTTAGTCTGTGATAATTTTTATAGAAGTGCGTGATACTTACCAGAAAAACAATGAAACTTAGGTACCAAAGAAAACCATGCCGCGATCCTAAGCTAAGAGAAAAACGTAACACTTACTGGCATAACTGATAATGGCTGAAAAAATCCACAACACTATCCATTAAACCTGTGGCACTTTTCTAAGATACCTGTGATATTTAGCGAAAAAAACCAGTCATTCAAGACCAACACACTATTTTTATCAAATAAGGATGTGATATTTACAAAAGCAACTCGTAATGCGTACTGGTGTAATCAATGGGAATTACGAAAAAAAAAAAAAATGCATAGTACTAAGCTTGTGATACATAGTAAGTAAAGAAATCCATGATACTTACAAGAAAAATTAGTGATATCTACACAATCCGGGTAACCAGTGGTACTTACTTACCAGAAATGTCCATGATTCTTATCGGAACAACCCAAGGCAGTTATCAAAAAAATCTATAATACATTTTAGAAAGAAATTTGGAATACTTGTCGATCAAATCTGTGATACTGATCAAGGTAACTGGTCTTAACGAAAAAGAGAAATCAGTGATATCCGAGATTTTGTGATACTTACCGTATACAACCCATGATATTACCGGAATAACACATGGATACTTACCAGTACAAACATTGATACATATACAAAGAATCGGTGATGCCGGAGCAACAATTCGAGATATTAATCAAGCCAACCGTGATAATAATATACCGTGATACTAACCCAACTCATGGACGTCACTGGAAAAGTGCGTGATACTGCCCGGGAATACCCGTACGTGATACTCAACTGTTAACCTGTAATACTTGCTAGAGCAACCTAAAAAACTTAGCCGAGAAATCCTTGAGGTTACCAAGGCAACTCATGGAGCTAACCAGTGTTTTTCATAACATAACACATCATACCTACCAAAGAACAACGTGATATTTACCAGACAACCTGTAATTTGTACAGGCAACAATGAAACTGACAGGTGCCGTATATAAAACCTACCCTCCCGATCCGTGATAATAAAGAGCCAACATGTGATATTTAAGTATCAGATAGATCCATCATACTTAAGAGGAAAATCATTAATGTCTACAGTGGCGATTGGTGATACTTACCGAGTAATCCGCCCTACTAACAATTTTGCTTCTATAATGCCTTACAGAAGCAACAATTGCATCTGTAAAGCTTTATAGAACCAAAATTGTTTGTCGGGCGTGATACTAAAGTAACGAAAGACTAACCGCAAACAAATTTTGATACTTACTAGAACAACCTATGAAACTAACTTGTGCAATCCAAAATACTAAAAAATACCTACCGAGCAACCCGTGATATTAAAATACCAGAAAAAACTTATAATAATCACTTGAGAAAGACGTGGTTCTTATCGGGAGTACCCATAAAATATACGTGCACTAACCATTATAGTTCACCGGAAAGTCTGTGATACTTGGTATACCATTCTATATAACTTGTGATATTTTCTGGAGTGACCTGTGCTATTCAGCCGAAAATACTAGGTAGCTACCTTACTGAAGCTTACCATAACAAATCGAAATGATTCGAAATGCTTTCCGGAGAACTCCTCTGTGATACCTACATACCTAAGCAACCCTATCAATGCTGTTATTAGACATTTATTCATGTGAGGCTTGTGAGAGAATTCTGTGATACCTATCAGGTCAAGCATGCAACTTATCAGCCAACCTGTGATAGCGAATGGACAAATCTGTGATACTGGCATAAGAAAACTCTAGTTATTAGAATAACTAGGGATACTTACTGCAGAAATTCGTGATACATATCAGAGAAATCCGTTATACTAACTGTGATAACTTGTGATAATTTTTAGAGAATCCTGTGATACTTATCTGGGATAACCTTGAAACTCTGACACCTGTTATCTTACCACACAATTCCGTGATACAAAACGACCACCATACGAATCTCTCAAACAAAGATGATTCCAGTGTAAAATTTATGAAAATTGGATGAATAGAAAATCATCTCCACATTACTCCCATTTTAAACGTGAAAATTCCATAATAACCTCGTTATCCTTGCATTCATTTGGCACAAACATTCATTTTTCTCTCTTTGTATATATCTGACCATCAACATCATTTTCGCAAACTTGATGATACGTGAGGAAAGTAAAGTCTTATCAATCTCAGACATCGCAAACACCACACCTCACATGCTTACATTAGGTTTATATGTGTGAACAGGTCATTTGCATATCACAAAACCATCTTGATGTATTGCATTCCGTTATAAAAGAGGATTCGCTTGCAGTATACAGTGTGTGAAATTCACTTCAAATGACCTGTGAAAACGATTTGAAATCTCTGATTACATTCATATATAGGCAAGCTTGTATATAGTAAACAACAAAAGCCTAAGACAGAATTAGAATTCCAAAACTAAAGGCTTTGAATGCAAGGTAAATATATCACAGGATGTTAAATATCCTTGTGCATAAATTAAACCATCAAGATATGTGAATACTTTTCATTTCCTAATCAAAGTACTTTCAAGATTCATGAACTAAAGTCTATCCAACAATGGTTTAGACTTCAAGTTCTCTAGAAACTAGAACTCTATTTACGTCTTGCCAGCTTCCTAAGTATAAATTCTTGAGAAGATGGAAGGATTGGTTTCCCCCGTCTTAGGTCATGATTTATTGCAACTTCTTGTTTAAAAACGTAAACAAGTTGTTTTTCTTTTTGAAGTTTTCTCCATCTCAGTAGGATGGCGCTTGTGTCTTCTTTTTAATTTTGTTTTCCAACAAAACACACGCCACTTGCATCTATAGAAGACAAGTGGCACTTTGTCCAGGGCACAAAGTGAATATAATGAATTGGTCATGTTTTTTTTTTTGTTCCTTCTCTTTTTTTTTAAATTTTTTATTTTGCTCCTATAACGCTTGCCAGTGCAGCATTTTGAGAACCCAACCAAGGTGTGGGCTTAAACCGAGTAATTAATTGGAGCGTCGCGACGCGTCGCTATACTAAATTTAACAAATTTATATCTTAAGCTTGATTGCAGAGTAAACTGGGCTGTATAGGGAGCTGAAGTGGCGTGGTCGGTGAGAAGATACTGCATTGGCGACTGGAGTGATTTCGCGATTTTTTGTCTTGTGCCACTGTGGGATATCGGTGGCGTGAAATATAAATGATCGATGCTGCGAAAACCGACTGGCATCGTATAAAAAGTTTGACAAATTAAGATATCCTTCGACTATGGTCTCTCTCTCTCTTACTCTCTGTTATAAATTTTTGAATTTGTCCATTTGACTAATCCGTGGTGCTGATCGGTGGACGAGATTAATAAAATTTTTCATTATGGAAAGGGTGAATTTCACCAAGTGATATCAAGGGTAGTGCCCAGCCAAGTTCTCCAGCAACTTTGGCACTACAACCTTATTTATAGGAAACAACTCAGGCCATTTTCGACCCCCCTCTAACTTCCACACCAAAGATGCTAGAAATTTCAAACTCGCTACATTTGTTGAACGGGTCAAAACCAACTACCTCACATAATTATAGCCTCCTACGATGAGTAGTTTCTGAGATATAGGGCTTCAAAAATCGCAAAAACCGTAACTGACTCACTGACAGATCATCAAAATTATGGAGAATTTCCCGATATCGTAGAAACTTGAAATTTTACACGGTGATAGGACTTGTGTTTTGTACAAAGGAAAAAATTTTATGTTTGAGAATTTCAGCCAGGGGGCGTGGCAACCGCCCATTTCCTGAATTTTCATAAAATATTATAGAACACTTCTGACTATCGTAGAATCTTGAAATTTGGTGGAATGGTAGAGCTGGTGTTTATACAAAGGAAAAAATTTTAAATTTGAGAATTTCCAGGGGGCGTGGCAACCACCCATTTCCGCTGAATTTTCATCAAATATTATAGAGCATTTCTGATTTATCGTAGAATCTTGAAACTTGGTAGAATGATAGAGCTGGTGTTTATACAAAGGAAAAAAATTTTAAATTTGAGAATTTCAGCCAGGGGCGTGGCATCCATCCACTCCAGCGGAATTTTCATCAAATATTATAGAGCGCTTCTGATTATCGTAGAATCTTTAAATTTGGTAGAATGGTAGAGCTGGTAGTTTATACAAAGGAAAAAATTTAAAGTTTGAGAATTTCAGCCAAGGGGCGTGGCATCCACCCACTCCAGCGGAATTTTCATCAAATATTAAAGAGCACTTCTGATTATCGTAGAATCTTTAAATTTGGTAGAATGGTAGAGCTGGTAGTTTATACAAAGGAAAAAATTTAAAGATTGAGAATTTCAGCCAGGGGGCGCACATAGGAGTATTTGCAGTAAAAACCTGGTCATAAGTCGATTTTCTGAAAATCAAAATTGACACCAAAAAGTTTGGTAAAGTGGGTGCAAAATAAACCTGTGTCAATATGCTGCACTCATTTTTTTGTTTTTTGATCGTGTTTTGTTAAAAAATGAGTTCAAAGTTAATTGTTACATCTACCTCATTTTTATTTGAATTCGAAGTATTTTGGTAAGTGTTATTCTATATGCAATATCGAAGTGTTGTGATAGAAATCTAAAAAAATTTTAATGCAGAATTCTTCTTCAGTTATTTATTAACGATATTAATAAAGTTTTGAAAATGTTAGATGGGTTTTTCTATTTTAATTCGGGCTTAGAACTAGTATCTAAAAACTTGATATTTTTGGTAAGTTATTATTTGAACTTTAATGATTTTGTTTTAGTCCTCGTTATTCTGCGATGAATTAAAACTTATGAGTTAGTTTATATATTCTTTAACACAATGCAACAAAAATTTTGTGCTCTTAGGTGGTCTTTAGAAAATCGAGGGTCAATTAGTTTTTCACTTTCTTTTAGAAAATACTCCTTACTTTATGCAACGTTTTTTTTATTTTTAAATTAAATTTACGGGATGCTTTTCAAAATTCTGCTTTTTCAGCGAAAATTCTGTTTTTCAAAATTCTGCTTTTCAAAATTCGGCCAGCATTATATTTGAACAAAAAAAAATCTGCTAATTCTGTTTTTTTTTTTTAAAGCATATGCGCTGGCTAAAGAAAAATACACCTCATTAATGTAATTCAACATTGGTACTTTCCTAAATTTTTTTATTTAAGTGTCGCAAATATTTTTTGAAATGCATATACTGACTTTCTTTCAAATAAAATATGTATACTAATTGGAACCGATGTTGTACATTCCTTTTCTTATTCAAAATTTGAATATTCATCTTTATTTGATAAATTAATAAATTTTTAGTTATTTTCGGAAATGTTTAATATTAAAAACTAGAGTTGGGCACTTTAGTTCATTTGAGTGATCGATCACTTTAGTTCAAATCACACTAATGAACTAGTTCTGAACTAGTTCATTTTAGTTCAATTTATTTTAATCACTCCGGTTTTGTTAAAATTAAAAACAAAATTAGTTTGTGCAAACTGTATCCAAATTAATGTAAAATTGACGCATTCTACATAAAAAAACAAATACAACCTAAAAATAACAGATATGTACATATTTTATTTTCTTTAAAAATTCTTAATTTCGTTCATATACCTGTCGAGCTTTCTGGTTCCTGACAAAAGTCTAGAATAAGTACGTTTTGCTTTCATTAAATGGAAATCATAGTAATGCAAGGACCAAGATGCTACTTGTTTTTTGTTCTTGCTCAGAAATAAGAGTAAGGGGTGCTTGAAGAAGAAACGCTGATACTGGCACAATCGACCTTTTGTTTTACATCTAAATCTTGAGGTAGAGCAGAAGAACTGATTTCTCTCCACAAAGAATTGGATGCAATTTCATATGCACTTTGGTTTCTGCACCCCTTCTTTAAACGCTGTCGTCGTATAATACAAGGAGACAAAGACCAAATTTGAAAATTCCCTATACAGATGGGACTTCCTTTCACCCAAAAAATATATAAAAAAAAAGATAATGTAAGGTGCGCAAGCTATTTTGTAATGTCATATTACGACTGCTTTAGTTTGCTGTTTAGTTTGTTGAAACAAATCTTTTTCGCTATTCGCGAACTAAATTGAACTAAGTAAGTGAACTAAGTTCACTAGTTCACCAAGATGAACTAGTTCATCGAACTAGTTCGTTCGCGAACTACACAAGCCTATTAAAAACCTTTTCTTAATATTTTCAAATTTATTCATTTATAAAACAAAAATTAATTCGCATTTAAAAAATGACAAATTATGTAGGTAAGTAATCAAATAAGCAGATAATTTTTCAAAAAGATGATTTTACAGAATTCTGCAAAAAATTAAAAAAGGGTTTGGAAAATGTTAAAAAGCGCGCGCTTTTTAACATTTTCCAAACCCTTTTTTTAATTTTTTGCAGAATTTTGAAAAGCAGAATTATGAAAAGCAGAATTTTGAAAAACAGAATTTTGAAAAACAGAATTTTGAAAAGCAGAATTTTGAAAGCAGAATTTTGTAAAGCAGAATTTTGAAAGCAGAATTTTGACAAAAGAATTTTGACCCCGGCAGAATTTTGACCCCAACCCTAAATTTACTGATGTTATTAGTGTATTTTATTTTGGGTGATCTCAAGGTTGGGGAAGAGAGAAAAGAAACTGAGAATTGCGTATTAGGGATGAGGAAAAAATTTTGAGAAAAATAATGTCGACAGGCGGCGGAGTACATGCCATTAATCAATTTTTTTAGTTTTTGGTAAAAAAATAAAAATAAAAAAAACTAGGTTTATATTGTATTTTCTTGTAGGAATACTCATTTTAAACAGAAATAATAACAAAAACAACGAAAAATAATTATGGCCAGGTTTTTGATGACAATACTCCTATGTGGGGCGTGGCAACCGCCCATTTTCACTGAATTTTCATCAAATGTAGAGATTTTCAATTCTACAGCCATACCTTGCAAAAAGTAGTGAAATCACAACAAAAACATTACTGTTAAAAAAAAGAGCCAAGTTCTCCTATGTTAAAATTATGCTGGCACAAAAAGTATTGAGATGTAAAAGTGTACCAAGTTCTAAAGTTTGGGTTCAAATTCGTATCAATAAAATTTTGATTGTTTACTTGGCAATTTTTGAAATAACTTTAAAAATCGGTAATTAAAATAAAAATTGTCAAGAGAACAATCAAAATTGTATTGATAATTTTTTTTAACAGTAATGTTTTTGTTGTGATGTGTAGTTACTTAAAGCTTAATAGAAATGGCTGCCAAAATGAAGCTTCGTTTTGAAGTTATTGTCTTCACGATGACGAGAAGAATAGTCAGTTCAGTTTTGATTTTTTTTTTTTCAAAACATACTTATGTTAAGCAAAAAACAAGAAGGTAATGGAAAGGTTTTGAGTTTCATCAGTATGTATATGTTCATAAGTTCCATCATAACTTCTAAACTAGTTATTTTAATTTGACGAATGAGGTATCGTTGAAAGCTTTTTTATTGACCGCTGGTTATATGCTATAGGACGTTGCATGATATTAGATTTAAAAGTTTTAAATCTGAGTAGGCAATTTAGTTGGAAAGTCCTTGTACAAATCTCTCATCACACCAGTCCTTCACAATAGTGCAGAGACATATAGACTTTGACAAAGGCGGATGAAAAACTCCCAAATCCACCATAACATTTTGATTAAAAAAAAAAATATCATTTGCTTATTTATTCGTGTAACTTTCCATGACTTTTTCACCACAGAAATGACCTAAAAAAAGTCTTAAAAACATTTCATTTATTTATTGTAATAATCTCTTTAAAATAAATTAAAATTTGCTATCAATTTGGGCTTATCATACAAAAAAAACTGTGTGTATCTCAATTAGAACACCCAGATTAACTATGAAAACTATTTCCTCCAAAGTAGGTACATATTTTGGTTACGATTAGTTATCTATCAAAAAATTACATAGTAATGCATATTTTTTTTTAATCTCATAATATACTATAGTTTGAATAAGAAGATCATTCTTAAATGTCATCTTGCATAGAATAGATTCCCTTTTGGTCTTAAACTATGTACGAATTAATTTTATTTGTGTTTGCTATTTTTTCGATGTTGATATACATCTACTTGAGATGGAATTTTAATTATTGGCAAAAACGGGGTATTCGTGGACCGAAACCTGCTATTTTGGTGGGAAATTTCATTAAATCTGCTAGGGGTGAAGTGAATTATATGGATGAACTTAATGAAATATATTTGTACGAAATAATTTATTTTTCTGTTAATATGATTTTTTTTTTAATTTCATACTGTAAACTTTTTCTTTTTAGAAAATATAAAAATAGTGAAAAGTTTGTTGGTATTTTTTCATCACGCAATCCGAGACTATTTATTTTAGATCCTGAAATAGTTCGTCAAATTTTGAGGACAAATTTTAGCAATTTTTACAATAATGAATCTTCAAAGTGGGTAAGTGTGAAATGAGCTTTATTGTTTTTTTTTTTTTGTAAAAAGAGTAAATAAAGTTATAACTTCATTCTTTTAGTCAATACCGCATATTGATCTTCTTCGAATGCAAAGTCCTTTTGTTAGTGTTGGAAAAACATGGAAGGAGAAACGTAGAGAAATTGTTACAGCATTGACAGGTAATAGGGTAAGTTAAGCCGTTAAATGGTCGAATTTAAAAAGGTAATTGAAACGAATTTTGTAGATTCGTTCATCATACCCAGCAATGCAGGAAATAGCTCATAAATTATCCGACCTTCTTAGAGCACACGATGGAAAGGATATTGACGCAAAAGAGGTATAATAGTTTATTATATATCAAAGGTTTAGAGATTTTTATGCAAGTGTATCTTACTGGTATAAAATTATAGTTTCTAATAGTAAAGTATATTTTAAATTTGATGATAATAATAGCCTTCCAACATGCAGAAAAGTTTTAAATTCTTTTTAGTGAATTCATTTTTAATTGCGATATAGGTACTATACAGGGTGTCCCAAAAGTAATGGATTAAACGAAATATGCTGATAGGCCAACTTAAGGGCTCTCAGAATTTGGTAACTTGTTCATCCCAAATCCTTAAGGTTTTCGATTTAATGCAGTTTTTGTGAAATTTCGAAAAATCCCGACTTTGCATCAGTATTTTGCTTCCTCCGCTCATAATTGATTTTTGTTTTTTATAATTCTTCCACTCAAACATTGCCTAATAAAAGGAAATTATTAATTGATTAAATTATTTTTTGTTTCATACGCCATTTTGCTGCAAATTAATTAACAGTTCCATGTTTTATAAAAACTCAATTTCTTACTGTAATTTCAGAGCAGCATCCCGAAAAAAATTTGTATGGTGTGATACTGGTTTATTAATTTAAAAACTCGCCGTGTTATTGCAGTTTTCAAAAATGTATAAAAATTTCCAAAGTTGAAATTAGAACGAAAGATATTACAATTTAAATGTAACAAAACAGGGCTTTTCAGTGAAAAATAACAAAGATAATAAGATAAGTATTCACGGTAAGATCATATTTATTACAAATTCAAATTTTTATTTTTTGTTTATTTTAGAAACATTGCGATTATTCCCAGTTAATCCGACTTTTACAAAAATTTGTACTACACCTACAACACTTGAAAATTCTGATGGAAGGACAATTGAACTTAAACAAGGTGATATTGTTCATATATCGGCTTATTCCTTCCACAAAGATAAAGAATTTTTTGAAAAACCTGAAGAATTTATGCCAGAAAGATTTGATCCTGAGATTGGAGGCTATAGAAAGTATCGCGATAGAGGAGTCTTTCTTCCATTTAGTGATGGACCAAGAATGTGTTTAGGTTGAATGATCTTTTTTTGGATTTTTCTTAAAATTATAACTAATTTTATTTTTAGGAATGAAACTTGGTTTGTTAGAAACCAAAATAGCAGTTGCTAAGATTGTACAAAATTTTAAAATTAATTTCAGTAGCTCAACTCGAATGGATAACCGCTGTGATCCAAAAAAAATTGCATCATTTTTAGACGGTGGTATTAGACTTCAATTTGAAGGGTTTAAATAATTTATTAGTTTTAATTTTTTTTATTAGCATTAAGTGTGTGTAAAAAATAAACCTTGAAAGAAATTTAACTTTTTTTGTTCTTAATTTTGTAAGTGTATTTTTTAATCTTAAACCTCGTCCACCCTGGATGTACCATACAAACAACAGACCAACACCTTTAACAAGCATTATAAGTGTATACCTAATCTACGGCCACAGGGTGTATAGTAAAACCAAGAAGCTAATAAGTTTTAAAGAAATCAGAAATAATGTGAAGTTGCTACATGTTTCTAAACCATTTTTCACTGTTTGGCGCTCAAAAAAATATTATTAAGTATTATTGCGAGATCCGGTCAGAGAAAGCTCCGAAACGAAAGCCCGTTCCGCAACTATTTTATATCAGAGAATTTATGATGAAATTCAACATAAACTGTCAAAAAGTCTTTGCTTTTGATTTTTAAGGGGTTGGTAATTTGAAAAAAAGATTTTTTTTGTGTACTGAAAAAGAAATCACTTCACACTATTTTATATTATTGTTACTTTTGAAAAATGTTTATTAATATTTTACTAAGCGTGTAGTTTTTCTAGGTGCTTATACATATATGGCAAACCAAAAAAATCAATCATTTTTACATTTGAAAAAATATTTGTATGTTGTGGTTTTTAAGGTGAAATGTCAACTTAAGCTTCATTTAGCAGGAATGTTATATGGAATATATTCAATCAAGTAAAACCTAAAAATCAAGCAAACACCAGTGGATTTAATTTTTCTTATTATAAATTAAAAATAAAGGTCACTGTGGTGTATGCGTACTTTTTTTGTTGTTGTGATAAATAAAAACTAATTCTTCTATAATTTTTAAAATAAGCGTATGATAGCGAAAATAAAAGTTTGACTTTCCTGGGATAATCTTGGGCAAACAAACAACGGTTTTAAACACGATTTTTTCACAGGAAAAAAAATCACAATTTTTTCGGTTCTGAAATGAAAAAAAGTTTTTTGCTGTATCTTTAGAAAAACTAGTGGAAGAAAGAAAACAAAAAGTTGGTTTATCCTGGGCTAATGTTGGGCAAACGAACCACAGTGCAAAACCTACAATTTTTACAATGAATAAAAAAAATTATTTTTTGTGATTTTTGAGGTGAAAAAAATAATTCCGTTATAGTTTTAGCACTAAGGGCTAGCGAAAAAAAATTTTGAGCTATCCTGGGCTAACCCTGGGCAATCGAACCAGGAAGATTATTAGCATTTGGGGCTGCCAGCTTCACATACCCCAACATTGTTCTGAACATTTTTCAGGAACGACAATATTCTAAAACTTTTATTATAAATCCAATAAAAAACTAAGCAGTACCTCGTAAATCTCCTGCTAAGCAAGTTAATTTGACGTGCGTCGAGCTAATTTTTTTTGTGTTTTTAAGCGCAAAAGTGTTTTTTTTTTTTCATAAAAATGTTTAAATTTTTAATATTTTAGTTAAATGTACACCTAAGACACAAAATATTATAATATATCAAAGTTGTTTATTCTTTATTAAGAATTTCAATAAAAAATAAATTGCACGACTGGGGTCGCACGTACTTGCTCTTATGCTTAAAGTAACTATAATGTTAAAGCTTTTTATTCAATAAATTTAAAATTTGATATTTTGAAAAAATTTCATAATAAGTATAAAAAAATTGAATCTGTTTTTATAATTAATTAAACTCCGTTTTAAATTATCTTAAAAAAAAAAACAAATATGCCATTTTATTTCTTGTATAAAAATGTATTTTTAGAAAAAAATTTTCGAAAATTGTAGGAGCCGTTTTTTAAAAAAATAGTTTTTTATATATACAAATTTTTTAACATTTTTCAAAAAAAAAGTTGGTATGCCATTTTGAATTAATTTACACATAAAAACTAAATTTCAAAATTTTTCATTGATCCGTTTTCAAAAAATTGATTTTTCAAAAAAAAATTTTGAAATATTTTTTAAAAAACCAAAAATGCGTTTTTTGAAAATTTTCTAAAATTTTAATATTATCTTTACTCACACACTTTTGTATAAAAATTTTCATTTAAATCGGGTTAATGTTGTACGAGATATTAAGAAACAAAAAAAAACCGTTCTATGACAGGTACCGTTAATAACGGTACAAAAAATATTTTTTTTATTAAAAAAGTTGGCTCTTATGTGTAGTACTACACACAAAAATTTT
Source organism: Episyrphus balteatus (assembly GCF_945859705.1). Classification (NCBI taxonomy): domain Eukaryota; kingdom Metazoa; phylum Arthropoda; class Insecta; order Diptera; family Syrphidae; genus Episyrphus; species Episyrphus balteatus. Next base: position 126,825,819 of record NC_079135.1, on the reverse strand, counting down.
AATCAAAATCGTTAGAGCCGTTTTTGAATAAAATTAACTTTTATATTTCCGTTATATGGCAGGTACCGTTAGTTTTGGTCATAAAAAAAAATTTCAATTTCCCCTCTAGGGAATCACCAAAAACTGCTAACTACCAAGTTTGAAGAAAATCACTTCACTCGTTTAGGCTGCAGCTCCAGATAGAGACAGACACACAGACAGACAGACAGACAGACAGACAGAATTGCCGGACCCACTTTTTTGGCATTCTCCATCATCGTAATGTCATGTAAAATTGTTATCTCGAGTTCGATTTTTTTTACGAATCCTAAACTTGCCCTATAGTACCTATATCGCAAGTAAAAATACGAGGTTCTGCTTTGGCCTATTTATGAAACACTTGCAAAAACGACTTACGAGATTATGAAGTTTAACCGTCTATATGTCAATCGGAACGGATATCTGATAGAAAATCCTCCGATTTCGAACAAATCGGAAAAAAAATTTCTCCGAGGGCTTATTTTCATTTTTACTCGGATGAAAACTTTAGATACAATTTTTTTCAGCATTTTTTATCCATTATAAGTCAGAATTTTTTTTTTGAGTTTTGCCTTTTGCTACTTCTCTTAATTTCATAACTGACGAAATTCACCTTAAACCCACAAACCACCAATATTCAATTCATCTATAATATAATTGACAGAATAACTGCAAAGACAGAAGTATTATTATTGACGACTTGTTACAGATATTCTAGGCTGGGTTAAGTCTAATTTTTTTTTTTATTCATATATATATGAGCACATTATCCTGTCCACGGTTCTCGCAAATACCATCATGACAACCACATCGGCAATAAGAGCGGAACGGAACGGGAACGGGCGGCGGCATCGGCCAAGATTAATAGAGACAGGTGAACAGCATCGTTTTGTCAGATAAATCACAGCGAATGTAAATGTAACACAGAGGCAATATCTCTCATAAATAATTCAAGTCCTTGGTAGACAGTTACAAGCTGAAGCTGAAAAAAAAAATGAAGCAAAAAGAACCAAACCAAGCACACGAAGGAAAAACTTCTTTTTTTTTGTTGTCTTTCTTTTTTAATTCCATTCCTCGCCGTTGTCGTCGTTGGCATCGTCATAGTTTTGTGCTGGATCTGGATCCTTGTTTATTTTTGGTTTATTCTATTAAAGAGGGGGGGAACACTAAGAACAAAAAACAAAATAAATAAAACAAGAATTGAAAACGAAAGGAAAAAAGAAAGTGAGAGAGAGAGAGACATGCAAACAAAGAATTCTTGCGGCAAATAAGAGAAACTAAGAAAAATAAGTTCCACTGTTGCATGTTAATGGTGTTGAAGTTGCTTTTATGTCAAAGTGTAGAAAATTCTTTGTGAGCCCACATCTTTCCGCATTTCTTGTGTTTGCCGGCTCTTAAGGCCCCATTTCCACTTCTTTTTTTCTGCCATACCACCCAACTCAACTATATACAAGGACCTCTCTTTTATTCGTGGGTGAAAAAGAATTAAGAAATAAAAAAAAAAAAAAGAAAAAACTGCAACCGCGACAAACAATTTCGTAGTAACCACTCAAGTTGGACACTTCATTTCAATATGACTCCTTTGACATTTTTCTTTTGGTTCTGCTTGTATAAGCTTGGTGCTGGGTTGTAAATTAGGACATTTCTGTTTCAGATGTAGATAGGGTAGGGGTAAGGGTAGGGGGATGGTAATAAGGTTGTACTTATTTTTTTGGTTTTTTGAAAGGATGTTGCTGAGAGTTTTCTTCTTTTTCCGCATTCAAAGTTAAAAAGGAATTGGCAATGAAGCTAGCATTTTAAATGAAAGAAGGTATTTTTCTCTTCAAAGGACTAGTTTTCTTGCACTTGTAACATTTTTTTTTTTTTTTGACATTTCAAAGAAGGGTTTTTATGTATTTTTTGTTTGTTTTTTTAGGGTCAGGTGCAGCTAATTGTGCTTATTACTGAATATTTATGATTTAATTGAGGCAAAAATTAAAGTTTTGAAATGGCTTTCAAATGGCTCGAAATAAGAGGTTTGAAGTAAAAGATTGTTAATACCTAACTCCAAAGTTTGGAGAATAATTTTATTGGTCAAATCTTTATACCTAGTACAGGTGGTAAAATAGGCATTAAAAAAAAATTGTTAACACTCATGAAACTTGCCAAAAAGTTTGCTTTTGAAATTGGCTTTTTGGGACCAATTGCAGATTTTACTGTCTCTTCGAAAAAAACACCCTTTCACCAAATTTTTTTTTATGAAAACTCTTTATTCTTGCTTTCTATCCCAAAATCAATGTTTTTACCAAATTTCATTAAGGTGACCCATCTTTTTTTTTTTCACTCAAAAAAAAACACCCTTTTAACCATGATATTTTTATAGACACTTTAGATTCTTGTACCACTAATATTACTTTAGTATTACACTTTCAAATATACCCATATTTTCTTTACTTCTAAAAAAAACACCCTTTCACATAAAAAAAATTTATAGACTTACGTTATTCGTAATTCCCATTTGAAAGAGAACATATTTAATGAATTTCGTAAGGGTACCATTTATACCATTGATTTTATCGGACTTATCGCGGATTTTTCCCTATTTCCCAAAAAAACACCTAAAATGTTTGTATAGACTGTTCGGGTTCTTGGTTTCTGTTATAAATGAAACATTTTTACCAATTTTCATTGGTGTAACAATTTTTTTTTAGTTTTTGTGGTACTAATACCGAATTTCATCATTTCTTAAAAAAAACACCCTTTCACTCAAGATAATTTTGTACACTTTATAGATTCTTAATTCTTATACCAACCAAAACATCTACACCAAGTTTAAAAATTAATAAAATTTAAGTTAGCTGTTATGATACCTTCCTCACACACAACTTAACCCATCAAAAAGACACCCTTTCAACAAAAATAATTTTAAGAACTTTACGAATCCTTTGTCCCTGCTTTATCTAAAACCTTCATCCCGAATTTTATCAGTGTTGCATATTTTCACATGGGTTTCGGACTTTCGGTTATATTTTACTTGTTGAAGTCAAAAAACAAGCATCCTGGTTTTTAATCGGCAATAACTTTTCTTAGAGCAATCGTATTGACTTTATTTTTATGTCATTAGATTCAGAATTAAAAAAATACTTTGAAAATATGTGTCAAATGATGAAGATGATATTCGACAAACAATTTTTGTCAGTATATTTTTGACCTTCATCCCCTCCCTCTTGTCCGCGATAGAACACCCTTCCACCCAACTTTTTTTTATAGACTTTTTATGTACTTGGTTCTTATCCCAAAAGCAAACTTTTTGCCAAGTTTCATGAGTGTAACAATTTTTTTTTTTATTTCTTGATTTTATGTACTATTTTTACTTGTACGATTAAAGCTTTGAAGGATTTTTATCAAAAAAAAAAAAAAAACTTGAGAATAAACAGTTTTAAAAAACAAAATTTAACTTTTGGAAGTTCATACTTAATAAGGAAAGGGCAAATAGCTTGAAAGTTCAAAGACTAATACTACCCAAATAATTTAGAGGCTCTAATGCAATTCTTCACGCTATTGCCTGAACTATAATAGGGTTAAATTTTTATATCGATTAAAGTGATGGCCGATAAACATTTCATCGTTTAGTGATGGCAATCCAGAGAACTGTGGAAGAAAAGAAATAGTTGACACTAGAGAAAGAAAATTTTGAAGGTGAATTTAAAAATTTAAAGAGATGGTATTTGTATAAATAACATGGTTATATCAAAGATTATAGAATACATTTAAAATTTACATTTAATTCAAAGTTATATAATTAACTAGTTTTTTATTTATTTATTACAGTACTTTTTCTTAAATCGGGAACACGTTTTTTTGAATATCGATGTGACTTCCCTACTAACAATTTTGCTTCTATAATGCTTTACAACAATTGCATCTGTAAGGCCTCTTAGAACCAAAATTGTTTGTCGGGTTGTAGAATGAATACAAAACTAATTTTTTATATAACTATGAATTGAATTTGCATTTTAAATATACATGCTATGCTTATTTGTGAATAAAAATGTATGTTTTTTAAATTTTTGGCATTAAACGTGTAAAAAGCGATTTTTGAAAAAGTCTGAAAAAATGACTTTTTTTACCAAGCTAAATCTCTAAAATTATAACAATTAAAAATCTGAAAAATTTTCACATGATAGCTACACTTATTAAATTTGAGTCTGTAAAGTTTTAAATTTTTTGAACGAATGGTTTGGCTGGAATTTAAAATTGATCGAACAAGGTCCAAGAAACCCCATGTTATTCCCATAAGAAACTTCAACCGCTTGGCGGCACGGGTTAGAATTAAGTTAGAGACTTGAAACTTGGAAAATATTTTTTTTAGTTTATTTCCAACCATATAAGATCCTAGGAGCATAGAAATTCTCATTATTTTAAAATAATGAACACCCTATTGTGCACCTTGCAATTCACATCATGAAAAGCCACATTTTCTATTTACGAAAAAAATAGCATAGATTCCGCAGTTTTGGTCAAATTCAATAAAAAAAATACGCCAATTTGTGCCTAAATGTATATTCTTTCAGAATATAACCTTATTTTATTTTTTTGTTTGTTTTATTTTGCAAAAAAAATTGGGTTAAGTTGAAAAAATTGGGAAAAAAATCACTTTTTCAAGATTTGTGGGATAAAAAACTACACTTAATTTGTTTAAACAATAGACTTATATACATCATTCAAAAGGTCTGGAAATCCTCTTTCCAAAAACATATAACATATTGAGGGTTCCAAAAATATAACAAAAATATTTTTATGCATTATTCGACCATACAAACAGCCTACATTATGTTATTTCTCGGGTGTATTTTCAGTGTCGCACCGTGTTCTTAATGTAAATAAGAATGGCTTTCATAGTAGAATGTCTACAACATAGGTACGTCACCGAAAATCAGCCTTAAAAAATGTAAGTAAGCAGTTATTAAGAGATGTTTGATTTATTTCAATATTTAAAATTCCATTTTTAAAATTTAGGCGGACAAAATTAAAAAAAAAAACCACTATATAATTACTTATATTTTTTTATTTAACCTAAAACTTTATTTTAAAAATAAGCATATTTTAACTTACTTTTTTTAATCAAGCCTCAGGTTAAATAAAAAAATATTAGTACATTTAGGGCCAGTTTGTTCACAGTCGATTATCTTTTAATCAAGGATTATTCCATATAAAAATCCTTGATTAAAAGATTATCGAGTGTGAACAAACCGGCCCTTAGTACTTTAGTAGTTTCAAACTTTGGATCTGCTTACATTTTAATAATCATTTTTATCAAAAAACAAAAAAAAAACCGACTTCTATGGATCGAAATTTATGGTTTTCTCACCGATTCTTCAGTAAGAACTGGACGAAATGGGAGCACACTACAGACACCAGCTTTCAAATACAAAAAGAATTTTCAAAATTGGTTCACCCAGTCCAAAGTTATGAGGTTACAAAAAATACAGACGAATTGATAACTTCTTTTTTTTTCGGAAAACGGTTAAATACGAAGTTTTACCCTTTTAGATGCATGGTCCTTAATTTCTGTTAACATTCAAAATTAACGTTTTCTGACATCCTTCATATAAGGAATGCAGTATTGAAAATAATTCCCTACTAAGGATCCTTCTCGCTCTGAGGGTTCTAATCAATGTAGTAGGTAAATACTAAAATTTTTGTGAAATTGTACATTTATTTGAAGTTTTCCCGATATCCGTTTTCCATAGACGACTCAAAATAGGTACAAAATATCGGGACAATTTCGAATAGAAGTAGAAATCAGACAAGGCTGCAGCTTAAGTCCTCTACTGTTCACCTTATTTATTGCGAAATAGAAGAGGTTTTCCAAGGAGGAGCACGGGTTTCATATGATCTTTAATCAAAGTCAAGATGATAGGATTCGCACGTGGAAAAGCGAGCTATAGCACCTCATTAGTTTTGGAAGATGACAGAAAACGAATGATAAAGATTGAAAAGCGAAAAAAAAATAAATTATTGTGTCGGTAACCGACATTTAAAACCAAATACCTCTACCTATATAAGACAGCCACTACAAAACTTTCAAACTTTTTTATTTGTTTTAAATCAAGTGGAAGCATAAAGGAATCCATTTTTTTTTTAAACTCACCATGAATTGTTGCAATTTAAAACAGCAATATTCGCGATAGGATTACTTTTACGACCACCCTGTCTGGCCGAAAAACATTTTTATCGTGGTGTTTTTTTTTATGGATGGTTAAATGGCACCCTTTAAAAAAAAAAATTGAGTCCATTATTTATTTTTATTTGATATTTGATCCGCCGCCCATTCATACATTAAACAAAAAAAATGCAAGTCGAGCCTTTATCTACCAAAAAGAGCAACCAACCCTCACCGCACGTAATCGATTAACTCTGCCAAAATGAAGTTAATACCGACACATCAGCACCCCCTTTAATAGCATCACATGTCTACCATTCATCCCAATGCCAATGCCTGTGTATCTGCATCCTGCAACGAAAATTCATGTCACCCGATGCGTGAAATGAAAATGAAATCGAATTCGTTTCGGATGTCCTGTCAAATGGCGAGGAAGAACAACACCAATCTATACCTACAATCGTACTTACACTACAATCTACTACTACAACAACTGTAAAACGCATTCGTTGCCGTTATGAATGCTTATGATCGCCATTATGATTTCAAATGATGGACCATAACGGAACGGTGAACGTCGCCGTTGGCGGTTGTTGGTACGGTGCCACCAACCTGCTGATGTAAATACTTATACCACTTCCTTGGCGCAGTTAAATTCTGGTGCGGTACCCCATTCATTGGCTGGTGGTAAGGTAGTAGAAGTTGGTTAGACTGCTTAACAAACCATGTCACACTCCGAGTAGCTAAATAATAATAATGAGCCAGCAGCCGGGGAGAGACTATGGAGTTGGTATATATTCACCCTTCAAAGCTTCAAGGCTAAAATTCATTCTAAGTTGGTCTCGGAGTCAATTTTGATGATGGCAGAAAAGCAAGTTAATATACCAAACTCAAAGCAGAAAAAAACGTTTCCTTGTATAGGCAAACAAACGCTGTACGTGGCAACCATACTTCCGACGAACAGAACTCGCTCTCACCTCAGCCAAAAGTTCTTCTTCGTTCGTTCGTTGTCGTCGTTCTCGTTGTCGTCATCTTAATCCCTTTGAAATGTCGACTAATATAACACACGGAACTGCCAAATTTAAAAGGTTCGTCACCCGAACGTGACCGGAATTGCACATCGCGAGAGAGATTCTTCCCAAAAATTAGTTTCCATGAGGTGGGTGTTGGGAGAATGTGGGTGTGTTTTTTTTTATGACAGTTTATTAATAAAGGAACTAAAATTATTTGGGCCTGGTGTTTAGGGGCCCAAATGCCTTACAAGGAAGTAGTTTTTCAGCCAGAACGTCCTAACGCTTCGATGCTGAAAGAAGCTGGAAAAAAGGTCTTCTTTAGTAATCAGTAGAGACTCGTAAGTGATTTTTGATAAGCGATTAGTGACAAGTGATTAGATATAGGTGACTAGTGATAAGTTGCTAATAAGTAATCACTGAATATTCATCAAAAGACACTAGTTTCTTTATAACCATTTACCAATCCTCTGACCACTTATTACAAGTGATAAGATAAAAGAAAAGTGATAAGTGATAAGAGAAATTTAATAAGATTATCAGAAAGCTCTGGTAGAAGAACAGGACACACTTTTTTTTCAGAAGAAAGACGATACCAAAAATTAAGTATCAACAACCCACATACCTACACAACAAAATGTTAAGATTTCTAAAAATAGACGAAACACAGAAATTTACCCCAAATTTATTAAAAAAAAAATCTTCTCAACAATTGAAACTTTTCTTTTAACTCAATTTTGTTGTTTTCAATAACTTTTCGTTGCCATCAGAAAACAAAATGAATATCCATCAATTTGTTTGATCTCTTTCTGCTTCACTTCATCGTATCGATTACTTATTAAAAATTTAAAAGTTTTTAATCCATTTCTGCATGTAGGGAAATTAGCGATTTTGGGCCAAAACCTGATTAACTTTTTCCTTGTTAATTATTCTTTACCCAAAAGTTTCAACCCCATTAAGAATCAAAAAAAAAAACTTTGTTCTTTTAAGGATTGTTCTTGTGAGTGGGTTTAATGTGGTTTCTTTTTATAATTTTTTCGTGAGATGAATTTTAAATCCTTAAAAAGATACAAATCCAATACTAGATTTTAAATAATAAGGAAAAATCAGCATTGTTTAATGTTAAAATAAAATAAAAATTAACATTAACATTAACATTAACATTAACATTAACATTAACATTAACATTAACATTAACATTAACATTAACATTAACATTAACATTAACATTAACATTAACATTAACATTAACATTAACATTAACATTAACATTAACATTAACATTAACATTAACATTAACATTAACATTAACATTAACATTAACATTAACATTAACATTAACATTAACATTAACATTAACATTAACATTAACATTAACATTAACATTAACATTAACATTAACATTAACATTAACATTAACATTAACATTAACATTAACATTAACATTAACATTAACATTAACATTAACATTAACATTAACATTAACATTAACATTAACATTAACATTAACATTAACATTAACATTAACATTAACATTAACATTAACATTAACATTAACATTAACATTAACATTAACATTAACATTAACATTAACATTAACATTAACATTAACATTAACATTAACATTAACATTAACATTAACATTAACATTAACATTAACATTAACATTAACATTAACATTAACATTAACATTAACATTAACATTAACATTAACATTAACATTAACAACAACAGTTAAAACTGTCATTTTCATTTGCTTATTTTTATGAAATTCTAATCCTTCCCTGATGTGTGGGTTGACAATCATTCTACTCCCTCTGGACGTCGATGCTGGAATAAAGTTATCCAAGCAGGGTTGATTTTTCGTCCTCTTTATTGGCGTCCTCGTCTTTGTCGTCGTTGTTGTCGGCCTTCTCCTGAGAAGAAGAAGCAATTCCAATTCCGTGCGCGCATTTAATATGTAAGCCACGCGTTATGAGAAAGAAGACGAAAATGAAACGCGTTTAGAATAAAATTATATATCCACACTCGTGCAGTCATACATGTTTTTATTGAGTATGGGAAACAAGGATATATGGCGAATTTACTTTCGATTTCATTCTTTGTTCGCTTGTGTAGCCCGATCTTGGGCTGGTTTCAGTGTGTTTTGGGGGTTTTATTATTATTCGAGATTATTTCGTTTATTTGTTGTTTTCTTTTTTTTTTTTCGTTTGGATGAAGAAAATTACGTCGCCAGTCTCAATGACATTCATGAGTCTTGACAATCAAAAGAAAAGGGTTCTATACCCACACCTTTCTTTGCCAAAAAAATAAATTTGACTTTGTCATCAAAAAAAGGAGATATTCTGAAGGATTTGCAATTTTCATCTCATTCCTTGATTAAGTCCCTTTCTTGTTCAAGTACATAATTTGTGTGAATGTGTGGGGAGTTTAACCCACCTACACCCACCCAATCAATCTAACTTTTGTTTGAAAATTGGGGAGCCCCAAAAACGAATGTGGCATTGTATTATTGTTGGCCATTCTGTCAAAAAAGAAAACCTTAGCCGCAGGATATCTCTACTCATACACATATATCACTATTATAGACGAGTGTATGTGGCTTAGTCTTGCCAAATTCTAATGAATCAGTTATTTTGATGGTCTTATATAGAGTTGTGTGTGTGTTTTGTGTATAGAGTTCTCGAACGGAACCAGACATTTATTTTGAAGACATTCTGACTGCTTTCAATGAAATTCATTGGTATGCTGTGGTCTATGTCGATACGTGCCAAATTTGATATTATCAAGATCTTATACATTTATATAGAAGACTCATATTCACATGTTCTGTGTGTGTCTAGGCTTCATCTTGTGGTTTCTTTATGGGTTGGGCCCAGTACATGGAACATGTCTCAGGATAAATTAGAAGGAACATTTCGTTCTTATACAATATCCTTTTCTTATATTCTAACCAACAAACCCAACACAAAAATGATAAGCTTCGAGTATTTAGTGTTAAAGATGTGTATTTATAAAGTATTATAAAGATTCGATTTTGTTAAGCAATTTTCATTTATCTAAAACCATTTTGCTTAGAATATTTGGAAGATAGCGAAAGTGGAATAAACGGTTAAGGCGAAGAAGTTAGCAATTTTAAAAGCATTATAATTTTTTTTTAACTTTTAGCAGGCCTTTCTGTGAATTTATTGTTCCTTAAAGGATAAGGTTTAAAATTTCTAATTGCCGTATTTTCTCTGCACGCACTTTCCCTTCCCCCCATTCAACCTCTCAATTTTTCAAATCAATTTAGTTGATTTGTATAGAATATAGATGATAGTTATATCTACCATGGAAATTCAAACAATATTCTTTATATAAAAGAATAGGGTAAGTTTTTTTTTTGCATTTTCTAACGGTAATATTTCAAAAACGGGAGTTGATTAATTTTTTCTAACGTCGGATTCGAGTTTAGCACATCGAAAACTTTCTAAAAGTATATTTTTGTTTCAGCAACAAAAAAAATTTATTTTGTAAACCAGTCTTATAATATTAGGTAAGTACTAGGTAGGTACTAAAAAAAAATCAAGTCAGGTTTAAAATGCATGTAATTTCAACTTCAAATGGTTCTAGAAGACGAATCTAGACGGTTCCAGATGCACAGAGAAAAATATGACCCGCTAAAAACTAACAGATTGCCATATTGTTTTACCGTCCATACATTTCATAAGGAAATCTTATTAAAATCAACGATTAATAAGGTTTTTTTAAGGAGATTTCTTATTATTTTTATAGAGAAAATCTTATTAAAATATGACTGAAAAGTTGATTTTTTTTGCAACTTAGCACTAGAACAAAAATCGCGATCAATATTTTCATGGCAGGTTGGTTCAGGTGGTAAGGTGGGCGACTAATGATTTGAAGCCTCCAGTTCGATTCCCAGCCTGGTCACCTTTTTTTTTATTTTTTTGCAGATTTTAAAACAATAAGGAAAACCCGATTGTTTTAATAAGGTTTCCTTCTTGGATGAAAACCATAGAGAAATCTTATTGTTTTTGTTCTATTTTATGTGGTCTATTTTTCTCTGTGTGAGATCTTTGCAGGGAATTCTTGCTTAAAGCCTACACTATCCGCTGGAATCAACGAGACAATGACGGCAAATGGCGGTAGTGCTTGAAACTCTAAAAGACTAAAATTAATAGCAAATTTTAAATGTATCTTGTTTAAAAACGATTTTTTTTAAATTTAAGGATATTTTCCAAAACTAACGCCAGATTCCAATTCATCGCATCAAAATACATATATTAAACAAATATGGTTTTCAAAAAATCTTTTCATTTTCTATTATAATCTGCATTTTTATTAAATACGTTTTTCACATTTTTTTAGTTTCAAATAGCTCTAAAAAATTAATTAGTACAAACTAGGATGAGATTTTTGGTGATAAATGTAGCTGAGATTGAACACTATCATATGATATGAGTCCGCCCACGAAGGTAAACAGAGGAAGTAGTTAAAACAATTTTTGAACTTAAAATTCCGGAAAATTATTTATAAGTATTCTTAAAATGAAAAATCAAAGAATTTTTTTTTCCGCTAAACTTGTAACTCATATTGTTAAACTGTTTATTTTTAATAGGTATATTTACAAAAAAAAATGTTTGAAAAAAAAATTTAACTGATTTTATACCATTTAAAAAATACTCATTAATATGAGTATTTTTTAAATGGTATAAAATCAGTTAAATTTTTTTTTAAAACATTTTTTTTGTAAATATATTAAAAATAAACAGTTTAACAATATGAGTTACATCAGTTTTCATAATTTTTCAACTTTGAATACCTACAAATTTCCATATCTCAAATTTTTTTTTAAAGAAATGCTTTCACATCCTGATTCTACAACATAATTACTGTAAGAAAAACTTCCAACATATAAAAAAATCCAGCTTTCACACCAATGAGTTTTTTCCACTTTTTTTCCACTGTGCGGCGGCGGGCGGCGAGACGCACACACGCACAGACGCACAGACCGACGCACAGTGTTCAGAATAGGTCGATTTGTGATATTAATTACTTCTACTAATAATAAGACATTTTTTGTCACTTTTATTTGGTTTTGTAACTAAAGAGTAATTCCATGTGAAAAGAATATATACGAAAAATACCTATGTCATGAAATCTTTTTGTGTCATTTTTTACTGGTTCCTAAGCTCAAAATATGAACTTCTGTATATAAATAATCCCCCAAAAAAAATTAGCAAGTGAGTAGTATGAATTATTTTCTTAAGTCACTCAATTTTTGAGAGTAAAAAAAACTATGATCTTAAATTACTTTTTTGCATATTTCTTGCGACTTTAAACATAATTGAATGAATGTTTTTTGCATTTGTAGGGTGATATTTAGACCTTTCCAAAACCGTTATTAAAAATGAAATTAGTCCAATTTAAGCTGATCTATTACAAAAAAGGTGAAAAACACATTTTATTTTTTTTCTAAAAAAACCATTTTTTAATTTTTTTTTTCAAAACTGTTTTTGAAGTAAAATTTTATGATCTTTTCAAAAAAAATTATCCCGTTATGATTTTTACACTTTTAAGCTATTTTTTCAAAGTTTTTTGTTGTTGTTTTTCTAGGCATACTTAGTATTTGGGTTATATCTTGAGTAATAAATGACTAATCTGAACAAAAGAACCAAATTCTGAAAGCTGAATAAATAAGTAAGAAACACTACAATAATTTTTCTGTGTAACTTTAGATGTTTAAGTGCAATGTATTAAAACATTAATTATATTATATAAAAAATCAATATTTTAAAGAAAATTTTTGCAAAAAAAACTTTATTACTTAAAGAAAAAATCAAAATCTTTCGAATCCTCATAGTTTTAAATTTTTCATGTATAGTACATTTTCTGGCAAAGATAAAAAGATAGTTTATTTCAAAATCTATGGATAATTCATTAAGATATGACAATTTTTGTAACGATCAATATTTTCGACTTTTTCTGTTACTTTTTTAGTTTTTGTCTATAACTTGAAAAGGAAGCCGAATTTGAAAATTTTTATTAAGTAATTTTTTGTAGATAATTAAATTTCCTATCGATATCCTATCGGTATCTTTTTAAAATAATTTAAAATTCAAATATTGCAAAAAACTTAAGAAAAACTATTCAAAAAGGAGAAAAAACGCCATTTTTAATTTTTCTACTAAATAATCCATTTTTATCCTTTGAGTATTTATAGAACATGTAACGGAGAAAAGAAGAAACTTTATTTTTCATTTAAATTGTCGTGTATTGTCAAAAATTGAATACGGCTAAATTTGAATAAAATATGAACTTTCAAAATCTTTTTGAACCATTTTTGTTTAACACATTTTACGAGTGGTAATTAGTTTTTCTCAAGGAAATTATGTAAGGGGACAAAATATTAAGAAAATTGAAAAAACCTATATGTTTGAATTATGTTTTTTTGTATAAAAAGTGAACTTTATTTTAAGAAATAGTTCTTTAGTTTGATCTAAGAAAAAAATTGTATGGGAAGGGGGCTGTATTACCCCTCGTTCCGGTGGGAGGGGAAATTTTCTGAAAATTTAACCTTAAATTAAAAAAAAAAATACATAAAATCAAAAAAAAAAAAAAGACCTAGAATGCTGTGCAATAGCTTTTTTGAAAGCTTATTTTGCATTCTTTCAAATGTTCTTCGATTTAAGTAGTTTTCGCCTATACTTTTTGTGAAATGAAATTTCAAAGTCAAAACTTTGAAACAAATTGTCAAATTTGATGTTCAAATTATTTTTCTTTTCAAAGGAGAATGGGCAATTTTGTATGGAACTTGGACGTTCCTCGGCCAAGAACGATTTTGTTATTTTTTGATGTAGTTAAGTCTTACATACATTGTGCAGAAGTTTTATCCTTCTAACGTTCTTCACAAACCGATAAAATGCATTTTTGCATTTAAAAGTAAATGCAAATTGTCTCAATGTTTAAAATTGAACGTGTATTTTAAGTGCAAGACATGATAATCTGTCATTTTCCCTGAGCCTGAAGACCTTCATCTTGGATATCCAACCAATAGAACCCAAAATATTGGCTTTTTAAAACATCAATTTCGAGTCTATTTTAAGACTTTTTCTCAATTTTTTATTTGTTTTTTCCTTTTGAAAACTCTAAAACAAAATCTTGAAGTGGTTGGCTTAAAAAGCTTATATTTTGAGTTCCATTGGTCGGATATTCAAGATTGAGGTTTTAAACCATAGAAAAAATGACATAAAATCATATTTCATAATTTAATTAAAATAGTAATTCAATTTGCCCTTCGCATATTGCTCGATGCATTAACAACACTAATATTGCAATATCTTCCATTCCAAATGCAATACAACGAAACGGCCATAGTAAAAATTTTTCCTACGTTATAGTTTTTTCATTTGATACCAATTTCATTACTGGCCGCCAAACGTCCAATATGCCCATTCTCCTTTGCTTTGTAAGGTGGGACTTTTTTTTAAAAAAAAACTTTATAGTCGCATCAATTTTAATTGTAAAAAAATTAATAATAAATTAAATTAAAAAATATTTTAATAAAAAAAAGTAAAAAACAAAAGCACTAACTTTATATAACAAATCACCCTGTCTCACGAAACTTATTATAATAAAAGAAAAAAAAAAAAAAAAACAACTTTTAAAAAGAAATAAAACATTGTTTATAAGTAATCAGTGCATGATTGTCAAAAAAGAATGATTTTGTAATTTATTTTAATAAAAACAAAAAAGCACTTTCTTTAAAAAAAAAACAGTTTTTCGAAGTTCAAAATTTCATTAAAAATATTTTAGGCAAATTATTTAGCAAAGGTGTTTATATGGGCTTATAGAGTAATTGCTTATCATGCTTTCTCCAAGAAGATTTTAAGAAAAAACTTTAAGATGCGTTTCAAAAAATTCATTATTTTCTCATTCAATTTTTAAATACATATAAGAAATTTTAAAAAATATTTTTTTTCAGAAGAATAGTAATTTACATATTTTTATCTATGCGAGAAATTTGTATTTTATTTTTTTCTCAAGTAATTTTGAGTTTAAACAAAAAAAAAAACAAAAGAACACCTTTTTTATTACTTATTAAAAACTAATTTTTTTCTCTAAAACTCTCAACTTCAACCGCATGAATAAACATAAATCAAAGACTTTGTACAAAACAAATATGCTCATCTTATCAATTTTACTGTTAAGTTTAGAACTCCTGATCTTTTTTTCCCATAGCTTTAGTTTAAAAAATAACCTTTATATCATCACACTTTATGGGGCTGCCCCACTGTGCGGCGGCGGCCGGTTCAGTAATAGGAAATTTTTACAAAAGTGGCTCTTAATCCCGCCGCAGTGCATCTGCGTCTTTGGCAATAGATAGGAATATTGCAATGCTGCCGATGCTTTAGGAGAATTTCTATACCTACCGGGAAAAGTTTGGCAATATTCATAGATACCTAAAACTCTAATGAACAAAGGTAATCTTACATTTTTTTATGGATGTACTTACCTTCGATTATGCTGCTGTCACCTACCTTTAATCAAAATATTTTTTCGTAAAAAAGGAATCTATTTTCATGACCAACGCTAGAGTTGCAATTAAGCTCCAACGCTCTTGAATTTTTACACCTGTCACTATTTTTTATGCTGGTCTTTTGTGAGCTTACCAAAAACAAGATTGTTAAAGTTCAATCTCCTGCAGAGCAAGTGTCCTTTTATATAGATTTTAAGAAAAACAAAAAAAACATTAACCTATAAGCTTCACGTTTGTGGGGAATGCCAAGAGGCACCATTTAAAATCATTATCACTTAAAAATAAAAACAGCTACATACATTCCTTTGCTTTATATAGTTCTTCATACAAAACCATCTTCTTACTTTGTAAAACATTGTAATCTAAAAATCATGTCTTCTTGTCAATAATTTGTATTTTGTCTAAGATAAACAATGACCATTCTTCCTGAAATAACAAAAAATAGGTATACAAAAACCTCGAAATTCTTTCTCTTTTTAGTATCATTTATAAATAAAGTAAGGAATTAAACTTTTAATTGGAAAGCACAATTCTCGTCCAAATACCTACTCTTTTTCTCACTCTCGGGACTCCCCAATATCTCTCTCAAGAACAAAATAAACCTAACATAAAATAGAAATAAGAAGCTATCTTCTGTTCTGAATCAACTGTAACTTTATCTTCATTAAAGTTATAACAAAAGTCCAAAAAATAACGGTAATAAAACTACAAAAGCGGAATGCATTCAATGCGAGCTAATAAAAGTCACTTTTCGTTCGCTGTTTCTGGTGTCCTTTTTGCCATACTCGAGTCAAGCCAAACCAAACCATCATCATCCTCCATTGCTTCATCCCCTTGCAAAATTAGGTGTAATAAAATCTACTATCCTGGTCTTGGTCCTGTTGCCTTCTGGTCTTCTTGTGTTGAAAGCCCCCCCCTGCCCCTATCCGCCACAGAGCAATAGCATTACAATACGAGTATAGACTATATACAACAGCAGAAACAGCAACAGCATCCCTTTGCGTCCAAATTGGCATCATTATCATTAAAAAGCAGAGAAATTTCTTATCTTGAAACATTGGAGTCGCTTCTCTCTCCCTTATACCGTTATTTGACTTGTACGAGTAGGTATAGGATTCGGCGGCGGGTGTGACTTTGATAAATTTTATGGACGGCTTTAATTCCGGTAAGAATGCAAGTGGTATGAGTTCCACCAATGCCACCATTATACCACCCTTGCCCATGTGGAAGCGAAAGCGACTACTGTCATTGATGCATGATGGTTTAGGTTCAGTGGCGTTGGCATTTGGTGGCGGGAAAAAGGAAATATATCGTAGAAGTAACAGCAGTCTCCTGTACCTTTTGTATACCTCTTTGCAGCTGTAGGATGAGAGTGGAAAGCGTTGTTTAAAATTAAATTTATGTTATTTCGCTCGTAATAAATTGAAACAATAAAGGAGATGTTCTGGAATGGGTTGAAAGACTGGGAGATGGGAGGTGAGATCTTCGCATTCTTCATCTCACCTCCAAAAAGTTTGGACAGCTTAAGTGATGAAATCCATGGAAGGAAGTTTGAAATTAAAATTGAATTAAAAAAGGAGGAAGCCAGGTAATGTTTTTCTTGTATGCTCTGTGTGCTGACGACTTGTACCATTTTATAATGGCGGCATTGTAAATTTATTTGGATTTGAAAAACGAAACTTGTAGAAGTGTTGTTTCTTTTTTACTTTTTATTTATTGTTTTGTTTGTTTAATGAAAAAGTACTATTGTTACTCTTCGTGGAAAATCATTCAAGTTTGTAGATTTGGTTTCATCCTACATCAGAATTTAGAATCAAATCTTTCAAGAGATTCAAAGTAAAGAAAATATCAAAAATTGGCTGAGTTAAGACCGTTTAACTTAAAGCTTGTCTATATTTTTAAAAGCTCCAGGATAGATGAAATTTGTCCTTTGGCTTAAAGGCTTCTTTTTAGAAAAGATAGAAAATAATTGAATTTGAAAGTATCAATTACGTAATGTAATGTAACGTGATGCATTGTAAAGTAACGTAACGTTAAGTAACGTAACGTAAAGTAAAATGTCCCAAAACAGAAGAAATAATAATTACTTCCTACGTAGTATCTAGTAGTCTGTTGGTAATATAGAGAATGCGGTGTTCTCATTGACGTAACGTTAAATGTGAAAGACTGTCACGTAGAAGGTTTGGGTTGAAATATAGTCTATTTTGAATATTGACAAGAAAGCCAAGATTATCTTCGTTCCTGCCTTTAATTTAGTTTCTTATAAAAGCATGTTTTCGGTATCAATCATCTTTTCTTAAGCCCTGTTCCATTGGAGGTGGTAGTCTACTAATAGTAGATGTTTTGGTTAATCTAGTACTATCATCTACTCATGCTCTTCTTCCCGAGTAGATACGATTTGTATTGAATTCGTTGAAAGTGCGTTCCATTGAAAATCGCTAGTAAACTACTAGTATTACTTTGCCACCTCCCAAAGAAACAGGGCTTAAATGGATATTTTTTCGTATGGTTTTCGTTTTTTTTTTTTTATACTTTAAGGTATACTGCCTGGAATTTTAATTAAAAAATTTAATTGAATCTCAGGTTGCGTGCCATTTAATTGTAAGTTTCTGCTGGGTGTCATTTTACAGTATTGATTTCTTACTTCTGTCGATCATATTGCGGTTAAAACAGACCCATTTTTTTCAATATTTGGTTTGAAAGGCTAAGAAACAAATCTTTGTACTTGACTGCTCGACCGACGTTACACTCAAGGTAAAAAAGTATCACGAAACCTCCATTTGGCACTGAAAAATGAGAATACACAGCTTTTTCAACTTGCTCCAACTATTTATATTGGAAAAAGAGTTGATTGAAACAGCAAATAGAGGATCCTGCGTTGGGCGCCATTTTCGATCCTGTGTATGAATGATTCAAATTAAATCCAAACACCATTTTCATATCCCCTAAAGACTCCATTAAAATGAAAAAAATTATAAGCTCTCAGATCAAAAGCGACCAAAGACTTCACCCGCTACGACACAATATTTCCTTGTGGCTACAATTAATCCATAATTTACCAATTCTACTAAACCAATGTCAAACAAGTAGAAGCAGCACCAACAGCAGCAGTAAAACCATTTCAAATTTTGCCACACACGATTGTAACCTCAAACTGATCCTTCCTGTTTGTATTGCATTACAAGATTATAGGAGTAACCTTTAACTTTTGGGGATGCAACTAATAACTGTGCTTATATTAAATTTCATCCAACCTATTAAATTGGGAATTCTATATAAACATACAACAGAAACATGACTTTGTTGATGATGATGATGATGCTGCTACTAATGAAGAATGAACAACACGAGAGCAACCAACGCAAAGCTTGCAATAGCAGCCGGCAGCCATTTCCATTACACATGTGTGTGCACAAGCTTGCTTGTTCTCATAGTGCGTTGCATTGTCGTGTTGTCGTCGTCGACCTCCTTTGGCCGTGTTGTCATCCATTTTGTGTGTAATAATAGCCTGTCAATTGACTTCCGGCTGAGGAAAAGGAAGAAAATCAATTAAGAAACAAGTAACATGTATACACACACACTTCAACAAACATTTACTCCAACGTTATCGTTGTCATATTATAATTGCGGTAAGGGTACCTTTCTTGCTACCCGAAGTATCCCTACGCAATTTTAGTCATCTCAAAGAGGATAAATCCTTGTTCAATGTATAATACAAACCAATTTCTATACTCTTCTGGCCAAATCCGAACTTCAACTCGAATAAAGTCTTGGGGGCAAATTTTCTCAAAGACAACGAAATTACGAAATTCAATTGCGGCTTAACAAGGCACCATGTTCGCCTAGAGACTGAGTGTACAGAGATAGAGTGGGATAGGTATATTGAATATGCGAAGCATATGACATTTGAATTTATGAAAAGGATTTAATATCCTGCATGATTGTTGCAGATTTCTAACATTACTATACGCATTGAACATTTGACCAACGAGAATCCCACCGACATCTTTGAAATAATTAGAGTTATTGGAAATGCTTTTCATTTTAGCAAAGACCAAAATGCACATACCTACAATCCCATGAAGGGCCTTTGAGGCGGGAATTCAAAATCTGTTAATATTTTTGACAAAATCAAATGTCAAAGGCTCTTTAAAAATTATTGCCAGTTTCTTTAAAGGTCATTAAAAGAATTAGTTTCTTCAAAAATGGCGCCCAACGTAGCGCTCAAAGTTTTCTTAAAATGGTACCCGAAGAAATCTTCACCCAGTAGTTCAATAGCTCTTAAAGAAAATAGGGTCATTACTCATCTATCACCTAAGCGAGGCTGAAAGGAAGATCAATCTTTCTTTTCCCTATCAAAAATGGCGCCCAATGTATGTACGAGACCCATATTAGTTTGGAAAAAGGGATGTATGTATGTCACCAATATTCTTTACCATACATAGTTACAAAGGTGGAACACTAAAGTTCTTACCTAGGAGCTCTGCAAACTTGCTAACTTGGTTCAAAGCGAATCTATAGCTTTATTTTTCTATTACTTTTGTGAGGATTTTTTTTTTTTAGTTAATTTCTAAAATCGGATTAAATATATTATTTAACAAAGTGTACCACTTTCCTGTTTTTATAATTTAATAAACAAATATTTATAGTACACAGACTCGTTGAATGGCGCCCAAAAAAAGATTACAAAACCCTTTTTTAGCCACCTGCAGTAAAAACTTTAATCTTCTAAGCATTTAAGAGTTGAAACTAAACTTTAGTTCTGGTCCTTTTTGGTAGTTAGATTTGTAAAAATGACACCCAACTAAGGATCAAGCTTCACTTTGCGTACGATAGTTGTGATCCTAATTTTTAGAAGGCTTTTACAAATACTTACTCGTATGTGAGTCTGAAACTCTCTTTTGTAATAATTAAACAAAACGTATGTGAGCTAAAAGTCTTAAACTTCTCAAAATAAGTTTTTTGCACAAAGATCAAAATCAAAGACTACACAGGTGCTATTAAATGGCTCCCAACAGAAGATTACAACAAAATTGGAGTACCAATTTTGTTCTTATTCTGCTTTTTTCTCCTTGTTTAATTTTTTTTAAGAAGCTCTTACCAAAACCTTACCAACAAGTTCGATCTCATCTAAAATAAACCTCTTTAAAAGATAGACTTGTTAAAATGGCGCCCAACAGAAGATCAGAACACAATCGGAGTACTTAATACTGTTTCAATCCTGTTTTTTTTTTCTTCTTGGTTCCTTATGTAAGGTAACTCTTATAATCCAAGTTGGATCTTGGCCTCAACAAACCTCCTTGGTGCCTAGACTTGTAAAAATGGCGCCTTACAGAAGATCATGACAGAATTCGGGTACTTAATATTGTTCCAATCCTGTTTTCTTTAATTTTTAGTTATTTGTTTAAGTGGGCGCTTAGAAGATCCGATTTGAATCTCTGCCTCTTAACTTGTAAAAATAGCGCCCTACCGAAGATCAGAACAGAATAAGGGCTCCTAATAATATTGTAATCCTGTTTTCCGTATTCCGTAAAACTTACTATTAAAGTTTAATATCTACCTCAATAAAACTCTTGTTAACGACTTGTTAAAATGGCGCCCAACAGAAGTTCAAAACAAAATTGGAGTACTTAATATTGTTCCAAACCTGTGGTGGTTACAATTTTATTTGGATCTCGACCTCAATTAACATCCTTATTAGAAAAAAAACTTGTAAAAATGGCGCCCAACAGAAGATTAAAATACTGTTTGGGTACTTAATATTGTTCCGATCTCGTTTGTATCTTTAATATTCTTACAGTATTTGTTGCTCTATACTATAAAGCTCCAAAAATACTGGCAATTGCTTAGAAAATTGAACTTTTTATATAAAGAACTAAAGTAGAATATTTTACTCTTCTGGACAACTCGTAGGGGCCAGGTCAACTGAATGATAATTATGATGTCCACCTGAATGATATCTGCTTGCAATTGGTTCGTAAAAGTTGCACCAAAGAAAAAGAAATTTTCCGAAAATACAAATTTTATTCTATTCATAAAAAAAAACATTTCTTCATGGAAAAAATATGCCTAAGTATTTCAAAAACCTTCCTGACCCAACACATGTTCGAAGTAAAGAAAATCCTTCGTCTATTATTCATTAAATTCCCTTCACTCTTGCTACTGCTACAAAAGTTCCTGGTTCATGTCCAGGAATTCTAAATGCAACAAACCTTTTCTAATACGCCTACAAAAACCTACACCTACACTAACACAATCCAAAACTGTAGTAGAATGTTGCCAAATCCATCAATGATAAATGCAGGATGCTTCCGAGTGATTGCATCCGTGTAAATCCAAAATAATGAATTCCTGGGTGCCATCGTCGGTGAGAGAGTCTGTATATGTTTCACCCTTTCATAAGAAAAAAAAAAAAAAAAAATAATTCCAACTGAACGAATACGCCAAAGTGGGAATTTCCGATGTAAAATCGCATCTATACCGGGGCTACAACAGCATCGCATCAGATATTTAGGGAAAGGTCTATGGTCCAGAGCTTGCCTATTTGTCTGTTTTGTGTTGTGTTCGCTTGGTCCACATCCTATCAACGCACCATCAAAATTTCAAACGAATCCTGAATTTTTAGTTCTATATCGTTTCATCGTTCCTCCTGTACATCCATCGTAGACCATCAAACACAGGACTCATAGCAAGCAAAGGACGAAAATGCTGGTTGTTGGAAAAAGCCGACCGGCTCGCCACATTCGTTCTGCCCGTTTCTGTACAGTTGTACACAGTGATGACTTTGATAGTCGTTTTGGTCTATTTGCTCATCACAGGACCAAGAAATACACACAACTCGTATTGTGTGGATGCATGCGGACTTTTCCCGGATGGAATGCTTCATGGATGCGGAGCTGCTACCCGTGAGATAAAACATGACGACGACCATGTGGTGCATTTGAATATCACAAAATTGATTTTCCATTCGCGGTCGAAAGGACTTTGGTGGCGAGCGTTCTCTCTCTGGTGCGTGAAGTTCGAGTGTGCTTCTTTCAATATTTTTTGGTCGTTGCCACTATTTGGTCTATTTGAATACTTTTGGCCGTTTTGGCAGATTCCGAATCATCGTTGTTGGTTATTGGAGTGGAATATACGTATTTTTTTTTTCTCTCAGGTCGAAAGAGGAACACGGGAAAAACTCCTTCCGGCATATCTCTATAAAAGATTTACCTTGCGTAGATTTCGCGTACATAAAAATGGGCGTTAATACTTAACACACCACAACAGAAACAGAGAACAGGAGCCTATACCTTCCCAGGTGCTTTTATACCTATGCATTTTGGAGGTGTGTGCGCTACAACACAAATCATTTTGTGAGGCACTTTTTGGAAAACCGCTTAAAATGCGAATTACCACTTCTGAATTTTGCATTCGCAGGCTATTAGGGCGATTTAATCGCGTGTGTGTGCAATAAAAGTTCGCTTTTGATTTAATTGCGCACTTGGGCAAGCATTCCTGCCATTATTACTGCTACTGCTGTCAATTGTTGCTCTTTTTCCAAAGGCAGATAGATAGAGAGAGTGCTATAAACATGATTGATGATCGGTCATTAAAATTGGGCTTCATTAATTCCTTCTTTTTCTAAAATGCAGCACATTATTGTGG
Source organism: Episyrphus balteatus (assembly GCF_945859705.1). Taxonomy (NCBI): domain Eukaryota; kingdom Metazoa; phylum Arthropoda; class Insecta; order Diptera; family Syrphidae; genus Episyrphus; species Episyrphus balteatus. Next base: position 126,802,460 of record NC_079135.1, on the reverse strand, counting down.
AGAAGGATATATAGAGTGGTCATGTTAAATTTGAAGATGTGAAGTACTGGAGCTAATGGAGGTAGTTTAAAATGGAATTATTTTATGGATTTCTATATATTTCTTGTCAAAGAAATTTGATCGTTACTCAGGTATGCACTACAACAGTACTAATTTAATGTTTTACGAAGAAATCAGCTACAGAAGATGCTGTGTGAACAGTCAGCTAAAAGTGTTGTTTTTTGGATAGAAAAGTAATAAATGTCAAAAAAAAGCTATTATACTAATTTACGATTCATCCTGAGGAATTACTGTCAAAAAGCGCAATAAAAGTTGGATCAAAGGAACTTTGAAAGCCGAATTCCACTTTTTGAGACGGTTTAAAATACCTCGTTGGGGTAGCAGTAGGTAGTACAAATTTCTACGTTGGGCGCCATTTCTCATGGTTGAGGTGAATATTCAGTTGTTTAATTGAAGTAAATGCACTATGATGATCTGAAAATTTCATGCAAATACAAAGTTGGGCGCCATTTTTGCTGATTGAGGTAGGTACTTCCCTAGAAGTTTTTGTCTGTATGCCTAAATTTTTCAATGAAGGCACAAACCCTGTTTCGAATGCCTGAGCATTTCGAAAAATTTATTCAATGGAGGAAAAAATCCTATATTGGGCGCCATTTCTTCTAGTTTGGGTACTTTTCTTTGAAATTTGCCTATCTGTAAATTCCACATTAGTTCTTCAATGTAGATAAGAGGCCCAGAACGAGCTTTAAATTTCATAAATGTTCTCTAATTGTAAATAGAAACCCTACGTTGGGCGCCATTTCTACTGATTTGGGGACTCTGTTAGGTTTGGTCGACTAAAAATGTTACTTATATTCTTCATTGTAGGTATAAAACTATAAATCCTGTTTCGGGCATCTAAAAGTTACAAATATGTTTCACAATGAAGGTACTTATTCTACGGTTGGCTGCCATTTCGCGTGTAGTAGATGCTTGCTTCTTTCAGGTTTGATTACTTGTTAATTCAACATTAAATTCTCCTTTTTTAGAAAAAATCCTACTCATCTCTGAAAATCTAACAAAAGTTCTATAATTGTATATACAAATTTTACATTGGGCGCCATTTCTGTTGTTTTGCGTACTACCGTGAGGTTTGGTTGACTCAAAATTCTATATAAGTTCTTCAATATAGCTACAAAATTAGTTTTGAGTTCTTGAAAATTCCGAACAAGTTTTGCAATGTAGGAACCAATCCTGCGTTGGGAGCCATTTCACCCTTTGGTGCGTAGGTACTTATTTAAGGTTCAAAATCCTCAAAGTTTAATCAAAAGAGGAAATGATAAACTGTTTTCAAACTGGATATAATAATAACCACAATAAATTTGAGTCTCTCATTGGGCGCCATCTTCATTTTATAAATGTTTGAATAAAGGTGCTTTTTGATTGTGGCTTAAGAAGTAAATGTAATGTTAGCTTTCGGAACTTGAAGAATATAACAGAAAAATTGAGAATTGTATGAATTTCAAGAGCAATAGAAAGGTAAGCTTTCGAATGAAGATTGCGTTATCAGCCCAATTATCAGTTGGTAGATCTAAATAAGGGTAAAACTTGAGTATTTTACATTTTTAATACGGAAAAAGGTAAATGTCAAACTTTATTGTAGGTTCAAATGTGATAAAATCTAACAAACTATGTTAACTCTTCACGTTGGGCGCCATTTAGATAAGGAACACATAAACATGCATATATGTAAGTCGAGGCACTGTAAGAGTGTGATTTTAGTCAGAAAACTTGTACATGGCTCATTTGCTTTTGACTAATTTTGGTTCATATCGGCTTGAATCAAAAGGATTGGGACTCACATAAAAGGTTTACAGAAAATTTTAGAAAATTTTACCAAGCTTTAATATGGCTTGTTCTATAAACGCTGCAGCTGGCTTTCAAATCACGTAGGCGTTCCAACGATTACAAAAATTAATCGAAAAAATACGAGTATTAACTACCCAAACTGGTTTTCAACCCTGCGTTGGGCGCCATTTTACTTAATCTAAGAACAACAAGATTTTAACTTAAGTTTTAAATTTTAGAAAAGAAAATTTGCTCACTGTATTTAATTATGATTAATAAATCTTTAGAGTCCATTATAAGATCTCTGAGCTACTCGTTGGTTAGTGGAAAAGAATTGTACCACATTCGATTTAAGTGAATATAAAAGCTTAAAACATGCGTCATATTATTTAGAAATGTTAACAAGCCGATATGTAAGCCGTGCTTTATTGGTACTCAGTATTTTACTGAGTAAACTTGCTGTAGGTCACACAGTCTCTACGATGATGATTATAAAGAGAAAGAGAAAGATAAGAAAGAATGTAATTTACCCAAATTCGTATATTCTGGCCTTCTGTTGGGCGCCATTTAACTTAATTTAAATGCGCTAAGATTGTGACCTAAGTTATAAAACGTTATAATAATGCATCATTTAAAAAAGGTTTACGCTTTGGTAAGTGGAAAAAAAAGTTCGAATTGATTCGAAATATATGCAAATAATTCATGCCCTAAATAACCCTCCAATTCTCTTTAATAGCTTAATTTCCTGACATATTTCCTTTTGCCTTTAATTTTACTCAATTTGTGGTATGGAGTTCAACACACACTGACCAAATTCCAAACGTTTCTTTTCTTAACTTTTGATTACAAGAAAATGAAGAAACTCATCCCCTAAAGGCTTCAAACCCGCATAGCCATCACCACATGAACCCAGAGCACAATTTATACACACATCAAACTCTCCATTCCATTCTCCGTCTTCATCCTCACCCAATTTAGTTCAAACAAAAAAGTTATACAGTCAATCAAGGAGCATTTGCATTTCTTAATTAATTAAAAGAAACTTTCGCCAAATGAAGTATAAGGGCTAACTTTTCGTCATTTTTGTTTTTTTTTTGGGGGGGAGAGAAAAACTTTGAAATTATAGTAATTTTTCACCCTCTCCTCAAATCTCTCTCAACCATATCTCGGTTTATCTCCCTATAAAACCCTCATCCAACTTTCAAAAGGCAAACACTGAAGAAATTAAGAATTAAAAAAAAAATAAGAAAACCAAGACAATAATAAATTTGTGTCCACGTTAATTGAAAGTCATTCTTTTTATTTTTAGTCCCCTCCCCGACCAAGTCCGAGATGGACTTAACTCCGTGGAAAGGACGCATGAAGTTCCACTGCCACCGATAGGCCCAGTCCAGCATCTCTCAGCTATAACCTTGATTGATGTCAGAAGCATCTAAATTCATCTCCGTAGTTCATATAAGAATAAACCTCAAGCATCGAAGAAACAATAAATTCTTAGAGAAGATAGGAATCATTAGGCGAACTACAACAACGACCGACGAGATGACCAAGTTCATTGATAGATATCTCTTCTCCAAGTCCAAACAAGCGCACTATCTTTGCACCGCCAAAGACCGGCATCTCGAGAGAACTCAGTCAAAGACGTTGACAAATAATCCCTGGTTACGAATAATCAGGGATGTCACTCAATGCTGCTGGAATCGGCAACTCTCTTGAATAAAATTTCCATAAAATTTTGGTGAAGAGGTTTAGAGAGAGACAGAGAAAAAAAGAGACTGATGATGCCAATACCTACTTGAGAAGTTGAGAGCCCCCCACCGCCACGCCACCGACAAAGGTGGGTGGTGTCAAGAAAGTAAGCCCCTCTGGTGGTGATGTTTTCATCCTCATCCTGCAATGACGAAGCGACACACACTCTTAGGGTGATTTAGCCGAAACTAGATCAAAGAAAGAAAGGAATTGGATGCCATCACTATCATCTCTTACACACAAGAAACATAATAGAGCATAAAGTAGCGTCCTCAGAATTGGACGGACGGACGGACACACTGGCACTGGCACACAACCTCTATGTGGAAGGGTCATAAATTTTCGCCCAACAAAGAGACACAACCTCAGCCTAAAACATATATCTTGCAGCTGTCCGTCCGATTGTCGACTATAGCCACCTTGAATGCAGGGAATGCAAACTGTGTCGGTCGGTGGTGTGCCAATGCACACAGAGTGTATAGACTTAGTCTAATGCAAGTAGTCTCCAGGTAGGTACAAATTGGTGTGACCACCCAAGTGAAAATAGAATTTGAATTTTTTAAGAAAAAAAAAAGATTTTTTGGTCGCCGCACCACAGCCGCTCAACTGCCGCATCGGTGAAAAATTTCGCCGCACAACCGCCGAAGCACAGCCGCACATTTTGGAAAATTTCGCCTCACCATGATATATAATTTTAGAATAGTGCTGTGGAAAACAGTAGTGCGGCAGTGGTGCGGCTCTCAAAAAGGCGTCCGGTGGTGCTGCGGCGGTGGAATTCCATTTTTATTCGACAACGGTGTGGAAATTGGAAAAAGTGCAATGGTAGTAGTTTTATAGAAGCAATTTGTTATTCTGAGGAGCTTCTTACTTCCAGTCGAACAAGCTCACTGTTTCAACCAAATTTTTATGAGACTTTACCAACTTATAGAACCTTCACAAGCTCAAACGGTCACACTATCCAATACCACCGTATAGTGAAACAAAAAAAACAATCCATAGTGGTGGTTGTCAAGTTGGAATTCCAAGAGACAGGGAATCCTATGGGAATCCTTTATCGTTCTTTTTGGGGCGAATATAGAACAGACAACCGGAGACAACTATAGCCACCGCTCTTCTAAGCCTCCACGTAACTATTTCTGTCCGTGTGTTTGTGTGGTGTTTCAGTGCGACAAACCGACCAAGAAAACGATATCTTTTAATAATTTTTACCCGCAAAGTTTTGAGAACGGGGCCGCCTCTTCTTCTAAGCTCGTCGACGGTTATTGTCGACCGTGTTGTCGTATATACCTACGTCCTCGTTGTCGCGTTTTTGTTGATTCCTTTTCTTTTTTGTTGTATTTTTTGGTTCGGGCGGTCATCTTCATCCTTTTCGAAGCCCAAAAAAGAAAACCAAAACAAAACAACGAGCGCCCGCCACCCATTCGATATTTGTAGAGCGAACCGCAAACGAACGCTATAATAACCGCCATCGTTTGCTAAGGCAGTAAATTTAAAATTGTTGAAAGGTATTTAATGGACATGGAGAGAATAAGTGACATTTGGTTTACATTGGCGACACAGAAGATACATATACATTAAATATATGAGAATACAGCGAAGGGATCACAAATCATTGGACACACGGACTGAAGGTAGAAAAAAAACGGACATGAAAGTTGGAGCACTACTTTTATTTTTCAGTAAAACAATGGATAGGATTATACCAACTAAGGTAAAGGTTAATCCATAGTTTTTTTAGATTGGTTAATGATGGATTAACCGCATCGGATATAGTGAAAGGCGGTCGAAAATCAATCGAAATTGTGCGGGATACATTTCTGCCATGATAATAGTCCATCATAATTTCAGAGTCAAAAGAGTTAAATTTATGAACCTTCATTCTTTTGGATGAATTTTGGTATTCAATACGTCAAACTTAAATGTAAATGAATAGATCACAGGCTTTTCTCGCCCGAAAATCCCGAAGAATTTGCAAAATAAAGCAACTAACAAACATAACCCGAAAAGCGTTCCAAACAGGAGCATACCTAGATTTGGTATAGTAGTTGAGGAACAACAAAATAAGACAGTTCCCCAGAAGAGGCCTGCAACTTAAACTCTAGGTTAACAGTGGCAAACGATCCAAGCTACGGGAACTCGAATGGAAGGTTATATTCCCAAAAATAGACTGGCGCCCAATGTGAAACTTGATTAGTGACTGAAAAGCTGCTAATAGTCTCTTGTTGATGGCAAATGGTGGTGATACCATCACGGCAAGAATGATGTTAACGATGACCCACAAGATTTCACGATGAGATAAATATCGAAAGCAGTTTGGCAGTATTTCAGAAACGTGAAGTCTAACGTGTGAATAGCTCTTATCGCAACAGTTGTTGTGGTAATAGAAGGAGTGGTTCCAATTTGTCCAATTTGTTTACTGACCCGAGTAAAAATGGAATTCCGCCACAGCACCGCACCATCGCTGCACCACGTCCGCATCACTTTTTGAAGGATGCACCACAGCTGCACCATCATCAAAAATTTCTAAACCACCGCACCATCGCTACATCACGTCCACACCATTTTAAAAATTTCTAAACCTCCCACAGCATTGCTGCACCACGTCCGCACCATTTCATTCTCGTACTTATACAATCTAAAATTATGCATCATGGTGCAGTGAAACTTTCAAACAAAATTAAATGGTGCGGACGTGGTGCAGTCGAAGTGCGGCGGTGGTGCGCCGAGATTTTCTGCCAAACGGTGGTGTTGCAGCTGTATGGCGACCAACGTAAAGTTAAACCCCAATTTGAGAATTTGGGACAGGACTGATAACCAAATCAATCCCACTGCAGTGTGTTTTCGACAAGATTCAGCGAGGCTAGGGACTCAAGGGATATGAGAAAGAATTAGCAGAAGCTCTTTTTAGAGATATTTTTCTCGGTAATCTAAATTAAGACATCTTAAATAACAGCATTTTAACATCCAAATGGCATCTAAATGAGTTGAAAAAAATAAATAATAATTTCATTTGAAAATTTGGAACAAAATCTTCATTTAAAAAAAATTTGAACGCCATTTAAATTTGTATTACCAAAGGTAAACGAGGAGGACATCTTTGTCGGTCTTTGGTGCAACCATATAAAGCTATCTGAATGAAGTCAAAAACTTATTTTTTTTTTTTGCTTTTCTGTCAGCTCCGCCACACTTCAACAAATGAGTTACGATTCAATTGTGTATTAAAGCAGCAGACAATATCGGAGAATGGCCAAACTTGTGCGCCACGCTATTGGATGTAACTGTGCTGTGCGGTGGCTGTGGCCCATGCGGCGGACACTGTTCATTTAGAAATCGTGCTTCGTTTGCATAAAAGTCGTTCGAAACGAACACTCACTCTTCTATCCATATTGCCGATTGGATGATGTTATTGCCGGCTCTGTGATGCTCATCGTTGTCGTTGTCCGTTGTCTTGTTTTGTATTTGTTCGGGGTACCGAAAAATCTTCTTCCATCCTTTACTACTAGCTCGTATAGATTGTCCACCACAAAAGTGTGGGATGTGGTTGTCGTCTATCTCCCATTGTACAACCCTGAGTTGGAATTCATGTCGTTGTCGTCGTCCTTTTAGCTGTTATTGCCATCAGGGCTCGAAAAGAGCTCTCGTTCTTTTGTTCAAACATGCATTAAGTAGTCACCGTCACCATCAGCAGCTCTCTGCTGTGTATAAGGTCCATAATGGAGCAGCGCAGCGCATCACAGAGGCCTCTGATGGTAGGACTCTTGTAAAGCCTGAATGTGTGTAGGATATAACCTTCCTACCTCCTATTCCTCACGTTACTAGCTATGTTTCCTTTTTGTAGCACTTATCGGTCCGAGGAAATAAAAGAAGAGCTCAGAGGTAAATAGAGAAATTTCATCCCACAGCCGAAAAGGTATACAAGGGATTTGGTGGAGAAGCTATATCGGTTTGGTAACTCTCTCTCTCTGGCGACGATGTCAAATGTCTAAAGGTGATTAGATGCTGCTCGAACATGAATGGCCCAAGTTTCATTGAAATTTCAACTTTGTGTTCTTTTCTACCTTTTTACTAGAGAGGGTGATGGGTGTGTGTGTATTCAAAAAGGAAAAGAAAGGATGCCAGTATTTCGTAGTTTTAATTAACTATGTGGTGGAATTGATCGGATTTTAGGGTGTTAAAAGGAACAAGGAAAATTGTGGCTTGATTTAATGGATGTTATCCTTTTTCAACTTATTCCATATGGGCAAAAGTATTGGTTTCAGGTAGAAAAAATTACAAGTCCTTGGTTAAAACTTCTTTGGGTCTCTAAAAAATAGGATTTTTGAACTCAGTATGACTTATGTTTACTAAGTTGTGCATTGTAAAGCTATTTTGATAGAATTTTGCAGAATTTAGCGCAATATTTAATGCACTCAAAAAATTGCTTACCATTCTGCCATAACTATCCCGACTTTTGCAAGAGTGCTAGCAATGAAAATAGTCCTTTTAGTTTGTCTGGGTTCTATCAACCCGCCCTTTTTCTCAGATTCGACAATTTGTTTCCACTTTTCTTTCACCAGTCCTCCCTTTTCTATCCAAAAATACAAAATAAATGTTCAAATGATAATCTACTCAAAATTTATTAGCTCATTATCGACACCTTTCCACGTGTCACATATCAGTGAGGGGGAATCCTTAATCGCTTACATTCTATTCATCAATGTCATCCCTTATCGCACATCAAGCAACCATCATCCACACAAGATGAAGAAGTTCTCTTATCTTCATTTAGTTGTTTCCAAAACAACTTCCATCCAATCCAACACATTGCTGACTCACATCGACATCATCAGAGAGTGCGAACGAAAAGTATAAGAATAATATAGCCGAACCTCAAGCCTCTGATAGAAAGGAACTTCAAGACAAATGTCTCCAATTATTAATAGAAGCTTTGTCTGATTCCAGACGATTAGTTAAGGGATGCTTCGTTACATGCTTTTTTTTCTTACTTCTTCGTTCGATGTCGAAGAAGAGTATAAATTCACTCATCACGTCTCAGCAAATATCAGCTTCATATTCGTCAATGTCCTTGCAAACAATCTAAGGCATTTGTTTGAATTTCGTCTTCTTCGTATAGAATTGTGTTGAAGAACCCTCTTAAGGCAACATACATATATATATATTTTTTTTAACATACCTACACCATAATGCCGGAAGGAAGGGGGGGTAAATATAGGGGAGGTAAGGGGTAAGGAATAAAAGTAACAATGATTCAACAACAATGTGTACGCTCCTCGCACAAATTTTCAAATCCTCAAGCTTACAGAGCACCACACACTCGGAAAAAAGGGGGGAACGACAACGAAAGGGACGAAGGATTTCTTCAGCGACAAGGACATGCCTTCTTCCATTGCAATCCACTTAAGCTAATCCGATTTTGTGTGCGCCATTATTGTATTTGCGCGACATATCAAGGATGTGAGTCCTTGTTGTGCTGTGATTGCGTTCTTTCGTTGCCATCGTCGTTGTAGTCTTCGTCTTCTTTTATTCCAAAGGTATGCGCCAGGACTACAACGATGACTTCGACTATACGACTCTTGGAAGCAACTAGAGCACCGGAATGCAATAGTGGTTTTGGTTTGAGGCAAGTGAGGGGGCTTTAATGCGTTTATGTTCTGGAGGGGGTCACCCGCCATCAGAAGAGAGGGTGCGCTGACACGACACAAAAGGACCTCAATCGTGCACAACAAACATATGACTTCCTTGCGCTCTCTCTCTCTCCGTCTTCTATATAGTTCTGGCAGTGACAGCCACCGGCAAAAGCAGCGAGCGGTAGTGGCGGCCCATCACCACCACCGCACAGAGCTCCTGCTAGAACTGAGATTCAAAGTCGCATATTGTTGTTGTGCACTATTTCTTTGTGTATTAGTTTGTGGTAGTGTCATGTTCCCAAAGGAGGAGGATTTCGTTAAATTGATTGTACAGTACAATTCAACTCCCATAGTCACAGTTGAAGACAAAAATATACAAAAAAAAAAACAAAAATGGAAGAAGACGAAAAAAAAATGAATATATCTCTCCAAGGATTTTTTTTTCACTCGGGATTTGTATATGCTCGTACCCCCAAATGACGTATGTCATTCGTCGACTGACATTTAATTCAGTTTCGCCAGCTGAGAATGGCGAAATAAATAGGCTTCCGCGGAATTTCCGAAATTGCGGGCGCCGCCGTTTCTCACTGTCATGTCAGTTTATTCTCTTATTTTTTTTTTTTTCAATCCTCTACTTGGGGTGAAGGTGAATCCTTGCTTGGTCGTATCTCTTAGGTCTCTCGAGCGGATCCATATACTCCACCCACGTATCAGCAATGGAATTTAAATGGAAATCGTGTTGCTTGGAACGTTATCGACTGCTTCACATCACTCACAAACCAGGTTCGGGGTTCCACCTCTTCTTTAAACGAAAATCCCATTCGACTGTGTATAGTGTGGATGTGAAGGTGGGTTTGGATAGGGTATAAATCCCTTTCTGACTTATGCACGGACATTTGTATATTCGAAATACTGCTGAATCAAAAAAAAACGAACCTCGGAAAGCAGGTGTATTCGCGATGTAATAAATCGAGACATCGAAAGCGTTTCGCAATAAGCACCGCCGCCGCCGCCGTTCTCGTTGTTAAACGCCAACACTTAATAGCATAGAATAGCAAAGTGGGGTATATCTGGATGAGGGTATTTTACCCTCATAGTTGTATGGTTGTTTTGTTGCTTCGTTTCGACTTGAACTGGAACGTATATCCGGTGTAAACATGGTATATCGTTAAAGGCATGCAGAGACAGTTATATTCAACGTGAGAGAGGGCTTACGAGTATAACGGAGAAATAAATCACACCCTTCAGGTGCTTCTGTTTTAATTTTCCCCGCATTGGAATTAGGTTAATATCTTCTTGAATAATGAAAATCACTTGCAATGTATGTTGAGAGGAAGAGAAGAGAGTCGGAGGAGAATCGTACCCCCCTGTATCATGTTGCAGTAAAATAATTGGTTTTTCAATAAAATTTAATGAATATAGGTTTGAATCTGCGAAACGAAATGTTGCCTTGGATGTTTGTTCTAAGGATTAAACTAGTCATACAAAGAAGAGGGTTTCTGTTGTTTTAAGTCAAAGTTAATAAGGTATCATATTGTTTTTTAATTTAATTGATTGTTTCCATTCAGACCCTCCGAATAAATGAGACAGAAAATTATATAGACGGAATTAATGCTTTTGCTGAATAGCTAAAATGGACCTCTTAGTTTAGTTCTTCTATCGCTTGGCAATTTTTCTGAAAACTGGTAGACTAACTGACAAATATCTTCAGAAATTTACGCAGATAATTCAGACCTCAAACAGAACACCTCTAGCAATTAAAATAAAATGCACGACTGGGGTCGCACGTACTTGCTCTTGCAGTCCAAAACACTTTTATGTTAGTCTACTTGTAGATTTTAAAAGCTGGCTGTAAATTAAAAAAAAAAATGATATTGGGAAAGAGCCGACATTTAGGGCAAAATTTTGTTATATGAAAACATTTTTTTTTGTTGTTGACTTTTTTGAGAAAAAATAAAAATGCAGTTTTATTGCCACTGCTTTAAATACTACGTATACAAAGTTTAATCGAAATCGTTTCAGCCGTTTTCGAGAAATTCGCAATATCGTATTTTTTTGTTCTCACGTTCTAAACGAGATATAAAAAAAACAAAAAAAAAAAACAAACTTTCAGAATTCCATAAAAATCATCTGTACCAAATTTGAAGAAAATCCATTCACCTTTTTAGGCTGTGGAAATGTGTACAGATGGACGCACTACCGCACAGACGCACGGACGGACGGACTTTTTCGGAGTTCTCCATCATCGTAATGTTGGTTTTGATTAAAACCTCAATATTTTTTTTGGCACGAAACCAATAATTGCCCTATAGAGCAAGTAAAAAAAAAACCTAGAAGAAGAAGATTTAAGACGAACAGTTTCAGGAGCCAACATGGTCCACATTCGGTGGAAATAGTGTAAGAAAATTCGACCTCTTCAATCTTTTATGGCAAGAAATGAAATAAAGTTGGTCTTGATGACTGTGACAATACCGTATAAAGCCATGAATGAGGCCTTAGAAGATAGGAAAAACGAATTCCCAGAGAGGGTTCACATTGCAATACTTTCCAATATGGTGAAAATTAATTCGGCTGTTGAAACAAAAACAGAACGACCTATTGTCTTAAATATGCTAACCATTTCCCCAATTTATTTATATGATTTCTCGGATTTGTCTTATGATTTGTCAGATTCGCCTAATTTTTTGCCGGATTCATCTGTTTATTTCCAAGGTTCATCCATCTTCATCTGTTGATCTGGTTCGAGTTTTGATGACCAGTTCGCCTGTTAATTTGTCAAAATCGTCCTTTGATTTCCAGGGTCCAGTCAGTTTTTTATTAGGATCCAGTTTAAACATCAACCGTTGATTTCCCGGGGTCACCAGTTGTTTTTTCCGATGTGTTCTTTGATTTGACGGGTCCCCGAGCAGAGGCGTACGTTAAGTTGCCGGGGCCCAGGGGAAAAACTAAATTTGGGGCTCCTTTGATATTTGGGGGCCAATTTGATATAAAAAAGTACGTATACGCCCTACTTTTTTTTGTTTTGGGTCCCTGATGTATCATTTGTTGGTTGCTAAGATTATTCAAGTAACATTTTTTGGGGCCCAAATGTTCTAAATTCAAATCCGAAGTCGAAAAAAATCTATGACGTCACGTTTCGTAGATAAAAATTAATTTTGATCTGCTTATATCTCAAAAACGTGTCATAGATTTTTTTCGACTTCTGATTTGAATTTAGAACGTTAAAATCTATTAGAAAAGTATATTTTGGTTTACGGAAAAAATAAATTCTAAGTTTTATTGAACATTGTAACTTTTCATTATATCATGTTTCCTTATATTTACTTAAAAACATAGTTGGCAACCATATAGCCCCAATATTTTCAATTTTGTTATGAAACATAAGTAGAAGAAATATCAAAATTGTGATAAGTGAAAAAAATACATGAAATAGCGTATTTAGAGGTCTTAAAGTGTGTTTTACTAAACTGTCATTTTTTGGACTTTGTTTTCAAATTTTTTTATTTTTTTGTAAAGAATATGAATCTATGAATCCTAAATCTTAAATCAAACATCTTTTTGACATGAATTTAGCCCAATTTCTAGCTTATATACTGGTTGAAAATGAAAATTCTATTTTAAAGCTCATTCTTTCCGCCATTTTGGAGCCGCCATTTTGAATAAAAAAAAGTTGGCTTTTTGTATTCTCCATACTATTATCATTCAGTGTACCAAATTTCATGACTTTTCGTCCAGAAATGGCCGTGCAAATGAATTTTGACGCCAAAAACGAAGAATGGCACCACTGGGCGGTGGTGCAGCGGTCAAAAAGTGGTGCGGACGTGGTGCAGCGGTGGTGCTGAGGAAGTCCATTTTTACTCGGGCATACCAAACGCTTCACTCTAAAGTTTAACCGAAGAAGATGGCAGGAGAAGATTTCCAGAACCAAATTCCAGAAGGGGCCAATGATTCCGAAAGGCAATGACGAAATGCTCTTTTAATCGCCTTTTTAAAGGCAGTACCTACCGCCTCGAATTTTACTCCCACTTGCACCACATACCCTAAAATTATTTTTTTACAATGACGAAAAACCCCTTTCTGATCCGAAACCTATTACAACTTACAAAATACCTGCTAAAGTCAGTTAAAAATCCATTCAAGTTTTACTGGTGTTACTGGTATCCTTTTAAACGGTACAATCTTAAGCTCAGCTATTGTAAGTAAACCTCCTTCCTTAAAGCGCTAGCCATGTGTGAGATAGAAAAACCTCATTCTTCATTCTGAAAAAGAAATCCTTTTTGAAACTTGTAATGATTGTTTGCTTGTTTGAGTTTTTGGTAAAATCCTGCGGAAGGACATGGGATCAAACAACATTATTTATTGTTCTGTTATGTGTTATACCTCTATCCATCGTATATTATATTATTTGGGTCAAGTGGTTGAGGTGAATCCTTCTTAAGTCTAATATCTTCCTTCATGCTCCTCCAAACGCTACTATGCCATTGGCTTATGAAACACACCCAAAGGTTATAATTGCCAATTTATGTGGATGACTTTTTCCGAATATATACATCTTCCTACATCTACCTAAACAAATACGAAGGTAAAGTATCCACAAATACACGCATAAACATAAAAGAAAAACTTACATTGTGATGAATTCTGTGGGTAAGAAATTGAAGAAGGGGCGGCAGAAGGATGAGTGATAAGCCGATGGGCGATGATACCTAAACCTACGACCAGACCATAATAATATAAACCCAAGAGGAAAACGAAGAAATCAAGGATCGATAAAAGTTTTGCTCAGATTGTTTTGGATTTTAATCCATTACTGATGGGAAAATATTATGAAAAGAGTCCCTTATATTACTTTAATTCATATAAGGACTCTTGTTTACAACAATAACCCTTGGCATGAAAGGATATATAATTCTTTGGAAAAATAAGAGTGAAGGCTGAGTGGGCAGGTAATTGAAGGAGATTACCTTCTACCCAAAGATTGAGATTTTGATTTTAAATAGGAAATTTCCTTTTCTCATCTTTGAAAAAAGGGGCTCCTTTTCTCTCTGTTTGATGATGAGTAAGATGGTTATTGAGATACAAACTCTTATACAATAGGTGCACAACAACAATTTTGTAAGCTTTTAATGGGAAGGGTGTTTATGAGGTTTCTTTTGTTGTTTTTGTTTTGTTTTTACAATATAACTAAAGGTGATATTCCATATTATCAACCTGTTGTAATTGAAGTAAAAAGGCATTTTACTTGAAAATAATAGTTTAAATGACTTGAAGAAATAATTGTTTTTGATATTTTTGAGAGATTGAATAATTGGAAACTTCTTGAAAGCGTATTGATTTCAAGTGAAAAATATCCTTAAGCTCTCAAGGATTGGAGACAATTCTATTTAGCTTTTCAAATAGAGAAATAACTACCATTAGAAGTTGAACGATATACTTTTCGAACAAAAATAGAAATTGAATTTTTAAAGAAAAAAATTAAAAACAATCTTGACCGCCGCACCACAGGTGCAACACCGCCGTTTGGGGGGAAATTTCGGTGCACCACCGGAGCACCACGACTGCACTACGTCCCCACCATTTCATTTTGAATGAACAATTCGGTGCACCATTGCCACACCACGCTTGCACCGCGTCCGCACCATTTCATTTTGTATGAAAAATTCGCTGCACCTTGATACATGATTTCGGATTATTTAAAAATACAAACTGGCAACTTGTTGCTTAAGTCAAAATAACTTTGAAGACATTTGTATAAGTACGAGAATAGAATTTTTTATCATGGTGCAGACTGGGTGCGGCGGTGGTGCACCGAAATTTTTCATTCAAAATAAAATGGTGCGGACGTGGTGCAGCGGTGGTGTGATGTGATGGGGAAGTGATGCGAAGGAATTCCATTTTTACTCGGATATATCAATTTAGTATGTTTTCACTCCTGATATTTATAAATCCGATTTTCGTCTTACTCCAGGTTTCTGTCATTTAATCACTTTTTTCCTAATCGAAGGTTGTTTGATATTATTCAACCATTTTGTACACTTATAACTGACCAATTTTACCTGTCAATTTGTCTACAACTAGAGTTGTTTATGATACAAAAAACATGTTACATAAAAAATTTATAATTCCACCAAAAAAAACCTAGTAATACACATTTAAAAACAAGACTTCTAGACTCTATCAAAAGTAAACGAATATTATTAATAAATCAAAGGCCACATAGTAAATTATAGCTCCTGTTAGACTTGTCCAAATATGAAACTAAAAGCTGTCATGAGCATTTGATTTTTATTACCGATAAAACCCAGATAAACCTTGTTTTTTTTTTTGAAATTCAAATACAAATATTGCAAAATTTATAGAAGAATGAGGCGAAATCAGTATCTCTCTGCCTAATAAAACAATCACCTGCACCTACGTTCGTTTTGCTGTGCACCAAATACCAAAGCCTTCACAAATTCTAACCAACAACTGGTATCTCTCTGTTGTGTGTTTCATATTTCGTTAATTGCGTAATTATCACGTATAGATTACCAGCAATAAATCAGACTGTGCTTCTGTCTGTTGTCCGTCCAAACAACAAAGTGATATATTGCTTTGGTTATATCATACTTATAGGAGCTCTATTGGACTATTTTGCCTATACACATAACTTGGCCCGAATTTGAGCCGTTAATTATTCTTTAAGACTGGACTTTTTTTTTTGCTCTCTTGGTCGATATACCTACTACCTTACCTGTCCTGTCCTGGGTTATCAAAGATATTTCTATTCATTTGGATTAAGTCGTTCGGTCCATGCAAGAGCTTGTTCGGAAATGTAAATGAGAGCAAGAAAAAATCGGTCCAGTGCAAAAAAAAAACCAAAGCAATGCGCATTCATGACAAATCAACTTAAACCATAGCTTGGTGCTTGCGCCTATAATAGCCTTTAAGTCTGTATACACACACGACGAATGCGACAAGTATGCCAAACAACATCACAAGCGTGCATGTTAAGCTGGTTCTAGTGTTCAAGATAAGTAAGATAATCGCATTCACCTCTTATAAACACGAGGCACCTGCACCGGTTGCTGTCACATACGGACTACAGAGTTATAGATAAGTAAAAGTCCTATTGGTTTTTTTTTTGTAGTAGGTATTATTGGGACATTGGAATTATTTTGGACTTGAGAGAGCAGGCTTTGGACTTGAAGACTCGCATCGGAATAGAGTCTGTCTGTCTGTTGGTTTGTTTTGTGGCCGAGTTTTTTTGTTTGTTTGTTTGTTTGTTACCATGAAATGAACGGTTGCAATTAAACACAAATTGAATGATTTGCTGCATAAACGAATCCGTTAAGTCGTCGTGTGTCATCCGGATCGGTGTGAGTTAAGAGGCAGGTATAGAGGATAATCGATGATGCGTTCAAGTTTTGTTTTTCAATTATATTTTATGGGATTGCGTGCGGGTTCCCTCTGGTAGCAAGTTTTGTCGCAAGACCAGTTTTTAAAAGGTGGATTTCATCGGAATTCTAGAATTAAGAAGAGTGAACAATATTGATAATTTTGGGACTTAACTAAATTTGAAATGTACGACAAGGTGTACGTCTAAGGTTCTTATTTACCACTGATAATGCACCACCATCGTTTGGCGAAAAACTTCGCCGCACCACGTCTGCACCATTTATATTGTATGAAAAAATTCACTGTTCCAACGCCGCACCACGCCCGCACCATTAATTTTGTATATAAAATTCGCTGCACCATAATACCTAAATAATTTTGGATTGAAAAATAAAAAAAAGACTAGAATCGAACCCGAGTTTGCAGATCACTTTCAATTAGCAACCCAACGCCTTTAGCACTCGACCCCCCAGTCATGTTTTTCACGAACTGGCAGTTTGTTGTTTAAATCAAAATAACTTCGAAAACGACTTAAACATCTGTAAAAGTACAAGAATTGAATTTTTTATCATAGTGCGGACGTGGTGCGGCGGTGGTGCAGCGAATTTTTTTTATATTTTTGCATTTTTTCAAAATGAAATGTTGCGGACATGGTGCGGCGGTGGTACGGCGGTTTAGAAATTTTTAAAATAGTGCGCACGTGGTGCGGTGGTTTAGAAATTGTTTACCATAGTGCTGATGTGGTGCGGCGGTGGATTAGAAAGTTTTGATTATGGTTCGGACATGATGCGGGCGCAATAGAAAGTTCTGATAATAGTGCTGCGGAATTCCATTTTTACTCGGGACAACGTCAATTCTTTTGTAAGATTCCGCCTATTCAAACTGGAATATGTATTTCATCCTTTACACACTCTTCGACTTTTTAAAGATTATTGTCTGATTCTTTTGACGTTTTATGCCATCAGTCGATGGTCTTTGAACCTTCTTGTAAGCTTATACATTGTTAAAGGGGGCATGACAGCACCCACTTTATCAAAGAAAAGCGAAGTTCTTCTATCTCAAGATTTCATGACTATTTGAATTTATTCTAAAAAACCGTTTAAGTTTGAATAGTCGGATGCACAGATATTTGTATTGTCATTGTGTTAAGACCTTAAGACTCAACCTGTGCAGTTAGACTGCATTTATACGTTCTTGGAGTTTTCATTCCTGGCTGTTCGCTACTTACTATTGCCTATTCAATTAGATTCCCAGGCATTTTTCATGTACACAAAAGTATCAACTTCGTCTTTCGTAAAAAAAAAAAAATAAAATTAACAATATGGGACCCAAAATGCTACCTTGTGGCACACCAGCCTAAGTCCTTCTAATTGACAACTACTTTAGTCTCGAAAAGAAATTAACTGTCAAGCTTTCATCAATTTGCCAAAAAGTAATAACGAAAAAAAAACTCAATAGAATATCAATTTATCAAATCTTAAACAAATGCCGACGACACGTCGTCGATGTGAAGTCTTGCTGGTAATTTCCAGTGACGTAGACAGATGTATATAGACATATCAATGGCCGCATTCGCCTTTTCTCCCTCTCTCTTCACAAACAATCACACCCTTAAGTCGAATCGTTTCACCTAATACCTTTTTACCCAGGGTGTTTTGAGCCACCCTCACTCAAACAAAACATGAATCCTTAAAAAAAATTAATTCAACACTGAACCACCCCCCAATTGATGTAATGTTACATTATTATTGTTATTACGATTTTACCAACCCCCCCTACCCCTAACATAAGAAGAAAAAAATAAATAAAAATCACTTGCTTTAGCTGCAGCAGCACGGGAATTTCGCCTTCGCATCGTTTGGAATCAATGTCAGAATTTGTATACAATATTGTATGAAGGCGGTGGAAATGGCAGGCAGCGGCGGTCTTGAAGTCTTATTCTCGCTAAAAGGCTGATTCTTATGTCGAAAACCGGGAACGACGCGAAATGGATGGATTATTTTGTGTGTACGAGTGTGTGTGAAGGGTGTCGGGAGGGGCAGGGGGGGGTGCCAAAGCGAATGTAGTGATTCGGTTTTATTGCCGATTCATTCATGAATAAACATTGAAGGGTGTCAATAAGCTTCGAATTAGGGGATGAAATTTATTGGTTTTTTTTTTTTCGTCTTTCTAGCAACACACGTTTCGCGCGCACTGAAATTCAACCGGTCCTGGGATTGATTAGGATGCGGTATTGGCATGAAGTACGCTACAATGAAATTCAATTCGAATTATTGTCCTTAAGATTGTTATTTTTTTCCTTTCTCTCACTGATTTAATTTTGGCGTTTTCGGAGCGAGAATTTGTAATATAAGAAAGCAATAGAGCGGAATACCACAGTTGCCGATGATTGATTTTTGTTTTCCTACGAAATTGAATGAAGAAACCTCATACCTTTCTTTTCTTTGTGGGGTAAGATTGAAAGACTCTTTTCTTATTTATTTTTGGAATGGGGAAGTGCGTTCTTATAGCACACAATATACTTTTCAAGGAGAGAAAAAAAGAGAAGTTCCATCTTGTTCACCACCGGACATGGACCAAATTAATATCTTCTTTCATTTTTCGGAATTTGATTTGGCCCTTCGGGGATCAGCAACATTATTTGTTGGCCATGCTAGGGAAAGATATTGAAAGTTCGATAAGTATTGGAGGCATCTTAAAAGTTAAGTCTATAAAAATGACGAATTTGTATCCAGTTCCTTGCGGAAGTATTTACTTCGGAATGAATAAGAAGTTTGTAAAGAATTTAATTGATATTATTGTTCAAAGTATTATTTGAGAACAAATTTGAGCTTATCAATCCAAGAAGGAGAAAGTTTTGTATGGGAATGATTTTTGGGGGTCGAAATAAGGAACCTGTAGATATTTGGGGAGTGATTTGAGTATTTTTTTTTTTTAGAAAAACACAAGAATATAAGGCATTTATGAAAATACAAGAAGTCTCTCATTTACCCGAACGAAAATAATGACGTCATCAAAGGCTTGTATTTGAGGAACCATTCCCCCTCCCCAGATGATTTTGGGAATAAAGTAGTTGTCAATTAGAGATGGATGAAGAAGAGAATAATGGTGTTCCAAAAGGTTCCATGTTGGGTCCCAGATTGTTGGAATCACGATCAATGAACTATCAGTAAAACATCAGTACATATTTCAAATAGCCAACATAGACTTGGTTTATTACCTGGTTACCCAACTAACAATTTCGCTTCTATACAACTTTTCAGAAGCTTTTTGAGTTGTTTGTATTAGGGAGTATTTTTTTTTTTTTTGTTGGGCGCCAATTTTAGTCTACTCAAGTAACAATTTTGCTTCAATGATGTTTTTTAGAAGCATTAAGGAGTATTTTTTTCGTTGGGCGCCACTTTTAGTTTACTCAACTAACAATTTTGCTTCTATGAAGCTTTTTAGAGTATTACGGAGTATTTTTTTTTTCGTTGGGCGCCACTTTTAGTTTACTCACCTAACAATTTTGCTTCTATGAAGCTTTTTAGAGCATTACGGAGTATTTTTTCTTTCGTTGGGCGCCACTTTTAGTCTACTCTACTAACAATTTTACTTCTATGAAGTTTTTTAGAGCATTACGGAGTATTTTTTCTTTCGTTGGGCGCCACTTTTAGTTTACTCACCTAACAATTTTGCTTCTATGAAGCTTTTTAGAGCATTACGGAGTATTTTTTCTTTCGTTGGGAGCCACTTTTAGTCTACTCTACTAACAATTTAACTTCTATGAAGTTTTTTAGAGCATTACGGAGTATTTTTTCTTTCGTTGGGCGCCACTTTTAGTTTACTCACCTAACAATTTTGCTTCTATGAAGCTTTTTAGAGCATTACGGAGTATTTTTTCTTTCGTTGGGCGCCACTTTTAGTCTACTCTACTAACAATTTTACTTCTATGAAGTTTTTTAGAGCATTACGGAGTATTTTTTCTTTCGTTGGGCGCCACTTTCAATACCCAACTATCGATTTTGCTTCTATACACTTTTCAAAAGCCTTTATAGAAGCAAAATTGTTAATGTGGTACAGTTGTCCCTAAAGAACATCAGAAATACCTTACCTTGTCAAGTTCTTGTATTTCGTCAAAAAATAACTGTAAAATAAACTTTTTATTTACTTTAAAAGACAATCCGCCTGAAAAGCTGTATAAATCATATCCTTTAAGGTATCATTTAAACCAATTACCCGAAACCGTTTCCAATTCATAATCTTTTAATCACAAATCACATCTCAAAACGATACCTGCTATACCTTGTATCATCGGTATCATCGACCTATAAAACCTTTTTGTAATTTATGCCTTTAAGCAATGTCAAGCAACAAGTACAAGAGATTCCGGTGTAAGTACTATGAGTCCCTCAAAAATCAGAAGCACACAAAAATTCTTCTGTTTACGGTTTGCCGAAAATTAAATCACGAGCTTCATCATTACCGAAAATGCTTCTTGTAAGTCATCTTTCGTTTTCGTCTGGTAGTTATTTTTTTGGATGAAAACTGAAAACTGATGGGCGGGATGACAGGGAGAAAGAAAAATGGACACAACAGCAGCAAAGTACATCACTGCGTGCTACAGCAGCTTCTAAAGCCATAAATCATCGAACGATTTTCATTATTTATGATCCCGAAAAATGCCCGGATTTGTTTTTATCAACTCGGATAATCGATAAATCTCCAAGGAGTCTCGCAATCGGCTCTAAGACGGGCCGCGGCCGACGATCCAATGCGACGTGCAGACATTCAGAATCTAAAATCCGCGCGCACTCATCTCTCAAAACCAATCCCGTGCAATCCCAAAACGTCGAACGTAATGAAATATAAGAAATAAAATTTCCACAATAATTTACGTTCTCCGTTCACTTGCGTTGTCGGTCACCATTCACCGTCACCACCATCGTCGTCGCCCTTGTTGCACTTGAAACAACTTTGGAGGATTGTCTCAGAAGGAGGAGTCTCGCTGGGAACACAGAAGCAACAGCAATTTGGGAAAATTGAAAATCGCATATAAATTGCATTCGGTCAAATTGAATTCGCTCTCTCTCTGAAAATGGCCACATCTTACAGAGTCGAAGTTGGAGCCATCGTCAGCAGAGACACGTAAGGAGCAGGAGCAACTTGACTCCTTGGCGGCCAACTACAAAAGGCTCGAAAAGGGCCATTGGCGGCACACAACAATGGCCAAGTAGATAACAGGTAACACAGAGCAGCCAGCGATCACGTCACAATGGCGTTGGGTTAGGAAAAGAGGATGAAGGCAAAACGGTGGCAGGAGACAGGAGGACGCAGGACGCACACTGGACACTCGAGTGATGCGCTGGACAGAGCTATGGTGTGCCGACAAACGCAGTAGCATCTTAGCCCAGCTAAGAAGTCTCGCTGTCCAGTGCATCATCGCTGTCGACCTGTGACGAGGTCAGCCAGTGCAAAGTTTTATTTCTTCTTCTTCTTCATCGTATTCGTCTGTTTTGTCTTGTCGGGGCTTTGTTTTTCGGACCACTTCCATTCTGACAGAATCCTTCAATTAGCGGACATCGTCCGTCAGTCAGTTTCATTGTCCGAAATGTTTATTTGAGAGTGTTTCTGTTTTTGTTTTTTTTTTCATCTTCTTCTGTTTGATGTTTGTTGTTTTTTTTTGTTTTGTTGGTTACTGGCGAAATTGGGACTTTGGAACCGCGCTCTAATGTCATTCGAGATGGATGGATGTGTTGTTGCACATCAGATGAATATGTATCTTTTTTAAGTAATTTTTGCATTGGGAATCAATGAGATGGTTGGGGCTGTCGTGTTTGCATCTCGTGGTGCCGATGTCTGTCTGTCTTTTTCTGTGTCGGTAAAGGTTTTCGGTATAACGAATGTTGTGATGATGATGATGAGGCTACCGCTGCTGAAGCTGATGGTTAGTATGCAAGTGAGCTCAAATGAAAGATGCGATGATGGTCAGCCTGGAATGTAATTTAGTTCGAAATTGGTCAAGCAATCACCGTTTTACCCCGCACTGTCGAATCTTCGTCGGTCGATGAAAACCTTTTAAATGAATTCGTATCAATTTGGAGATTCCATTTGACGATGATCTGCATCTCTCTGCTTTTATGGCCAATATGGCTGGAAATGAGATTCTTTTTTGGATATAAGGACTTAAAATTGAATTTCTGTTAAATTAGGGTTAAAGACATTTTTTTGTATGGAAAATGAATGTTTAGAGGATAACACACGTTTATGAAGAACTTGCGTAAAAACTTATACTTTCTACTTTCTCAAAAAGTTTTTTGAATAAATTGGTGTTTGGAACAACTTTCTCGTCTTATTGTGTTCTACGCAAGAATGCCTCTTGCGTAGATCACAATCAATCAAATCCTTGAAAAAACATCGGGAAAATAAAAGCAATTTACCTGAACGTATTCTCAATGAGACATCCAAAACCTTATGGAAAAAGGATTGAATGGAAATTCTCAAAGCTGGTAAACCAATTTTAGAACTCCTGTTCTAAAATGAGCATTCCGAAAAAAACATGCTTTAAGCTTGAATGAATGTGTATGGGGGGAAGTTGCACTGCGACCTTTAAGGTCCATTGCGCCCATGCTCTGAGCTTAAAATAGGCCTATAGAATAAGATTTTAAGACATTAATTAATTATAATTTTTTAAAGTGGTAACATTTGACAATACCCTCTTACTTTACTTTCTTCCTTGGGTGGAAATTTGCGATGGAGAAGGTAAAAGTTGACACTCTTAGAAATTAATCCCCAATGAATATAGACCATGGCCCTATTGCACCAACCACTTTGCACTTTGCATTTTGCAACTTTGCAAAACAATACTTTTTGCAAAATTGCACTTTGCAATTTTTCATGTTTTTTTTTTTGCAAAGCAAAAGTGCGGGCGTTGCACCAACTAAAAATGGAACTTTTCGTAATTTGAAAATTTGCAAAGTAAAGCAATAGGTTCAACTTTTTTTCGTTGTTAAAAAAGGTTGAATTTCCAATTCACTTCCATGATCTGAGTTTAGTGTGTTGATCTATGAAATTAGATGTTTGGTTTTCAAGACAATTCAAACATTTTTATTTCTTTTATTAATCAGTGGAAAAACTAAAATTAAAATGAAATTTTTGAAATTTTACGATGGGAGAAAATTTATTTTGAATAAAAACATGACTTTCGGTCGTTTGACAGTTTAACATTATATAACAACAAATAATTCCTAAATGATTTGGAAAAAGAACACAACAAATTCTAACAATGCCACATTAACTTATTTTCACATACTAACCATAGTTAAATATTCTTAATAGTTTATTATTCCTATAAATTTAAAAATTTATTCTTACCTATTACTATTATACTATTCATCTTCAAAAAGTCGTTCAAAGCGATTCATTTTAAATTATCATTTCATATACCCGAACTTTACACTAGAAATAGCCATCCGCAAATGAAATTTTGCCTTTGCATATAATTGCAAAACTTTGCATATAATTGCAAATTTTTGCATATAATTGCAAAACTTCAAAAAAATAATTTCCTCTTTGCAAAATGGAGTTTGGTGCAACAGAATTTGCAAAGTTAAAGTGCAAAGTTGCAAATTGCAAAGTGGTTGGTGCAATAGGGCCCAGATTGGATTAAGTGTATCTAAAGATGATTTTAAAAGATCGATCTTTCTATATTTGAATTTTTAAAAATAATCGAAGAATGGGAAATTTTGTCAAAAGCTAAAATGTTGCATTTTCAATAGAATGGGAGTACTTAGATATGAGGAAAGTCGTTAAAGCAATTTTTAAGCAATGGAATCCCAGAAAGAGTGTAAATGTCAAATGTTTGTCCCGAAAAAATAATGAAGTGAGTATGGAGGAGGGGACATGCTGCTCACCTGCGAAGTTGAGTGCGAGTTGGGTATACCTATCGAAAGTTTCTTTAAGTTCCAAAGTTTTTTTAAATACAAGAAACTTTGAATATAAGCATACGATAAATAAGGATACCAAATCCACTCGAAATCCTAAACTGAGACCAAGCTGATGGTCGTAGCTCATAGATGGATAACGTACCCCCTAACCACCTTTCTGGTAGTACTCATTATTAACCTTTAACAAATTTGCAGTTTCACTCGTAAATTTTGTAGTTTTTTTTAACAACGTACCTAAAATTGTGGACTTATGTCCCACCCCATATAAAAATTATGAACTTTTGTCCTACTTGAGTGGACAAAAGTCCATAATGTAATTGTTGAGTTATGTTTTATTGATGTCGGCTATAACTCTATTATGGACTTATGTCCCTGCCCGGGAAATACTGTCGATGGGTTCAGGAGTATCTTTTCGGCTGAAATTTTGATCCCCTCATACAGATATCTAAGTCAACTTTTGATACTAAAATATCTATCCCAGTAGACACATCGACTTTCGTCTAGTTAATATCTTAAAACATAAATCTCGAAAACTGAATTAATTTTTTTTTTCAAGTTCCTACTCCATATCATGCATCATTGTTGCAACTTTTAAAATCCCAAACATTATCTATCTAAATTTGCCTTCCAGGCTCATCCACCTGTGTGAACCCACTTGACGAAGAGATATGCATGGTATATACATCCAACAAGTCTGTCTCTATACAATAGAGAAAAAGCCTGCTTGACTTTGTGGATAATTATGCAAAACATCGCATAGTTAATTTGCCCATGAATTGTGAGTAATTTCCATTGGAGCAGCCATCAGGAAGACTGAAAAAAAAAAAAACACTCAACCACTGTGCTAGCGATAAGAATAAAATCATCGGAATTGTTATGTCAGATTATGCAGACTGATTTGGTAGAGTTTTTGGATTTATTGGCTCTATTACCCAACCCGAACCATTATTTTTAATCCGTCGTGTTGCAACTCCCATGCTATCCCATTAAGATGATGTATTCGCGCGATCGCGCGATATGCTAATTTTTTAGTCGCTGCCACCGCCGCTGCTGATGTTAATTTTGTGTTGCAAGCATTTTTGTTCGGTGGTAGTGTTGCGTGGCGTAGCGAGCGTCGCATCAGTCTCTTTTTCCGTTGTGTCGTCCTGTTTAGTGCTGGTTAAGTGCTCCTAGCCAATTCAATGTATACTGTAATGGCAGAACAGGCATTGGAAAGGAATTACGGAACACAAAATTCCGAATTGCACCGGAAATCGGTTATTGACGCAATTAAGGTTCCAAACGAAGAATTGAGGGAGCCCAACTCCTTCTCTATCAGCAATAGGCACCCATCCGATTAGGAATTCCATTAGAACAGACAAGTGCAATCGAAACAACAACCAGATGAGATGAGTATTATCGGATCCTACAACTCTATAGTCTATACCCAGAGAATCTGTCCCAGGATGACGATGACGGCCCGCATGGCAGCTGGACACGCATCAATATACCATTCGACCGGACGCATGTTGAAAGATAATGCTGCATTTCTGGGGTGCTACAACCAGAGTCTGCTCTGTCTACGTCATAGAATTTAAAATTTAGAAACATGGAAATGGAAGGCTTACCAATGCAACGTCCAATGACCAAACTTAGATCCTATAACAGTCCTATAGTGTCCCTTCAGAAGCGAGATAGTGATGCAGCTTAAAATCGAAACGAAACGAAAACGATATGGACATTGGACATGGAAATATGTATTTACAAATCACTTTGATTGCATGTGTGATGACGATGACGATGATGATGGGGTGGGCCAAAAATGTCTGAACATTGTCATTGAATGATGGTAAAAAAGTCCAGGGATGTTATACGAAATGAGAATTTTTCAAAAAATACGATGAATTTCTCAAAAACTATCACCCGTTTTGGAATGGACAAGAATTGACTGGTATCCTGACAAATAATGAGGGTAAGCATTTCACATTCGTGATGTGCGGATTATAACAGAATCTCAATGATTTACAATACAAAAAATAATTAAATATAACAACCCTGGTTACTTTCTCGAAAGTTGTCTTATTCTAATCCATGTGTCATCCAAAAAAAATAGACATACTCCCCCTCCACCCTTCATTTTTCACCAACATCCCTGGAACAAGATTGACAAAGAAATAAATGCTTCCGTTTGCTTTTTCGCATTGCCATTGCATTAATTAAAAGACAAATCCAGAGTGTGTCTGTATTTGCTGTTTTTGGTCTCTGGTTCCTTATTTTATCCATCATGTCCGGTGTTCATATTGATTTTATATGTCCTGATGCTGAAGCCCTTATAGAGACCAGGAAGTGAAAGAGAAAGAATTATATAAAGTAGTTTGATATAGTCGTTTGTTATTTTAATACAAATTTGCATTCGAATGTTTATCCAACTTCACATATAAGTAAGTGTAACTATTGGACATTGTTATACATTAGGGTGGGTAAAAAAAAAATCAAAATGTTTTTTTTTTGATTTGGTACTCCTAAAAATCTATTGCTAGACACCTCTAGAATATACACACCAAATATGAGCTCTTAATATTAATGGGAAGGTCCTCCGCTTCGTAATTTTCCATTTTTTACATCAAGCTTCTACTAAAAAAAATCATTTTTTTTAAATCAATTTTTTAGCAAATTTCTTTACATATTCTTGTAGAAAATTGAACGCTCTACAAAAAGGCCTTGTACACTTTTTTCGTTTATCTAACCGTTTAATAGATATTTGAGGTCCAAAAATCCAGAAAATCTTTAAAAATTCGTTTTTTGTTCTTAATTTTGTAACAAATTGAAAAATTATAATAATCAAACGCGCAAGACATATTCTTGTAGGAAAAAGATTGTTTCACAAAAAAGGTCTTATTAACTTTTTTCATTAATCTAACCATTCTAAAGATATTCGAGGTTAAGGTTAAAAAAAATTATAGAAACATTTCTTACTTTTCAAAATTTTCTTATTCACTGGAAATTCATTATTTTCAAATTAGCAAGATATGTATATTCTTGTAGAGGCTTAAACGTTCTATAAAAAATTCCTTAGAATTAAATTGGTTGCTTTAACCGTTTAGAAGATAATCGTATCCAAATTGCAATGCATACGAGTCATAAGAAAACTACTGAAATCAGTGGGCATTGGTTTGAATACGAATATCTTCTAAACGGTTAAAGCAATCAATTTGATTCCAAGGAATTTTTGTATAGAACGTTTAAGCCTCTACAAGAATATATCTTGCTAATTTGAAAATAATGAATTTTCATTGAATTAGAAAATTTTGAAAAGTAAAAAATGTTTTTATAATTTTTTTTAACTTTGACCTCGAATATCTTTAGAATGGTTAGATTAATGAAAAAAGTTATTAAGACCTTTTTTGTGAAACAATCTTTTTCCTACAAGAATATGTCTAAGAACAAAAAACGAATTTTTAAAGATTTTCTGGATTTTTGGACCTCAAATATCTATTAAACGGTTAGATAAACGAAAAAAGTGTACAAAGCCTTTTTGTAGAGCGCTCAATTGCCTACAAGAATTTGTAAAGAAATTTGCTAAAAATTAGATTAAAAAAAAATGATTTTTTTTTAGTACAAGCTTGATGTAAAAATGGAAAATTGCGAAGCGGAGGACCTTCCCATTAATATTAAGAGCTCATATTTGGTGTGTATATTCTAAAGGTGTCTAACAATCGATTTTTAGTAGTACCAAATCAAAAAAAAGAATTTCAATTTTTTTGACCCACCCTAGTATAGGTACATGTCAAAAATACATGCGGTTGTATTTTTGGACAGAATTTAAAATTCTGTTTCCGAAACAGAAATAACTACCAATCAATTGTATTTTGTACCCATATTTCTCTAGGCTTCATAATGTAGACAGTAGTTGTTCTTAAATAGCAGAATTAGAAATTTTTGAAATTTATAAGTACCTACATTTTTGGACATTTGTATGGTAATTGGTGTTCATTTTCAAATGATTTTCGAAATTCTATTATTTATTGAATTCTTGATTTTCTTAAGATTTATTTTAGCTGTATAGAATTATAAAAAAGGAAACGAATTCAATTAAACAATGATTTAAATATTAGCTAATAAGCTTTTTCAAGTTGTTATCTTCTTTTCGTAAAAAGGACTTTACCTCACTAACAATGGTAACCTTGAAAAGAACATATGGAAAAAATTGTCTACTGCCAGGGCCAGATTTAAAGATGTGGAGGCCATGGGGCAACAAAAATGTGGGAGCAATTCATGTTACATCGATGAAGTCTACAGAGCAAAAGATGTCGACAAATGCAGGAATACCTGAGGGATGAACTATATTTCCGTATAAGTCAAAGACGGCAATCTTCCAGGTGAGTGTAGGTTAGGTCAGGTTAACGGGGCTATCAGCAGGAGAGCTGATACACTTAGACCATGATTGGTCCGTTGTGATACCACAATGAATCTTTGGGATTTTTTCTTCCTATTCGTTGAACCATTTGGATCTTCTTATAAGGTGAGTGTAAATGGAAAGAAAGGATCGCAAAGGTTTGGTTTATCAATTGCAAAACTGAAGAACACATCCCACTACAGGGGATGTCCATGTCCCATATTGAAGGCTAAACAAGTAGAGAAGAAACAGTCTCTCATTAACAGAAAGGCCCACCAAGAGTTTGAAACCAAGTCGTTGTATATTCTAGAACAAAAAAAGGACAACTTTAAACCTGTTTCTGATGAAAAATAAACTGACAACAACAATGATCAACTATTTTTTGTGATCATTCTCCACGACCCTTACCACTGATCCCGAAGCTGTACTGTATGTTGTCTGTTAACCTTCAGAACTAGATCTTATCATAGAAAAGCAACGGAACATTCGCCGGGAAAAAATCGACATCTTCAGGTATATACAGAACCTTTACCATCAAAATTGTCGCTATTGATGGAGAAATTTAACGGGCTCAGCTAAAGGACTATACGATGGTAACATTAGAAGCAACTTTGAAGACTCATGATCACCTGCAGTTTTCCAATTTTGAAGAAACTGGTCAATCATCGTGACATAAAACATTTATTTTTATGTTCTCAGGCTATGGAATCAATTTTTTTGTTTGACAACCTATACAAAATATATATCATGTGAAAGCTTATTATTTTACCTTTCATATAACGTCTCAATCTCATTTCAAAGATGCCTACAAGAGAAGTTATAATTTTTTAAAGTCAACCATGTCGAATTTTCAGACTGAGATTACGGTACTTCCCACACTGGTGGCTGTTCGGGGGGCAACAGATCTCCACTGGTGTTTTGAGGTTTTTCGCAAGTTTCTTGATTTAACATTGTGTAGCTTGTAGTTAGTCTAACGTTATGTGTGATATACTAAATAAAAGGAAATTGTATCAGGTTGCTCATAAAAGTTTAATAAAATTTCTATCTGCTCTTGGTCAAAAGTTATAAACTGTTGAATTCTAAAATTTTTTTTTACCGTTTTCTGAAAATTGTGTTTACGAAAATGATTGAAACTTCGCACACATACAGTCGTAGTCATGGTCTATCATTACTCCATATACTTTGTTCCTGTTTCTATTAAAGAAAAAAAGATAAAAATAAAAAACCATGAAAATCGGTTAAAAACGGACAAAAAACGTGTTTTTTAAAAACTTGTTTCTTCCGTTCTTCAGTCAAAACTTACTAAACGATTCCAAGTTCTTGCACATGTATGCATAAGGCCAAAACCTACATGTTCTATAAGTTTGAAATTTTTGGATCCCTCAAAAAAAAAGCTAAAAATCAAAAATTACCCCAAAATACCCCTAAAAAACAAGGTGTTTTTCAAAAATTCATATTTCGAAACGCAGAGTGGTGGAAAAAAATCCGTATCAGATACCTAATTTTTTTCCTTCATCTTTAACTTGTCATCTTTAGAATTGTCAAAAAAAATTTTCCCTACCTAAAATCGTCATTTTGTCATAGCCCCAACACGTGTACAACGTTCAAAAAAGACGTTATAGCTTAGTTTCAAATTTTTTTTAGAATTTTTTTCTTAAATGCAGTTATTCTTAAATTACTCTCATCGCGTTTAGATTTTAGCCCAAATTTCATCTTTCCGTTTTACCCCTGTTTACCCTATTAAATGACGGAATTTTTAAAAATCCTTCATTTGGATTAAGCTTTAGGTTATTATCTTTCAAATAAGCTATAGAAGATTTTTGTATCTCTAATAGTTTATTTTTAATTTTGAATTGAAATTTTTTGCCGCACTGCGAAAGTGATAACGTTAGAAACGTTAGAAAATGGCGTCAATTTTTGTGGTGGCTGCCATGGTTCATCAATTTATAAGACGTTATCACGTCAAAAACACTTACATATTTTCAAGGTTCTAAAGGCCAAATTTGAATTTAAAATATATGGAATCTCACCATCCATCGATAGGTACCATTATTTTTTTATTCGGTACACTTTAAGAACATTGATATCTAAACTTAGACAGGCTCATCGATGGTTCACTTCGATTAAGTTTCCTACTTATGATTTCTTTCCACTCATCTCTGTTCAATAATTTTTTTTTAAGCCCTGAAAGCACTCCAACAATAGTCATTTAAAGTCCTCTACTTTAACAACAATGTCAAAGCCACCCAATTTTTATATTTCCATTTGTTTTAAAAATAAACACAAAACACCAAAAAAAATGCTCATCTAACCTTTCTTAATGTTTTAACTCACACCACAAAAATCATACAAACAAAACGAAAATAATGCCTTTACCCTTATTAAGAAGCAACACTCATCAAAAGGACAAAGTTTTTTGTTTGGTTCTTAATGGAGGGTTGCCGAAAAACTTTTTTTTGGTTAAAGAATGATTAACAAGTAAAAAGTTAATCAGGCTTTGGCCTAAAATCGCTAATTTCCTTACATGAGAGAAAAGATGTGGATTAAAAAGTTTTCTTTAAATTTTTAATGGCTAATCAATATGCTGGTGGTGATGAGAGGATAGAATGGAAGAATGGCGAAGCTGAAAAAGATCAAACAAATTGATGGATTTTTTCTGTCTTTTTTTTGTCTGAAGTAGAAAGTTATTGGAAATTTTTTTGAAGAGTGAAAGTTCAGTGAATGAGCTTTAATTTTTTTGTTAAACTTTCTTTTTTTTTTTTTGCAATATTAAAAGGATCCTTAAAAATGCTCAAAAATTTACTTTTTTTTTCCACAAAAAAAAATGGAATTTCTATATTTTCTTTCTTTGATAGAAAATTGAATTGAAATTAATAAGTGCAATTAACAATACAAACGAGACCATATCCACTGGAATTTAACGCGTAGGTGTATTCACGCTCATGCTCATTCCTAATGTAAATGTTCTTCAACTGTCTCCACACACAATTGGCCTTACCTACTAATCCTCTTCCGCTGGAAATCGCACAAAAGATGCAATGTTAGACGGATATCGTTCCGAAAAACGACTCCATAATGATGCGACAAAAAGTCATATCAGCCAGCCATCCGCCGCAGTTTTCAGTCGAAGGCCAGCCTACACACGATTGCTTGTGCGCCACAACAGATAATCGGCACTTAGCTTAGGATATTACCATGAATTATGTCTCAATCGGTTGGTCTCGGACAGTCCGTGGCGGTGGCGGCCGAAACATGACAAACTTAGCGTTGAAACGTATGGTCCAGCATATTGGATTCGAAAGAGAACTCTTGTGCAAATACGATGAGCGCATTTTGTAGCTCCCCTACCTGTCTGTCTATACAAAGGGGCTTTCTGGCTGGCGCTGGGACTATTGTAAAAGGCTTTTAAGTCATTTGCACGTATAGATGCATTTATTTGCGATTAGCCTGAAAGTCTCGGAGTTTCAATGCTGTGCGATGGACAAGGCGACAATAATCACATGAGGACACGACCGATGACAACCACGTTGACGACGACGATGTGATGGCGGAGACCAAACAAAAAAGTGCAAATGTACATAGTGGAGTTTATGGGACTTGACATTCGTCTGAAAGTGTCCCAAGGGATATGGCATTTAGCTATGACAGTTTATAGTTAGGACGATAGGCAACAACTATCATCAAACGAATTAGCTTTTTGTGGTGACGAATTTTCGAAAGGAGAGATGTGTAATTTTGTTACTTTCCCGGAATGAAGTTATAGAAATTTTCAAAAATAAGACCAAATCGATAAAACAAATTTAACTAAGCAGATTTCAAATTCATCTCATCCCGAACTGATTGAAGGATCTAAACAAACGTCCCATTCAGCTGGTAAAAAGGTGCTAAGAAGTTGTAAGGGACCTCAGCAAACATGGTATTCGAAACAGGAAGTAGCCATTTATGAATCGATATAGATTGGCTTTAATAACTTGTTTTTTTGAGGCCCAAATTCACAATGGATTGTAGTGCTGTCTTAAGGCGTTGCATAGTGGGGAAAACTTGGAAAAAACCCTATTATGCGAAAGTGATAAGTTTAAGGATTTAATATTGGTTTCTTATAGTTAAATAGTTGTCAGACCAAGAAATAATACCTATCCAATCAAAATTTTACAAGATTAAATAACACCTATTTTCGCTTAACTCATTTAGTTCTGACCAATGAGAAAAATGTTAATCTCTTGTTTGTATTTCCATAATTCCATATCGGTCCTCGCAATTGTTGCCAACCCAAAAATCACATGTCATAGCTTAACATAACTTTAGAATTCGTAACTCTAGTTTTTCGTAACTTCGGTTTCGCGTAACTTTGACGCTCGTAACTCTGTCGCC
Source organism: Episyrphus balteatus (assembly GCF_945859705.1). Taxonomy (NCBI): domain Eukaryota; kingdom Metazoa; phylum Arthropoda; class Insecta; order Diptera; family Syrphidae; genus Episyrphus; species Episyrphus balteatus. Next base: position 126,769,209 of record NC_079135.1, on the reverse strand, counting down.
CGTAACTCTGGTATTCGTAACTTCGTCGGTTTCCCTAAGAACATACAAACATTTTGAAAAGAAAGTGCGTGTTTCTAATTATTTTTCCACCACTGTAGGTACCTACCTAATAACACTGGTTTACAAAATTGTTTTTTTTTTTTTTTTGTTGCCGAAACCAAAATATTTTTTTGAAGGTTTTTGATGTGCTGAACTCGAATCTGAAGTCAGAAAAAATTAATCAGCTCCCAGTTTTGAAATATTACCGTTAGAAAATGCAAAAAAACGTTTTTTTTTTTACTATTTCGGACCTTATTCTTTTATATAAGGAATATTGTTTGAACATATTTAGTAACGGTTTCTATCAGAACTATTTTACTTCTTTCAAGACCTGTTTAAATCTTTCCGATATCTTTTTTATTTCCCGAGATATCTTAAAAAGTATAGTAAGTGGGTTTGGCTTCATATATATCATAAAGGAGATAATGACATGATGGTATAATTTCTATGGTAGATATAATATGGCAGTAAAAAATATATCGAAAAGATTAAAACAGGTCTTGAAGGAAGGAAAGTATATTTTGGTTACGGCAAGTCACGTTGTCTTCGTTGAATTTCATGTAATAGTACTAGTTTTCGAGTTTTTTCAACTTGAATAGCCATTTTTCACTTAAGTGGGCGTGGAAGTGGGCGGAAATTACTGGTGTTGATTTGTCTTCTTATTTCCTATTATTTCATCAAAAACGGTCCAGTAGTTTAGATTTTACGGAGTTTTTTCCACATTCCCATGCAAGGCTCCCCACTGTGCGTTGGTCATCTGTCAATTTTTGCCAGGTGAAAGTAACTGAAGTCACAATCAACCAACCAAAAATTCTAGTCGACTTTTATCGTGCGTAATATTTCACTGCTAAAATTGATTTGAGAGAGCAGTGTTAGAATTTTATTTATTTTTTCCCATCACCTTCGCACTTCTGACACTAAAGTAACAAATTTTAGGCTGAAAGTTCGGATGAGTATAAAAATAAAACGCAACAGCAGTTATTGGTTCTTGGAACAATTTTTTCTGACCAAATCAATATCTTATTTTCGATAATATAGAATGTTAAATGTAGTTACAAGTTTATCAACAAATTTCCTTTTTTTTCAGAAACTAGCCAAAAAATATTTTCAACTTAATCGAAGTAAGCTTATTTCATTGATGCCAATAAAGATTTTTTTTTGTTGCATTCAGCACTATATCTTTATTATTATGCTTTGAAGCAATATAAAACTTCATTCCTGGAATTAAATTCATCAAAAACTTGACCCTTATCTTTGAATTTTGAAAATTAAGCTTTCTATTTATCAATTTTATTTTTTCGATCCCAACGTTTCATTTAACTTTCCTCAAATGTCATTCTTGTTCAATGGATAAAACTCTCTGGCAATCAATCAAAAAATTTCCAACCGACTATTGATTTGTAACGAAGCGTCACACTTCACCCTCACTAACCCGCTTAAAACCTATACAACAAACCGATTTTGCAACTGTACCCTCAGACTGTACTATAACATGCACATGCACAACCGTAGGTACCACTCGGACTCTAAACTATATCTACTATCGCTTAACCATCACCAGTAACAAGTTCCGTCTTATTGCTATTTGTATAATACGAAATTGTTTTTCACATCCAAGTTTATAATTCACATTCACTTTTCGTCAAAATATTGGTATGTATTAAGGTGGTCCACATTTGTATGGGAAAAATAAAATTTTCAAAAAGTGGTTTTGGTTCCATATCCTATTGGAATCATACTGTTGAATTTTCAGCCTCCTACCTGATCGATATTGAAAAATTGTATTTTTTTTTTTTGGAAAAAGTAAAAAAAAATATTTTTTGACAAGAGTAAAAAATTGCTTGAAAGTTGTTGTTGTTGTTGTCATCGAAATATAGCATTCGCACTTTTATTTAAACTAAACACAAATTAGTTTCACCTTTTCACAAATATATTTCACATTTAGCAAATATATTTCACCTTTTAGCAAATATAATTAAACTAAAAGCAAATCAATTAAACCCAAAAGCAAATATAATTAAACTAAAGCAAACTATTTAAACTTTTAGCAAATCTATTTAACCAAAACACAAATTTATTTCACCTTTAAAATGAAAAATGATAGTGATAATATTTTTTTTTAATAACGTTAGTCCGTTTGCTGACATTGGAATATGTAGAATAATGTCATTAACATTGATAGGGTAATCTGCTTTTATCAATTTTACTTCAATAACTGCAACCAAGTTATGGTCCATGCTAATCTTATTAAGAACTGGTCGTGCGTATGTTTTGTTTTAATAAGCTATACTATAAGAGTTGGAGTATGTTACTTTTAATTTATAACTTTTTTGGAAATATAAAAAACATTACAAAACACAGGTTTTACGGCGATGTAACTCAGAAAGTATAGCTCGCATGAGGATATGAGATATGGGAGAAAGAAAGATATAGCATTCGCACTTTTATTTAAACTAAACACAAATTAGTTTCACCTTTCACAAATATATTTCACCTTTTAGCAAATATATTTCACCTTTTAGCAAATATAATTAAACTAAAAGCAATCATAATTAAACTAAAGCAAACTATTTAAACTTTTCGCAAATCTATTAAACCTAAACGCAAAATGATTTAACCTTTTTTAGAAAAGGCTTTTGATATCGTGCTATGAAGAAGGGATAAGAATTTAGAAGGTGAAATAAGTTTGTGTTTTGGTTAAATAGAATTGCTAAAAGTTTAAATAGTTTGCTTTAGTTTAATTATAATTGCTTTTAGTTTAATTATATTTGCTAAAAGGTGAAATATATTTGCTAAAAGGTGAAATATATTTGTGAAAAGGTTAAATAATTTGTGTTTAGTTTAAATAAAAGTGCGAATGCTATAATTGTATTTTCAAACCGAAAAATTTCTGTGCAACAAGTCGTTTTCGAGGTATTGAGAGTAACGCAATTTTTTAAATAGCGGATGTCCCACCTAAGAAAAAATTACCTTAACTGACATTTATACTAAAAATAAATCTTTCTTCAAAACTGCATCAAATCCTAGGTGAAGTTTCTTTTTTTGTTAGATTTGACCCTATGAACTGAAAATCACACTTTGTTTAAAATGTCTTATTGTGGTTTTTGGAGTGTTTCGTTGATTTTATTGCTACGGACAGCTTCTAAATCCTAATCCCTTTTTCATAGCTCGATACCAAAAGCTTTTTCTTGAAAAGGTTAAATCAGTTTGCGTTTAGTTTAAATAGATTTGCTAAAAGTTTAAATAGTTTGCTTTAGTTTAATTATATTTGCTTTTAGGTTTAATTGATTTGCTTTTAGTTTAATTATATTTGCTAAAAGGTGAAATATATTTGCTAAAAGGTGAAATATATTTGTGAAAAGGTTAAATAATTTGTGTTTAGTTTAAATAAAAGTGCGAATGCTATATGTAATAATTTTTGGTGCCACTTCCAGGTAAACACGGTTGTTTGCTGAAGACTTTTTATTTGAATTGCACTTTTTGCTTATTAATGATTGTTATTGTTATAGCATTCGCACTTTTATTTAAACTAAACACAAATTAGTTTCACCTTTCACAAATATATTTCACCTTTTAGCAAATATATTTCACCTTTTAGCAAATATAATTAAACTAAAAGCAATCATAATTAAACTAAAGCAAACTATTTAAACTTTTCGCAAATCTATTAAACCTAAACGCAAAATGATTTAACCTTTTTTAGAAAAGGCTTTTAAAATCGTGCTATGAAGAAGGGATAAGAATTTAGAAGGTGAAATAAGTTTGTGTTTTGGTTAAATAGAATTGCTAAAAGTTTAAATAGTTTGCTTTAGTTTAATTATAATTGCTTTTAGTTTAATTATATTTGCTAAAAGGTGAAATATATTTGCTAAAAGGTGAAATATATTTGTGAAAAGGTTAAATAATTTGTGTTTAGTTTAAATAAAAGTGCGAATGCTATATTAATGATTAGGTACTCACATTTTTTTCGAAAAAAAGACAAGTATAGTTTAAATAAAATCTTAACTTTTCAAACAAAATTTTTTAAAAAATCAAGATTGCGTACAAAACCTAAATATTGAACTATTATCAACACCCTCTTACGCTTAAGGTAGCGTCTTGAAATTTCACAACGTTAATGTTATAGACAAGTTTAACAAATTTAAAGGGTGGTGAGCCGTAATATCGAAACAAATATATTTTAGACCACACTAATTGTGGTCTTCCCTTAGCTACTGAGTTGGTTAGAAAATGGGTTTAAATTTTAATTAAATTGTTTCTAATTTTTTAAATAAATTTTTTGTTGGCTTTTTGCTCCGCTCGAGCCAGGTTTATTTTTTGGAACTCTTTTCGAAATTCCCCTCATTTGGAGGCAAGACTCTCTACTACGTACCAAGCACCTCATTTGGCGGTCGCTCAATTTCCATAATTTAATTGAAGTTTAATCTGAGTGCTTTCCTCAGACGAACCCTGGCTTCCAGCGAGCTAACCTCAGCCTTTGTAAACGAAGCATCACAAATCATCAGGACCGGTTAAGAATTCAACGATACTGTTGTCTTAATTCAAGACTTTTATTATCCCAATTCCGCTGTATAGTTTGAAGAAATGAACTTTTAAGCACATGGATACTAAACGGTTCGGTATGGTTTATTTTTCGACTCTGTCAGACTTGTCGGAGAGACTTTAATCAAAGACAGCTGGGATTAAGGCTTTCTGGAGAAGTTTTAGTCTGTGGCCAAAATCCACACTGGATTTTAAACCCAATCTTCCGTCTTGGAAACAAGCTCTCGAGAGGACATGAAACACCTTTCATTTTAGAGTTTAAACCGTTCACTATGGCGTATACGTACTATTTTTATTTTTTTCTTGAATAATTCTTTCCTTTACTGAATAATGACTTCATTTTATAGTTTTTTAAGAGTGCAAACAACCTAGAAAAGTGTTTTTCCATTTAATTCTCCCTTCCTAAATTTCCACAAAATCGTTTTTTTAATGAAATTTAAAAAACTCAAAAATCTGGTTTTAAAGATTTTGCTAACAACTTTTTGATCCTTCTTTGCTGTCAATTCAAATTTAAACCCGCAAAGTCTAACTTCATCATTAAATCAACTTTTCTGAAGTTGTTTTTTTTTTTTGCAACAGTTTGATGCCCCATTTGTGTTGTTTTCCCAAACGAAACTCTTCCTTTTTCCTACTTTTTTGTTCTATATCAACTCTACTACAACCTTATCTAACCACACTAACTGTGGTTCCATGAACGCAAAACAACAACAAAAACAAATCCTGAACAAAGTAACAACAAGCAAGAAAATAAAACCAACAAAAAAAAAAGGAACAAACAAAAAATATCATGTCCCCACATATACGAGAGAGATGTCCTTGGAAAGCAATAACTAATATTGTCCTTCATAAATCGCGAGTCCTGGGAGAAATATTTGCTTTGTGTTGTTCTGTGCTGCCGCAATGTTTGCATTCATAAACATTGCTTTCACTGGTTGATACTACATTTTCTACATCAGTGTAGTTAGTTAGTTAGTTTGTGAAATTGGAACTCTACTATACACTGCCTCTCCTTCCCCCCTTTCCTCCCTCTAACACACAGACTATAGAATATACGATGCCCTAAAAACCGAAATTGAATTTCCTATTTTCCATCATCAATATGAACGAGAACAAGAGTGAGTTTGTATTATGTACGCACGGCTATGAGAGTAGGTATAGTAGAGTATACGCCGTTGTACGTTCAAACCCTCCAGGTTCCAGGATCCTCACAATTCGTATTTTTATTTTTTTTTTTGTGTGTGTTGCTCCTCATAGTACCTTGCAACTTTTTGGTAGTAGAATAGGGTATATGGATGGTATTATGGTTGGAGAAGAGAAAGTAAAATCCTCCAAGGAAAAGCAGAACTTTGCATGTTTATTAAAGATCAATATTTGCATTAACTAACCACCCGGGACTTGCTGGGGCTGTGGAGAAGAGTAAAGAATTGGTTGCTCCCATCATATCGATGTATTCTCATATATATTGGTTCTGATATGGTTGGGAAATTGTTCAACTATGTTTGTGTGTACATCAACTTTGAATGGGTCATTGGAAAGAGGGTTACCTCTCTCTGTGATGTTTTCTGAACGCGGCGTATTCTTTAGTAGCATCAACCTATCTTCAATTTTTACAATACAATTTCTCCCCGATGCGCATATTGTAGATATTCATATTAATGGAGATATGGATAGCGGAATTTCAACGGTGTATTTTATGATTCTTCAAACTTAAAGTAGCTGAAAAAGGCAGACTGTACTGGGGAACAACAAACCAAAGTCGAAAGGACAGAGCCAGTCTAATAACTTAGTAGACTTTATACGGAACAGATGCTTTTAGATCTCGTAGAATTTGAGTGGAAGCTCAAACCATTCAGATTTTCAAGGAAGACCAAGAAGAATCCGACGTCGCGACGTTAAGAACAAGATACTTGTTCGTCAAGTTTTGATTGCGTCGGAATTCCACACCGGTAAAGGGTGGTTTGCTCTCCATCAAAGTGTTCCCAGTCAAAATCAATGAAATCTATGATATTCCCTACTTACTTAAAGAAGGCCTTGATGGTGTACAATTTCTTCAGCACAAGACAGATCTACAGCTTTATGGCCTCTCTGCAGATTTCAGTGATAAGCCTATGATCACTGTTGGTGTGCTGGTTGGTGTAGAGAAGGCAAAGAAGTGCAGAACTCTGTGAAACCTTCTTAGAAGAGCTTTGAACGAGAGAAAAAGTAAAAAGGGAAAGTTGTGGTGTAATGGTAGATTATAGCCATTTTCAGAAAGATGAAGAATGGTGCAGTTCTTCCTTAGACAGTTTGGCTCCAGATGGGTTTTCGGCAGGTTTCATTGGAAAAACTAAAATGTATGGCTGACAAATTTGAGTTTGTTTGACGGTGGGCAAACCCTCTTGATTAAGTAGATTCTCGAATTCATTCAATTGCAAGAACAAAGCCCTTTTTTAAGTTCTAACATTTACTTCTAGACATCTTGTAACTTATACCTAGCAGATAAGTAAGGGGCTTTCAACGATACGTCACTTGTCAAATTATGATAAGTAGTTTAGAAGTTATGAGAGAACAAACATTTATAACCCTTCTTTCTGAAACGTTTAACGAGGTAAAGAGCATTGTGCATTTCATTGAGCTACAAGAAGATGTTGCTATTCAGATGTACATTCATAAACCTAGCTTTTCAATTTCAGAAGTTTTTCTGGTCAGATCATTTTAAACTAAAAAAATCGTCTTAGGTAATGATGATAACCATGGGATCGGGTCATAATTCTGCTTGTCAAAATTCTGTACGACAAAAATTCTGTAGGGTCAAAATACTGTAAGACCATAATTCTGTATACGTCATTATACTGTACCTAAATACAAAATTCTGTACGTCAAAATACTGTATGAACAAAATACTGACTTGCAAAATTCTGTTTTGTAAAATTCTGTACGACAAAATACTGTATTTTCAATACCTACAGTATTTTTAAAGAAATTTCCTTTGATAAAAAAAACACTAAATAGTAGCTTTAAATATAATTATTGACAGTAAAGTTGTAATTTTATACATACATAATTATTAAAGTAAAAAAGTAAATCAATTCTAGGAACACAAATCAAACTTTTTTTAAACATACAAAATACATTTTACAAAAAAAATGTCAAAATCAATATAAATTTAATTTTTTTTTTCAATCCGTTTTAAGTATAAAACGTGGTTTAATTCAGATTGTTTTTTTTAAATAAGTGTAGTTTTGTTTTCTCTCTCTTTTTTCCCTAGTTCCTAATAAAGTACCTAGATAAATCAGCATTAGAAGCTTGCCTCTTTAATAAGTTGATCTCTTAGAAATTCATCGTAAACCCTTTTTTAAATATATCTGTATTTCAAAATTCTGTAAAAATGCTGTAAAAAATATCGTTTTGATAATAAGCGCGCACTTTTTTACATTATCAAAACGATATTTTTTACAGCATTTTTACAGAATTTTGATGTACAAAATTTTTAAATACAGTATTTTGACCAACCAGAATTTTGCTATAAGAATTTTGACTTTCAGAATTTTGTTCGTACAGCATTTTGCACATACAGAATTTTGACATACAGTGTTTTGGCATACAGTATTTTGAATACAGAATTTTGCAACATACAGAATTTCGACCCCAACTCGGGTACAACTAAGACGATTCTGAAATTGAAAAGTTAAATTCATAAATTTTCATCTGATATCGATGATTTATCAAGTCAGAGAATTTTGGGTTATAGTTCAGCGGGATCGGGTCAAAATTCTGGCTTCAAAATTCTGCTTTTTTAACGAAAATTCTATTTTTCAAAATTCTGCTTTTTTTCTATTCTACTTTTCAAAATTCTGCTAGCATTATACTTGAACAAAAAAATTCTGCCAATTTTGTTTTTTTTTTTTTTATAGCATATGCGCTGACTAAAGAAAAATACACCTCATTAATATAATTCAACATTGGTACTTTCCTAAATTTGTTTGTTTAAGTGTCGCAAATATTTTTTTTTAAATTAATTTCTTTCAAATAAAATCTATAACTTATTGGAACCGATGTTGTTTGATACAAAATAATCCTTTTCTTATTCAAATTTTTGAATATTCATCTTTATTTAATAAATTAAATAATTTTGAATTATTTTCAGAAATGTTTAGTATTAAAAAACTTTTCTTAATATTTTCAAATTGATTCATTTATAAAACAGAATTATGAAAAGCAGAATTTTGAAAAACAGAATTTTGAAAAACAGAATTTTGAAAAGCAGAATTTTGACAAAAGAATTTTGACCCCGGCATAATTTTCACCTCAACCCTAGTCCAGCTTATACCACCACTTTCTACAGATAATGGATCTTGTGAAGAATTGATAAGGCTTTAAAGTTCATAACGCACCAACCAAAAGTCTCCACAAAAAAAGAAGCGTTTGTGTTGTGGCTTTTTTTGTTTATTCCGCCATAACTTCTATTCCAATTATTGTCATTTGACAAATGAGATGTCGTTGGAAGCATCTTGTTTTTTCTCTGGTTATAGGCTAAACAAAAATTTCGAATATGGTGCAGACGTTATAAGAAGATGAGATTTTAGTTTTTTTTTTCATCTTATTTTGTTCTGTACATTAAAATCTCTAGAGGTTAGCATATCTGTAAGAATAGAAGCTAAAGGGGCCCTCTTCCTCAAGCGCCTTTATACGTGCTTAATTTAGTGCATTCGACCCATTTCCATTTCATTTTAACAATTATAGTGTAAAGTGTAAAGCATAAACACGATTGGATCGGGTTAGGGTCAAAATCCCCAATACCGAAATCCTGCAAATCGAAAATCCCGAAAATCCATCAGAATCCCTAAAACTTTGCGCAAATTTTGCATTTTATATATTTTTTTGGGATTTCGTGATCCCATTCGGGATTCCGGGTTTTCGAGATTTTGGATTTTCGGGATTCTGGGTTCTCAGGATTCTGGATTTTCGGGTTTCTGGGTTTTCTGGATTATCTGATTTCAAAATTTCGGAATTATGTCCGTCTCCCGATTGGATCAAAGTCTAACATTTGCTCATTTTTTGAGAACGTTTTCCCACTGTTCATAACACTGGAGAACAGGTACTTGCACTTTGGAAATGAATGATTTTATCAATCAACCAAACCTAGGACCAAATCAGACTTAGAAACTTCATTCTTAGAACATCAAAGATTCATATAGCTTAAACGGAAAGTCGTAGCTCCAAGTCAATGAAACCAGCCTCATATTTTAATATTCTTACAAAACCACAGCACGATTCAAGCTAATTATAAAGTCACTAAACTATACTACTTCCAAATACTATCAATTGACTGCTATTTCGAGTTATAAAGTCTCCAAACCATCTATGGAGAAATTCTTACTAAAAGGACTCCTTTTTTCTAACCCACCCAAGCGCTTCAGGGTGAAACAGATGTTTGCTTGTGTATCGGTATTGAATCGAAATTCCCAGCTGGGTCCCGTTAGGTCATAGAAAATTATTATAATGCATCCTTTATACTCGTTCCTCAAATAAACTTATAGCATCCTTCCCTCACTATACAGAAGGTCAACACTGGATGATGTACACTGGATGTATTGCATGTGCATTTTTTCATCAGTATTTTTTGTTTTGTTTTTTGAATAGAGACCAATGGATCCTAGGGCACTGTTGGGGTTTTCCTTTCATGAATATGCATGACGTCCTCCATGAACTTAGTTTTTACTCCTTTTTTTTTGGCATAAAAACGAAAAATAAACTTCCACAGAGACGACAGGCAATAGTTCGCCGAGGACGACGAACAACCGAGCAACGAAAAGAAAAGGATTGTTGTTTTTGAAATTGGGTTCGATGAGAAAATTATAATAACGTCAGATAGCTATCTGACGAAAAGGGTGAGTATATATGACCTTAACCCGTAAGACCTCCCATTTCCATACCCTATAGTCGTCTTCGCCATCGCCGCCGGTCGTCGCCTTGGAGCGAGAGCACTGTCATGTGATTAATTGCAAAAGTGATTATTTTCGATGAGAAATATTTTACTGCGTTGAACTGAGATGGAACATCTTGAAGTTGTTTTGTTGTTTAATTGAGCGGAAAATTTTCTGGAATTCCCTTCGAATTTTTGTTGGGGGGTAAGAAGGGGTTTTTTGATTGAGAGCCAGAGAGTTTGTATCCATTGATCAAGAATGAAATTTTGAGGAAAGTTATTTTTGTTTCCAAAAAAAAAAAGAAATGAAACGTTGGCATTGAACAAACAAAATTGATTAATAGAAAGTTAGCAGATGACTTTTATTGGATTCCAAGATGAGGGTCAAGTTTTTGATGAATTTTATATCCAAGGGATGGGGTTTATATTGATTTGAAGTATAACAATAAGGGTAGAGTGCTGAATACAACAACAGAAATCATTATTATTGGCATCAATGAAATAAGTTAACTTTGATTAAGTTGGAAAATATTTTTTTTTTTGTTAATTTCTGAGTAGAAGAATTTTTTTGAAAACCTTGAAATATTAACGAGATTATTATGTAACCACATTGAACTTGTTCATCATCAAACTAAATTTACAAAGATTGAATTAATCAGAAAAGTCGAAAATCAACTAAACTCTTTTTTTACTTCTGCGGACTCACAGCCTTGCATATAAATACCATATTGGTGTCAAAAAAGGGATATGAAGCTTGAATTCAATAACGACTGCCTTTAATCAATGCGCAATCAAGAAAGCACATTTAATGGAAAAAAAGAAACTGGTTCTCTTAAGTCCAGCAATTCTAGACTTCTTAAAGCTGTCAACTGAAAACTGAATTGTGAGACACCCAAAGCAGGACCGTTTTTGAATTTTATTAAGCTCCACGGAGTAACAATTAAGAAGTAAATACTCCCAAAGGGCCAAGTAGATTGTTATTTTAAAGGTTTGAAAGTTCTGATATAGACCTAGAGCCCACAGCAAATTTTAGGAAAATGGAGGTGTAACAAAAATCTGAGTACCTACATATGCAGTTTTATAGCCTAATGCATTCCAATAGCAAATTCAAAACTGGCAGCTTTAAATCGGGTCAGCTCGTGAGAAGAGAGACGATATGTAGGTACCTACGTTTTGGATAAGGAATCATGTGCTACGTTGAGGACTTTTGGCTTTTGATTGGTTGCTGAATTGTGATTAGATATGCTTTTTGACGGGGAGTTCATGAGAATGAAAGACCCTAAAAGACTAGATTCTTTGAGAAGCTTAAGTTTGACTGCTGCTAACTTAAACCACTATCAATAGCATATAACTTCATGAGGCCCACTTCGTGAACGGATCAACAAAGTCAGATGCCGAACAAGAGCATGCAGCGTTACCAACACACAGTTTAACGCCCCATTAGAGATTTTTGGGTTCCTTCAATGCTAACTAGTCTTGTAATTAATGGCACTATATTTGAACACAGACAAACAAGCGTCTTACAAGTCAAACTGACTAGTCTTCTGGATGTTTGAAAGTAAAGAAGTTTCATAACAAAGGGTTTGTCCGCGACACCATTTTATGGTAGATAATTAAGATTACATACAGCTTTAGTTTTGAGATGTAACAGAACCACACAAATACCAAATTTTAACACCGATAGAATTAAGGCTCCCACTACACGACATTATAGATTAAAATAAAACACGTTTCACATCCCCCTCGTGCCAAATACAGGGTGTCCCACAGTCACCGCCCCAAATGAAAACCATAGATTCCTGAGGTCATTTTAAGTCGAAAAACTTAAGAGGTAATTTTCTCGTTTTCGTCCCGTTTTCGAGTTACCACGGTTTTTATGATTTTTGCTCTCTTGTCCTTTAACTGGCCTTATCTTTGCCAAACTACGTTTGATTTAAAAGATTTTTTTTACAACCAATCAAGAATTTATTACAGTTTAAGTTTGTCTCAAAACTTTTTTTTCTGCGGACAACCGTTTCTCCACAATTTTGCATCAAACACAATTTTCTTCGTTTTTAAGTTGTTTTTTACACTTTCATATCATTTAAGACAAAAAAACACGTTAATGAGTATTAATTTTTTGTGCTTTTTATTAAAGCCCAGTTTATTTCCATAAAAAAAATAAGTTTTATTTCATAAAAAAGGCTACTGAAAGTAGTTAAAAAAAAAAATAAACAAACTGAGTGAATTTAAAAAAAAAAAAATTTTAAATAAAAAATTAATTTAAATGAATTATAAACTTTTTCTGAGCTATTGTGGTTAAGAAAAGAACAAATAGATAAAGCTCAGAAAAAGTTTTAATTCATTTAAATTAATTTTTTATTTAAAATTTTTTTTTTTTAAATTCACTCAGTTTGTTTATTTTTTTTTTTAACTACTTTCAGTAGCCTTTTTTATGAAATAAAACTTATTTTTTTTATGGAAATAAACTGGGCTTTAATAAAAAGCACAAAAAATTAATACTCATTAACGTGTTTTTTTGTCTTAAATGATATGAAAGTGTAAAAAACAACTTAAAAACGAAGAAAATTGTGTTTGATGCAAAATTGTGGAGAAACGGTTGTCCGCAGAAAAAAAAGTTTTGAGACAAACTTAAACTGTAATAAATTCTTGATTGGTTGTAAAAAAAATCTCTTAAATCAAACGTAGTTTGGCAAAGATAAGGCCAGTTAAAGGACAAGAGAGCAAAAATCATAAAAACCGTGGTAACTCGAAAACGGGACGAAAACGAGAAAATTACCTCTTAAGTTTTTCGACTTAAAATGACCTCAGGAATCTATGGTTTTCATTTGGGGCGGTGACTGTGGGACACCCTGTATATGTATTTTATTTTGCCTTTTTTTTTTGCCTTTTCTTTCGTTATTGCCTTTTTTTTGCCTTTTCCTATGTTTTTTATCTTTTAAGCGTCTTTAAGGTAATGCCTACACACAAAACACTCAAATATGCAAACAAAAAGCTAAGGGCCATTTGTTGAACCGAAACTTAAATAATTTATGTTGAACATAAACTCTTATTCCCTACTACCTAAATTCACTAATTACCCCCCACAAACAAAATTTGAGTGAAAAGATCTACCTATGCAACTTGTTTGTCTGCTATTGCTACCATTTATTGTCTTCTACGACAACCGACACGTATGAGGGTTCAAAAGCTAACTTACTCAATTTACAATACTCCATTGAAGAAGTTCTCCAGATTTTGGGCATAATCAAGAGAGATTTGGAAGCTGCGAAAGGGGCAGTCGCAAAAGATGTTTTTGAGAAGTACAGATCAATTTTTTTGGCAAATAAGGGAATCGAGAGAGTTGAAGAAATAAATTGCGTAATACATATGGGAACACAAATCAAGAGGTCCCGGCAAATTTTGAAGTGGGTTATGTCGAGTGCTTTAATTGGGGTCCAGTCGTCTCTACAGATGTAGAGAGATCTTTTAGCTCCTTTAAAGCACTGCTAAGGGACAATCGCAGGCGCTTGTTGAATAAAAATTTTAAAAAACTTATGATTGTTCAAAATTACTGCAATTAATTTTTATATTTTATTCTTTCTCTCAATAAATGCCTTTTTATGCCTTTTTGGGAGTTTTATTTTGCCTTTTTTTAAGTTTTTAGGTCCACAAGATCATATCCCTGTTAATTACCTATCTGAAAATCTCCCTTAAAGCCTCTACCAATTTTGTATCGTTAAAGAAGCTGTTGATGAAGTTTTTATAAGGGGAAAAAAAATGTTTTGGTCCATTACAACGTTTGGTAAGGGATTTTTCAAAAAAAACTAGTTTTTACCTCTTTGATCATTTCCTAAAGCACCATGTAAACACCTTAAAATGTTCTTTTAAGAACCCTTTAAATAAAACAAGTATTTCTACAAGGTTTTTTGGTGCCGAGACTTAACTATACTTTTTCAAAGGGTTGCTGAACTCGAATCCGAAGACAGAAATATTCGATCACATCTCGTTTTTGAAATAATACCGTAAAATCTGTTTAAATCTTTCCGACATCTTTTCTACTGTCCGATATATCTTCATATGTGGTCAAATCAATCTTAAAATGGCTCTAAGCAAGCTCTAAACGCGGTGAATGGCGTTTAAGTTAAGCAATCGTTAAGCAACGTTGCTTAAATGTGTAAATTTTTTATAAATACACATTTTGTACTTAAAAGCTATTTAGAGTTTGTTTAACGTTCAACAACATTTAAGATTCTTTTATAAATATTGCTGTTTAAGTTTATAGTTTAATTTCAACGTGAAGTACTTAGCTCATGCCAAAGAACTTGAATTATTTAAAATTTTTTATTTTTTATTGTGATTCCTAAAAAAAATGTTGTTCGGTCTGAGGTAAACCCCACCCCCAAATGAAATCCTAGCTACGGCTATTCCCGTAAGATCAAATCCCGATTGGATACTGAACGCACACCAATAGTCAAATATTTACCGCTAAAAACACATAAAAAAGAACAATAAGGCTGAGATCAAGGTATTTCTGCAGAACCGTAAGCAGGTCTATTGAAATCGAGTAATTTTTGATTTTAGCTTTTTTTGGAGCGTTCAAAAAACCTCAAAATTATAGCACATGTAGGTTTTATGCATACATGTGCAAAAACTTGGAATCGTTTAATAAGTTTTGACTGAATAACGGAATAAGAAACAAGTTTTTAAAAAACACGTTTTTTGACCGTTTCTTTTTCTTTCTTTCTTTTTTTCTTTAATAGATAAAGTATACGGAGTAATGATAGACCATGACCATGTTTTCGTAAACACAATTTTGAGACAACGGTAAAATAAAATTTTAGAATTCAACAGGTTATAACTTTTGACCAAGAGCAGATAGAAATTTGATTAAACATTTATGAGCATCCTGATACAATTACCTTTCATTTGGTATATCACACATAACGGTAGACTAACTACAAGCTACACAATGTTAAATCAAGAAACTTGCGAAAAACCTCAAAACACCAGTGGAGATCTGTTGCCCCCCGAACAGCCACCAGTGTGGGAAATACCGTAATCTCAGTCTAGAAATTCGACATGGTTGACTTTAAAAAAATTCTAACTTTTCTGTAGGCATCTTTGAAATGAGATTGATACGTTATATGAAAGGTGAAATAATAAGCTTTCACATGGTATATATTTTTTATAGGTAGTCAAACAAAAAAATTGATTCCATAGCCTGAGAACATAAAAATAAATGTTTTTTTTTTGCCTTTTTTAATGAAATTTGATCGAGTTCAAAAAATTCTAGCTCTTTTTGTAGATGTCTCATAGACCTGATCGATATATATATTTTGAGCTAAGACAATAAGCTTTCAGGTGGTATAAAAATGGAATTAATGACGTGAGAAGATAAAAATTCATGTTTTCTTTGCTTTTTTTTGATGAATATGATTGTTTTCAATAAATTATTTTTATACTTTTTGCGCATTGTAAAAATTTATAAATGGTTTTATTTTTAAGAAGAAATACTTGGCTTTTAAATTGCATAATTTTTTTTGTAAGCTTTTAAAATAAAAAAATTAATATAATGACAAAATAAAAAAGGTATTTTTTTTTTTAGCTTTTTCTTGTAAATTATGATTGTTTGAAAAAAGTAAACGCTTCAATTGGCTCATTTTAAACAAAAGCACACAACCTGTTTTCTGGCGACGTTATCACGTAAAATCATCGTCCGTAAAACGGCTTTACAGACAACTTCTTTTCTTTTAATTTAATATTTGAAAGCTATAGTTACAAAAAAAGCGCAAAGAGTTTCTTCTTCTCAGATTATGATTTAGTGACATCTGGTACACCTTTCTCTGTATTTTAGTGAATGTGTACTATTTAAAATTGTTGTTCAATGACGTCCAATAATTCAAATTACGGAACAAATAGTCAGCACCATGTCAAATAGAATAACGAACAGTCCAAGAAACTTGGAAATGTTGCATTTTCGCCTGAGTTTTTTTTGCAAGATACCAATACATCAACAGCTGCAACATTGTTTGCCACCATCCTTTCTAATTTTCTGAATTAAGCATTAAAAGAAAATACACGTTTTGTTAACTCAAATTCAATTCCTCATTTCGAATGGAATACCAATCGCACCCATATCACTTATAATTGACTTCTCCACATAACCCAAACGAAGCATAAAGACTTCGCACCTATTATAACTAACCTAACTTCGTCTAACT
The DNA here is from genome assembly GCF_945859705.1 of Episyrphus balteatus. Lineage (NCBI taxonomy): Eukaryota > Metazoa > Arthropoda > Insecta > Diptera > Syrphidae > Episyrphus > Episyrphus balteatus. The sequence goes on along the minus strand of NC_079135.1, from coordinate 126,752,520 downwards.
ATCAGTTTCGACTTGAACAACAACAACAACAAAAACTACTCAAACGTGTTGCACCAAAGCTCTCCTAACAACTGCTGCTGCTTAGCAATTCTCATTTTCTCCTCGTTAGTTGATCTAACGTCAAATTAACTGCAATCGACACACAAATTAAAACCCGCTGACCATTTCAAACAAAAAAATAAAAAAAAAAACCACAAATCCAATACTAAATTGCCCCAATAATTCCGGACAGTAGCACCATGGTATAGTCATCATCATTATCATCATTGAAGGCTTTTGGCTCCCAAAGTACCATCAAAGAGTTCCATTTCAACTCTCTGTGGTACACCAATCAATGACAGCTGCTGCTGCTGAAGTAGCCTCATTTTGTGTTTGAAACCAGACAAAACTAGTAGCTATATCGAGGACGCGACGCTTCGACCCGGTCTTCCACTATATTCCCTTGATGCGCAACAAAACAAAATGTCGCTCTTTCACACGCTACGCTCCTATTTCACACATAATCATAGGTCATTACATAAATTTCTTTCGCCTCCTCATGAGTGTAGGAAATTTATCAGTTAACAGCTGCTGTTGCTGAAGAAAAAGAGAAAAAATGATGCAAAAAATATAAGAATCTTCTTGCACCTTGCAACAAGCAACAGTCAATCGCCGCCTCCCGCCATCCACCGCCACCTTTTCATTCCATCGCTGTCTATTAGCCAGGCGGAGCGCAAAGAGGCGATATCAACTCACTTCCTTGTCCAACAGTTCAGTTGCACTAAATAATTTTCTGATCAATATTTCTTCTTCTCACACCTATGCCGGCCGTACCGCTTCTACCGATCCTCCCCGTCTTGATCCATTTTCTTCCGAAATACCCAAGGACCCATAGCAAAAAAGATCAAGCAAAGAAACTACGTAACAAAACGTGCTTCTAACACGTTAGTGATAGTCTTCCCGGATCACCCGCGGTAGCTACTGTCCGCTGTATATGCGGTTGGCTACAACGACGACGACGACGGTGAAGACTACGACGACGATGACTGGTAGACGTTTTTTTTTCTGCGGGAGGGCAAATCGATCGGGACAACATGAATTTCTAAGTGATCTTTATCAATTTTACGCGATCATCGCGTTCGTAACACCAAACTCAACGGTGCTGGTGTCCCGCGTGCACATTACCATCCGCAATGGATCGCGGTGGTGGCGGTTGCAGTGGCCACGAGCTTCTTCGTTTGTGTGTGTGAATATGTTTGGTGTTTAACAATCCATTGGAACGATCTTAAATGCATGTTTTCAAGCGATCAAACGATGATCCCCTCCTTCTGTGAGTTCGCATTAGGGCAAAACGGGGCCAGGAAGCAAGTTTTTGGCCCCGAATAGTTCAAAATCGCCAAAGATCACGCGACGACGATTGCAAAAAACAACGACGACAACACGGCTCGAATGCTAGGCCAATGATCGCACTAAAGTGTTTATCCTCTTTTATAAAAAAAAAAAAAGAGGACACCACACATTGAATAGGCTCCTATAGAAGAAGATCAGTGAGAGATCAATATAAATTGTATAGAAGTTGCTTCTCTTTTTTTTCTTATACATATGAACGGGACTAAGATAGTTTATTAAATCACCGAGCATACGACATTGTCACAAGTAAAAATGTTCCACCATGCTGAGGTATTAATTTATGGCTAACGTGACTGTAAATTACTCATTTAGGCTCTTTGGAGTTCAGCAATTAAAGTTTAATATGATCAGACGGTAATTATAGGTTCGCCTCTATAAATGTATATGTATATTTGCGCAGCGGGAACAGAAGCTCGAAGTCAAGTGAACAGGTTGAAGTCAGGTCCGAAGGAAGAGGATTCAAGGCCTGAGGTTGTACGTAGTCTTAAACGCAAGCAGTATGGTGATATTATTTCGTTAAAAAAATAAAATGCACGACTGGGTCGCACGAACTTGCTCTTAGAGTTAAAGTTGGTTAAATTTTTAAGACTTCTTATATAGAAATTTGGAAAAAAAAATAAAATTCGTTTTTTTAAAAAAATAAAATAAAATCTGAAATTAAATTGCCCTCCAAAACAAGTATGCAGTTTGGATTGAAATATTAAGGTGCATTTTTAGAAAAAAAATTTTCAAAATCGTTAGAGCCGTTTTTTAAAAAACTAATTTTTTATAAATAATTTTTTAGAAAAAAAGTTTTAAAATAAAATTGGTATGCCATTTTGTAGAAATCACTAATCAACATCTAAAAACAAAATTTCAAAAAAATTCAATGTCCCGTTTTCGAAAATTTGATTTTTCAAAAAAAAATTTTCAAAATTTTTTTAAAAATCCAAAAATCATTTCTTTGGAAATTTTATTTTTGGTTTGTATTCAAATTACATAAATGCTTCTTCACAAAAAGTTTCGTTGAAATCGTATAAGCAGTTTCGGAGATAATCGGATTTGAAAAAAATGTTTCTATGGCAGGTACCGTTAATAATGATTTAAAAAAAAAAATTTTTTCATTAGAAAATAGATTTTAGCTTAAAACTAACTCTTGAATTTTTTAAACAAAATCGTTGAAGCCGTTTTCGAGATATTTCAATTTTACTAAAATCGGTATATGACAAGTACCGTTATTTTTGGTCGAAAAAAATTAACTCCAAAAACCCCTCTGGAGAGCCGCCAAATAACGCTACATACCAAGTTTGACATTAATCGGTCCATCCGTTTAGGCTGTAGATCCTTATACAGACAGACAGACAGACAGACGGACTTCCGGGACCAACTTTTTTGGCATTCTCTATCATCGTAATGTCATGGAAAAATGTTATCTCAACTTTATTTTTTGTACGAATGCATAACTTGATATATAGTACCTACCTATATCGCAAGTAAAAATTATTTATAACAGTTCTTATAACACTTTTCCTAGTGTTAAAGTTCTTCGCGAGAAAAAATACTATTCTACTTAATAATTTTGCATTGGTATAGAGCCCTGAATCGAGAGGCGAAACAAAAATGCTTAATTACTAAGGAACAATCACTAAAGATTTTCCGATTACAGTTCGGCTATCCCTCAACTACAGGGCCCTCCGCTGCTGGTGATTAAGCAATTCATAGGCACTTACTTAGAGTGACCTGCACTTTAAGGTGGCGCTACAATCATTGTAGATTCGGGCTTCAATCAACAAGTTTTTCTAGACAGCTCTATTCTAACAAGCTGTTTCCAGTCTCGCTAAGCTAAGTCAAATAAATAACGACTTGACCGGCCTCCTGGTCTTGGGGTTATGGAAGGAACTGGTCCTCCAGCATGAGGACCGTCTATGAGATCCATGGAGTTTTTTTTTTTTTAAATATTGTCAGTTAGTATGGCAGTTAGAAATGACTTGAGTAGCCTAGTTCAATGATCAAACTAAAACTGCCCAATTTTTGAGAAAACAACTCTTCGATTCTGAGATTTTGTCATAATAGGTATAGAACGCTTTCACTTTGATTTAACAGTGTTGAGCTTTTAGGCTAGAATAGCCGTAAAAATAATAATAAACAAGTCTTTCGGAAAAGACTTTATCAATGAGAAAGTAGGTGCCCTACAATTTTAGGTTGAGGATCAATCAGTCTCAGCTTACACGAAAAAGTGACTTCAGCTTCCACAGCCGGCCACCGTGTATAGTTTCATGAGTTATATACTTTAGCTTCCTTTAGCCCTTCCCCACTTTTGCTACAGTTTTCTATACCTATTTAAGACATGAGCTTCTGGGTTGGAAATTTCTGCCTTCCTAGTTGCCTTTTCAAGGTTTAGTAGGTTCCCGAGCCGTTCTCCTAAGAAATCTTTCAACTGCCACCTGGAACTTCGTATAGTAGGTTTTCGAGAAATACTAATGGAAACACTCTTCTTTCTCTAACAACTATTAAAGTTATCAAATAAACAATGAGTTGAAGCGTTCTCAAAGTCGATAAATACCCGGCCAAAAATAGAATTCAACCGAACCATCGACTTTCGGTGTTTTGAACGCAAAAACACTGCTGAACCATTGACCGGCGCATCACGATCAGAAATTGTTTGTTAGCTAGCCCACCGCCGAACCATATCAACATGCAGCGTGCTGTGCAGTTTTACCAGCACCACCAGTCTTCTGTAACATCGGAGATGTCAGAATTGAGACTCATGCTGGATGGCGGTTTGGAATCTGGTAGCCCACCTTTGTGCAGGGAATTCCTGGCGTATCTACATACTTCCATTGACGGGATCGATGCCGAAGGCAATTTACACCAGTTCTTTGGATGGGTCCTCAGGTGCTGGAGCTGCAAATCTTGCAGTCTCCTCGTCTTTTTTCCTTTGGGTCGTCGCTAGGGGGAGCCAACAACTCCTTTTTGAAGACAATGATTTCCCATTTATAAGAGCCCTTTCGATCCTCCAGCTTTACGACCTTCCAGTCGTGAGTGGCCAGGGATGGGTTTCCAAACTGGATCATATTTAGCGCCATTTCATTCCCGACCAGCTGAGCTTTGATTCTGATGCGAACCCTAGGTTTTTAAGGAATATTTTCTTTTGCCGTAACCCCGAGCTTAGGATCAGGCCACAGCCCCAATAACTTATTAATACAGTAAAATAAGGAGAAAAAAGGGGTAAATCTCGGAATGAATGTTAGTAGAAATTTTTTTTGCTCAATATCTTCCTTTTGCCATTCTATAACATATCTCAAAAGTCTAGAAAAATCTCATGTCCGCTTGTCGCGATTTCAAGGTCAAATCGCGAAATGGAGATTTTCAAAATTAGCAAAAATAGGCTATGGTATTATATACACATATGATACATGATTTCAAGGCATTTTTTAATGCTGATTCCAAAAAATATAAAATAAAGACAATCTGACTTCTCTGGAAAAAGTTATACCTGTTTTTCATCTGTCACCTCATATTATTATAACAGTTGCAAACTTACTGCCGAAAAACCCTTAAAAGTTATGATAGATGAACCAAATTTTGCATGAAGATTTTAGAATCCATCATTATTAAAAATCAAAACAATCCATTACGAAAAATATATATACCTACGAAATAATGGTATTTTTTGATGGAGGGGCAAATTTTAGGATATGCACTAAAGAAGATTCTTGTTCATCTTAGGAATAAGTGCTAATAGGCTAATTTTTTCCTTTTAATCTTTGTTTGGATATTCTTTAACTACCCTCAAAAATCTAAAAAAATCTCATGTCCGCAAGTCCTAATTTTCTTGGTTTGAAGATAAGTTGCAGATTTAAAAAAATTGAAAAACTACACTTCAGATATTTGTGTCAGATCAACATGAATAAGGTGCATTACTTTTCAGGGATGGTCAGGTTGACTTGTTTGTGAGTTTTGTTGGAATAAGTGTTAAAAAATACCTTTAAATCATGTCGCTTATGTTGGTATACATATAAAAATTTAAACTTTTCTTATTAATTTTTTAAAATCTGCACCTTATTTTCAAACCAAGAAAATTAGGACTTGCGGACATGAGATTTTTTTAGATTTTTGAGGGTAGTTAAAGAATATCCAAACAGAGATTAAAATGAAAAAATTAGCCTATTATCACTTTTTCCTAAGATGAACAAGAATCTTCTTTAGTGCATATCCCAAAATTTGCCGCTCCATCAAAAAATACCATTATTTCTTAGGTATATATATTTTTTGTAATGGATTGTTTTGATTTTTAATAATGATGGATTCTAAAATCTTCATGCTAAATTTGGTTCATCTACCATAACTTTTAAGGGTTTTTCGGCAGTAAGTTTGCAACTGTTATAATAATATGAGTTGACAGATGAAAAACAGGTATAACTTTTTTCAGAGACGTCAGATTGTCTTGATTTTAGATTTTTTGGAATCAGCATTAAAAAATACCTTGAAATCATGTATCATATGTGTATATAATACCATAGCCTATTTTTGCTAATTTTGAAAATCTCCATTTCGCGATTTGACCTTGAAATCGCGACAAGCGCACATGAGATTTTTCTAGACTTTTGAGATATGTTATAGAATGGCAAAAGGAAGATATTGAGCAAAAAAAATTTCTACTAACATTCATTCCGAGGTTAAACCCTTATTTGACTGGATTATATTATTCCTATCAAGCTTATGAAGATCACATGAACTTTGATCACTGAATGTGACGAGTTTGACGCGACCTTGATGCAATCCCAACTCTTCAACAACCAGAGGCACACCGAGATCCTCCATCAAGAATGTCCAGTAGTTAAGCCAAATATTAGACTTGCCCATTCGAGTTTTCTGGATTGCTCTAGGGTCCTTTCCCGCATAAGTACAATGCCTATGACTTTCACAAGCCTTTCTGTGTATATTTATTATGGAACGCTCTATTGCACTGCTCTCCAGCTAGGGAGTTAAGTTTTCGTCGGGTCCTGAAGAGTTTTGCTTTGAAGATATATATACATATTAATGTACCCACGCGATGTGTTGTTGTAGGCCGCATCCAAGGTCATTTTATCGTCGAGCAAATTCCGTTGTTTGAGGCGTATAAAGTTAAAATAACGTACTTCAGTTCAAAATTTTACGCGTTCCAGTTTCCCAAGCACTTCCAAGTGTCTTTTCGAAGTAAAGCTGTTCACTTTTAAGTTAGAGGAATTCCTGTGAATTCCTTCATTATAACATCGAGCATTTGTACATTCTAGAAAAAAAATCTGTCCGGTAAAATAGTTACCTAAAGGCGTGAATGTAGAGATAAAATTGCCCCATTTAAGCTTGGCCACCAGAATGGCACGACGCGACGCGACGCAGCGCAGGTCTAATCTTTGTGATGCTTAATTTTCAAAGGCTGAGGTAAGCTCGCCGGAATCCAAGGTTCGTTCTGAGGAAAGCAATCTTAAAACTCAGTTAGAGTGAAAACACCGAATTCTTTCCAATTAGTAATATTCTTTATTCGTTTAATCAACTAACTACTTTCTTATTTACAATTATTTATTCTTTTTTATTTATTATATTTTTTTCTTCATTTATTACATAATAATATATCCTAACATGCTCTGATTAGAAAAGCCCTGCCTTGAGTGGGAATTAGCCCAGGCCCAAGGTGATAGGGAATATTCCAAGCACACCTCCTAACGAGGGTGAATAGAGCGCTACCTATAACTCTCGGCGAAAGCCCAGGCTCAAAATGAGTGGGAAGTAATTAAGTCCCTAAAGCACAGCCTCCTAACGAGGGTGAAAGAGTTATTTATTAAAACTAAAAAAAACTTTTATTGAAAATAGGAACAATTAATTAAAATTGAACCACGGTCACCATAACCAAGTTGCTATTCAACTCTAGTAGCGGCGGGAGAACTACTTCTTTATTGTTCGAAGGTTGACGATTCTCGATTTTTCATACAAATCTTATATCTACTTAGTGATATTATTACTTAAAGTAAGTGTGAATCGTATAAAACAAAGAGTAATTTCTTATACTTTCTACTAATTCTTAAATATAAGATGTTGTTGTTGTTGCTGTCGGTGGTGTGGTGATGGTTGGTAGGTACGCTTATAGTCCGGGTGGTACGGTTGCTTGGAATTCATAGTCCGGGCGTACAGTTGCAAAATTGGATTTCGATAATGCAGGTAATGGTAGTGGAATGGGTTTATAGTCCAGGCGCTACCGGTTAGTAGTTCAGTTTATAGTCCGGGGGTATATACATATAGAGAAATGTAACGCTTCGTTACATCTTAAAAATCAATAAATTCGCCTTAAAAAGGCTTAATAAGTCCCACCCTGTGGCTGCAGTTTTATCGATGGACCCATTAAGCCAGTTGGTGTGGCACATAACCACAGAGTAGGCCTGGCTCTGGTGTGGAATGATGTTCGACGACTAAACGGGCGGGAGAGTCATAGTCCTAGTGCCTCTGCCTCTTCCTAGCATGCGGTGGAATGCCCAACGATGGGAATCACGAACATTTGGTCTCCTCTAAATCAAAAACAGAGACACACACATGCTCCAGCTCAACTCGCAGTTCTGGATTTTCATGTATGTACTGGCGCTGTGCATCGGCAGCGGCAGCAACATCGACATCATCGACAACCACAAACATAAATAGGAATGCCATTCCGATTAATCAACAGCAGTTATGCGAAAAATGAAAAACGAATGTAATGTCGCCCTCGATTCCACAATATGTCGCCTGACGATGATGAGTCTTTCATTGACATGCATCCATCCATCCATCCCGGCAGCCATCACATCACATCCATCCGTCCATTTCGACATCCATGCATGATGTCAATATATTGGAGAAAACCAGGGTAGAAATCAGCATCAGAATGCGAATCCAAAAAAACCAGGAGCTGAATGAAGCAGAGGCCTACTCCAAAGGGAGACAGGAAAGAAATTATAATTACCGCGTGTCCGATCTGTGTAAATAATCCCTCAGAGCCCAGAGAGAATTCTCTCTGGTGGTTCCTTCGTTCTGATGGCCAAGCATTCGCCAGCTTGCCATTCCATCTCTATGTTGTATACCATCGGGCTTCCATTAGTGGCCTCATTCAAAATGCCATTATCATCATCATCCTGGCTTTTGGGGGCTGTTATGATGGGACGACACGCAGGAATTCGCTGGAATTTTGTCGGCGCGTATTTTCTGTTCGAATGATTTTCGAAAACGAGACAATTTTTTAATGGGCCCACACGCAGTCCATTCACAATTCCGCCGCTCCGCACTCAGCTCAGTTCTCTTCCTCTCTGTCAAATAGAAACAAAAATAAATTGTATTTTTTTTTTTGTTTCCTTTTATTTGTTTTTGTTGTTCTTTTTTTTTTTTTTGTCATTTCGAAGAAGAAACTGTCATCAGATTTTGATTGAATTTTCTGCATAATTAAGGAGGTTCTGGCTGCGTGGGCGCTCCGGCTCGCTCTCTCTCTCTGCTGACGGTTGGCAGATTTCTTAATTTAAAATGCAAGCTTAATCATTGTCCGTTGGTCCTGTGAAATGGAAAAAAAAATATTGGAACGGAGAATGATTTCTTGATTTCCCTTGGGTATATTGTCTAAGACAAAAGACATCTTTCTTATCCCGAAATGTGCCATATACATTTACACGGACATCATTTCGCCAGGTAAGAAGAGAGAAAATTGAGTTCTGAATTTTGTTGCTTAAAGCTTTCTTTTTGAAATGATTAGGGAATGGGAGGGGAAGAGGGAGACAAATCATCAAATTAATGAGCGTCACTTGGGGGTATTATTTTTTCAAGTTGTAACTTTATTTCTGACTCAAGAGGGAAATATTCAAATTTTCACTTGCTATAAAATAAGTAGGTACTGCTGGTTGGTGAATAAATAAATAAATTTTATGCATCATCAAAAAAAATCGAATTTGAAATTTAAGTTCAATTATGTAGGTAATGCAGGTATCTTAAAAGTCTTCAATGAGAAGACAATTTATTATTCTGAGCTCTAGTTTAGATTCTTTTTTTTTTAAAGTGTAATTAATAAATACATTTACCATATTTTACAATTTTTATAATTTGTATTAACCAATAAGATATTTCAAAACCTATAAAAAAGGTTACACATACGCTACAGTGACCCGCAGCTAAGACGCAAACAAAATAGTTAAAACAAATTTATAGCTGACTAAGAAATTACACCAGTTTTTGACTGTTAGATAAATGTAAAAATTTTGCATTTCTGATGATAAGATTTCGAAGCCATTAAATATTTTTTTACCCACTCACCCATGCAGAAAACAAATCATAAAACAAAATGGCGGAAGTTGGTGGAACTTTCTATTTTCTTACCTGTTAGGAGAGAATACTGCGAAAATTATGTGGTACCTACTAAGTTTTTGGGTACCAAGGGCTACTTCCTATATTACTTTTTTGCTAATTTTTCTTTTTCAGCTTGAGTGAAAAAACACTTTGAACTCTCACCTTAAATGATCAACATTAAAAAAAGAGGTTGTCTGTAAAGGCGTTTTACGGACGATGATTTTACGTGATAACGTCGTCAGAAAACAGGTTGAGTGCTTTTGTTTAAAATGAGTCAATTGAAGCGTTTACTTTTTTCAAACAATCATAATTTACAAGAAAAAGCTAAAAAAAATAAATTTTTTCTTTTCTCATTATATTAATTTTTTTTATTTTAAAAGGTTACAAAAAAAATTATGCAATTTAAAAGCCAAGTATTTCTTCTTAAGAATAAAATAATTTTTAAATTTTTACAATGCACAAAAAGTATAAAAATAATTCATTGAAAACAATCATTTTCATCATGAATTTTTAACTTCTCACGTCATTAATTCCATTTTTTTCCCTAACAACCTATACAAAATTTTATACCATCTGAAAGCTTATTGTCTTAGCTGAAAATATATATATCGATCAGGTCTATGAGACATCTACAAAAAGAGCTAGAATTTTTTGAACTCGATTCCATTAAAAAAAGCAAAAAAAAAACATTTATTTTTATGTTCTCAGGCTATGTAATCAATTTTTTTGGTTGACAACCTATAAAAAATATATACCATGTGAAAGCTTATTATTTCACCTTTCATAAAACGTATCAATCTCATTTCAAAGATGCCTACAAGAGAAGTTAGAATTTTTTAAAGTCAACAATGTCGAATTTCCAGACTGAGATTACGGTACTTCCCACACTGGTGGCTGTTCGGGGGGCAACAGATCTCCACTGGTGTTTTGAGGTTTTCCGCAAGTTTCTTGATTTAACATTGTGTAGCTTGTAGTTAGTCTACCGTTATGTGTGATATACCAAATGAAAGGTAATTGTATCAGGATGCTCATAAAAGTTTAATAAAATTTCTATCTGCTCTTGGTCAAAAGTTATAAACTGTTGAATTCTAAAATTTTATTATACCGTTATTTCAAAATTGTGTTTACGAAAATGATTAAAACTTCGCATACATATAGTCGTAGTCATGGTCTATCGTAACTTCATATACTTTATTCCTGTATCTATTTAAAAAAAGATAAAAATAAAAAACGATAAAAGTCGGTTAAAAACGGTCAAAAAACGTGTTTTTTAAAAACGTTCCGTTATTAAGCCAAAACTCACTAAACGATTCCAATTTTTTGCACATGTAGGCCAAAACCTACATGTCGTATAAGCTTGAGATTTTTTGAACTCTCCAAAAAAAACCTAAAAATCAAAAATTACCCAAAAATACCCCTAAAAAACAATATGTTTTTCAAAAATTCATATTTCGAAACGCAGAGTCTTGAAAAAAATCCTTATCAGACGCCTAATTTTTTTTTTCCTCATCTTTCACTTGGCATCTTTAGAATTGTCAAAAAAAATTCCTTTACCTACCCAAAATCATCATTTTGTCATAGCCCCAACACGTGTACAACGTTCAAACAAAACGTTATAGCTAAGTTTCAATTTTTTTTAGAATTTTTTCTTAAATGCAGTTATTCTTAAATTAATCTCATCTATCTATAGCAAAAAAATCAATTCTCTACGACTTCGCGTTTAGATTTTAGCCCAAATTTCATCTTTCCGTTTTACCCCTGTTTACCCTATTAAATGACAGAATTTTTAAAAATCCTTCAATTGGATTAAGCTTTAGGTTATTATCTTTCAAATCTTTTTTTATCTCTAATAGTTTATTTTTAATATTGAATTGAAATTTTTTGCCGCACTGCGAAAGTGCGAGAGTGTAACGTTAGAAAATGGCGTCACTTTTTTGTGGTGGCTGCCATGGTTCATCGTTTTATAAGACGTTATCACGTCAAAAACTTTAATTAAAGAACAAAACAAAAAGTAAAACATAGGGTGATATGCATAAAAAATAGTAAATGCTTTTACTGGAGAATTTCTAAGTATATACCATTTTTGATATATGCATAAAAATCAAGTAAATGTTGAAAATTAAGTATTTACTATCAGTCATAGTAACTACTTTCTTGGATCAACTTTTTCAGTAAATACTTTATTCCATATGCGTAAAAACTTTTTTTTTTTAGGAATTACTAGATTTTTTCAAAGTTACAAAATACCAACTTGTAAAATTGATAGTATATACTTTTTTTGTTTTAAAACCTCTATTAGGAAGCCATGAAACTTATGAATAGCAGTCTTGAGTCCTATTAAGACACTATCGGTTTATGGTATTTCTTAAAAATAATTGGCTGTTCATATTTGTCGAAATGGCAGAATTATTATTTATCAATTACCAAAAAGTTTATAAAGATCGTTTATCGGAATCAGAGTTGAATTTTAAGATGAAATCCGTATTGGTTGAGTAAACAAATTTTTGGTAAGTCAGTATTGTAAATGAATAGTAACTTTTTTACAATACATTTTTTTTAAGTACCTAAAGTCAAGTTTCAAAACTGTTGAGATAATTTGAACTCTGAATAATATTTGAATTGCCAATAGTATGTTAACTTTTTTTAGCCATTAATAATATATTTTAAGGAATTCGCAATTTAAAAAAATGTCAAAAGTTTCTGGAAATATTAAAGCTTTTAAAAACTCAAATTAAAAAAAAAATTTTAAAATAATACCTAATTTGGTTTAAAGTTTAAAAAACTTTTTTTTTTTTTTTTTAAATGCATCACAAAGAATTAAAAAAAAAATTTGGAAATCTAGAACCGCTTTTTTTAAAAGAAATTTTTTCATATAAAAATTGTTCACAAATTTTTTCAAAAAAATGGCACTTATACCATTAAAAGAAACGTAATAATTGATAAATAAAGACAAAGTTTGAATAAAATTCATTGAGTCGTTTTCAAAACAGATTTTTCTTACAAAATTTCGATTTTATTTCTTAATCCAAAAATGATTTTATTGATTTAATATTAAGGCCACTAAAAAGTTTGTGTTCAAATGTTTTAATTGAAATCGGTGGTGTCGTTTTCAAGAAAACGGTTCAGTTTAAAGGAAATACCGTTAATTAAAGTTCAAATTTTCTACATTACATTTTTTTACAAAATCGTTAGAGCCGTCATGTCTGATTGTTATCTCGAATTCGATTTTGTATGCTGCTGTCAAGTTTACTTATCCAAATGTTCGGGCAAAGGTAAGAATTTCGTTGTCCAAACTGAAAAAAAATTTTCGTTCACAATTTCGCTGTTCTTGTTTTGTAAGCAAATTTTCGTTTCGCTTCAGCAGTATACCTACTAGGCTTAAATACGAAACGAATGCCAATCATCTAAAAAAAAGTATTTACTATCATTTTTGGGTGAATTCTAGTATTTACTTGGATGAATTAAGTATCAGCTAAAAGTATTTGCCTGCTAGCAGGTACTTTTTGCTATGCATACGAAATTAAGTAGGTAAATACTATGAATTTTACCTTTTACTAGAATTTATAGTATTAACTTTCACATTTTACTTTAAGTAAGTACTACCTTTTTATGCATATCACCCATTATCTTTAAAAAAAAGTTACACAACAGTGTTATAAGTATTTTATTATAATTTTTTAATTTTTGTTTGCTGCGGGATGATTTAGGGTATAATTGGCAGCCACTTCTCATTTTTAAGATTAGGTACTTTCAATTACAAAGAGAGTGGTAAATCAATTATCTAAAAGTCTAAAACAGTTTTGCTGCAACTGCTAACGCCATCTATATGGATGAATTCAACCCATTTAAATTCAGAAAATCTATTAGAACTCTTGCATTTTAGAATTGGATTTTTCTGATAAATTTTCTCAAATCCTATCTTGCTCCAACGTAAACCAGACATCAATCATTGATGCTATTATTTTTTTGGTTAATATTTTTCATTTCTTTATTAAATTTTGCTTACCTCTTAATTTTAAGTTCAAACAAGTTGATTTGGTGGAAAAATTTAAAAGCTTACTTGTGTCAAACACAATGCTATTGTTTTGATTTCAACCTAAAACAATACCCTTAAACTCTTTTTTCTTCAACTTTCTCCACTTTATTTTCCTTTTTTCTTCATCTGTTAAATCACTTTTGGTATTGTCAAATGTCACTTTCATACTTTTGGTAAATTTTGTAAAAAAAAAAAAAAACAAACGAAATAAGAAATAAGAATACATTTCCTGACCAACGCCCTGTAACATAGAGCCTCAAGTTATCTTAGCCATTCTCGGGTTCTCTCAAAATGGCCTTCGTCGGAATAAAACTTTGTCATGCTTAACTTTTTCTTAGTGCTTGCAGCAGCAACTCCTTTCAACTCACCTCTTTGTACGAAACGAAAAAAAATTCTTATTTACCGGAACAATGACTTTGGTCTTACTTCAAAATTTTCCTCTCAGAATCCACCAACTCTTCAGCCTCTTCAGGCTAAAAAATGCTATTAAAAAATCTTTGGGATGCAACAACAACAAAAAAAAAACCAAAAAAAAAGAATAGATTTAATTCCAAAAAGTAACAGCAGTAAAAATGGCTGAACTCACTCCCTCTTTACTTTGCACTCTATCAACAAAAAAGTACTAACTTTTACCAAAAAAAATACAAAAAACCAACATGGACGACTGCAAAAAGTCACAAGGATCATCATCGAGGGATATATATGATTGTGGTGATGGTTACCCAAAAGAAACAAAAGTCCTATTCATTTTAAACAAAAAATTTAAAAAAACAAACAAAATACTTTCCTCTCCTTTTTTTTGTCGAAAGGGTGCTAGCTTGCTTGGCTTAAAGCCGACAAAATAACTTTTTTTTTCAATTTTTTGTTTTTGAGTATAGAAAACCAACACCGCACTTGAACAAATCAAGGATCCAAACGCGATGTGAGCCTATTCCACAGGACGAATTGCTTGAAACAAAAGAATTTCAAAATGAACACAAAAAAAAGGAAACAAAAAACCAACCCCAAAAAAAAAGAAAGCCCCAGAAAAACAAGAAGTGCCCACAAAATCAACGTCAACAGTTTTTCCAGTCGAAGGAGCGCTCAAGGATTTGCATCACACGGCAACACCACAAGAGCTATAGCCTGATGCCATGTAAAGTCGCGTCTCATGGTTGTCGAGCTTTGTGTGGCAACAATGCACATGATGCCGTTGGCGTTGTTGGTGAACTTGTATATACAAACCTACCTTTGCCTCTTTGCCTATGTAGTCTTTATAGAAGGTTCGTATTCGTATATCGGGGGGCTTTGGCAGAATGCAGTGGCTATATATAGCTTGAGCTTTGTTTCGCTTTTAGTTTATTTGTAACCGTAATTCTGTTTGGCGATAAAAGGATGATTTGAAACACTGCCTTCCTTGCCTTTGGAGCAAATGTAAGGTCAATCACCTCAAGAGTTTTTAGTAGAGTATGCGAAAGTATCAAAGGAAAGGTTAATTTCACTTGTGTTGCAGTTGAGTCTATTTGATTTTTTGACTATTAAACGTTATTTATGTTGAGCTGAAGAGTTAAAAAAAAGTCTCAAAGCATTTTTGAAGTTTCAACTTCTATAAGTGATTATCGAAACTTTATGCAATGAGAGGATATAATTAGCCTCTTTGAGGTAAGCCAGTAGTACCCTAGACGAAATTGCTTTTGCGGGGCATCATTGACAAAGGTTCCAAGAGTAGATACCTATCATTTTTATGAAGAAGTGAATTTTAATTAAGCGTTGCGACTTGGGACTCGACAGAAAGCTGTAGGTTCAATCCATTCTTTCAAACTAATTTAACAGACACAGGAGTGTCTGGAGAGCCGTGCCTTCAGAAATATATTTATTTATGTTTATGTGGTAAACTTTTAGCTCGGCTAAGCGGCTAATGGTGACTTCTACAAGTCAAACGAGAGGATATAGTATTTTAACCAAGCAATTCGATGCCCGAATTATAAAGGAATTATTTAAATGAATAATACAGAGATCAGAAATAAATCTCAACCTTTTGAAAGGTTCCTTAATAACTCTTATTTGTCGACATTTTCAATAAAGGTCATAAAATAACCTTTATTTTTAAAAAAGAAAAATTTCGGTCAAGGTCTGAGAGAAACCTTTATTTTGTATTTTTTTATGTTTCGGTCAACCAGTGAGATTTATCTCTGAGAGAAAAAAAATAAATCTCATGTGCAAATGTATCAATTCTTAGAGACATGGAAGTGGTGCCATATGAAAGCTTATAATCTCAACTACCCGATAGTGGTATAATCCGGTTTCTAGATTTTTTTTCGAAATTCCGAGAAAATCAGGTTTGAATGTTGGGGTAAAATTTTTTTTCGAAAAATCCCCGAATCTTTGAACGCTCCTCGAAGCTAAACCGCTTGAGATCAATTTTTGGGAGCGATGCCAAATGATAGCTTGTGTCATGGGCCTACGCTTTGCACATTGTCAGATTTTTAAAAAATCATCTTCCATGTTAAACCGCCACATCATGCCTATTTTTTCAGAATCGGGCTTAACTTTTTTTACCTTAAAGTTCTCCCGGTTTGAGAACGCATGCACCTACAGGGATGGGAGTTGTACCCAAATGTAGGTTAGAGTCCCCGCTACCTTTTGGCATTTTTCATTTTTTTTTTTCAAAATTCCGAGATATAGCCGTTTGAAGTTGGGCGGGCGAAAACGAAAAGAGATATAATCTTGGGTCTAAAGAACTTTGAGAGTCTATTTAGTTCATACATTTTTTAATACATAAACTTAGAAAAAACATCCTTTTCATATTTATTTTTGCAATATAAAGAAATTCTTGACATATTCGACATTTTCCTTTGAATTGACAATTTTTGATTTATTTTCAGCGAAAACTGTTAAAGGTTGACCTTTTCCATTTATTTTTTTGTAAAAATCTGAACCATTGAGAGAGATTTAAAAAAATAAAAAAATAAATCTCAACCGATAACCTTTATTTTTGATTTTAAAAAAAACCGAAACTATTTAAAGTAATGTGGTAACTATCAGAGAAAAACCGATTAAAAATAAAGGTTGACTGTTATTCCTGGTCTCTGGAATAATAGCGTTAGTTGAAGTTACACCCAGAGAAAAAACGCATAGTAATTTTTAACCCGTTCTACATTGAATCAATGGTGAAATATATATTCATTAATTTTCTAAAAATCGTCCTATGGTTAACTTACAGTTTGTCACATCAATTTTTATAAGTGAGATAGCACAGTGGTAAAGCACAAGCTTGTCAACCCAGGTATAGCAGGTTCGATCCCCAGCGGATGTCAGTTTTACTTTTTTTTATTTTTTTTAATGTGTGAACAACTTAGATTGAAAGTGTGCTACTTTGATTCAATCATTTTCCACTTTAGGCTAAAAATGTAGTGATTTTCCATTGATTCAAAGTGGTTTCGATTGATTTTACGTTGTTTTTTGGCTCAGTGTATGTCAAAAACCTTTTATCGACTACCCCGCCGCCCGCCGCACAGTGTCGTCAGAGAAACGGCCTACCGCTTACGCAACCTAAGAGTTATTTTATGATTTGACTTAGGTATACCAGATGGAAAAAATCAAAAAAAATCTGTACAATAAGACCTACAATAACGGACTGAAACATAATCACGTGGTTGTCTTAGGTCAAGATTCGTCAACAAAATTTATCAAGCATATAGGGTAAGTGGGGGCAAGACCGCCTATGGGGACAATGCCGTTTTTGTACTATGTTGTATGAAAAAAAGCAAAATTGGCAACACTATAAAATAGTTGCCTTTTGGTATGATCGATCACGACTGTAAATTTTAGCCAGTTCAGTTGAGACGCCAAAGAGTTACGGTAAATTTTGTGATTTTTCATCAAATTGTTATCGTTCATGTGAAAAGTCAGTATTGTATTTTTAACACTGAAAAAATTTAAATTTTTAACTTTTCCTTTTTTTATAATATAATAATGATGAGAGTTCCTGCATTAAACAATTAACTTAATGAATAAAAATTTTATTTTAATTAAAAGTTGTTTTTGACGTGATAACGTCTTATAAATCGATGAACCATGGCAGCCACCACAAAAAAGTGACGCCATTTTCTAACTTTACACTCTCGCACTTTCGCAGTGCAGCAAAAAATTTCAATTAAAAATTAAAAATAAACTATTAGATATACAAAAATCTTCTATAGCTTATTTGAAAGATAATAACCTAAAGCTTAATCCAAATGAAGGATTTTTAAAAATTCTGTCATTTAATAGGGTAAACAGTGGTAAAGATGAAATTTGGGCTAAAATCTAAACGCGAAGTTGTAGAGAATTGATTTTTTTTTGCTATAGATAGATGAGATTAATTTAAGAATAAAAATGCCAGGTGAAAGATGAGGGAACAAAAATTAGGTGTCTGATACGGATATTTTTACAACACTCTGCGTTTTTTTTTTGGAGCGTTCAAAAAATCTCAAACTTATAGGACATGTAGGTTTTGGCCTTATGCATACATGCAACTTGGTATCGTTTAGTGAGTTTTGACTGAATAATGGAAGAAACAAGTTTTAAAAAAACACGTTTTTTGACCGTTTTTAACCGATTTTCTCGTTTTTTATTTTTATCTTTTTTTCTTTAATAGATACAGAAATAAAGTATATGGAGTAATGATAGACCATGACTACGACTATATGTGTGCGTTTTAATCATTTTCGTAAACAGAATTTTGAGATAACAGTAAAATTAAATTTTAGAATTCAACAGGTTATAACTTTTGACCAAGAGCAGATAGAAATTTCATTAATCTTTTATGAGTATCATGATACAATTACCTTTCATTTGGTATATCACACATAACGGTAGACTAACTACAAGCTACACAATGTTAAATCAAGAAACTTGCGTAAACCCTCAAAACACCAGTGGAGATCTGTTGCCCCCCGAACAGCCACCAGTATGGGAAGTACCGTAATCTCAGTCTGGAAATTCGACATGGTTGACTTTAAAAAATTCTAACTTCTCTTGTAGGCATCTTTGAAATGAGATTGATAAGTCATATGAAAGGTGAAATAATAAGCTTTCACATGGTATATATTTTTTATAGGTTGTCAACCAAAAAAATTGATTACATAGCCTGAGAACATAAAAATAAATGTTTTTTTGCCTTTTTTAATGAAATTTGATCGAGTTCAAAAAATTCTAGCTCTTTTTGTAGATGTCTCATAGACCTGATATATTTTGAACTAAGACAGCTTTCAGATGGTATACAATTTTGTATAGGTTGTTAGGAAAAAAAATGGAATTAATGACGTGAGAAGATAAAAATTCATGTTTTTTTTTGCTTTTTTTTGATGAAAATGATTGTTTTCAATTAATTATTTTTATGCTTTTTGCGCATTGTTAAAAATTTTAAAATGGTTTTATTCTTAAGAAGAAATACTTGGCTTTTAAATTGCATAATTTTTTCCCTTAATTTAACGTTAACACAAAACAACAAGTATAATCTATTATTCTGGTGAAATTCCCCTACGCTAGCTTTTCAATTTTATTGCAACAATAATTGGAATTTCATCCGAAGGGTGTGCGACCAAAAGATGCTTATGTTTGCTTGCTGCTGCTGCGATGAACGGATTACGTGAGGCAGCTATTGGTTTGTTTGCTTTTGGTTTGGGGGGGATACCAAAAGCCCTTTTTTATTGCATTTCGTTCCGTTAAATGGTTTTTTCTTTTTTTTTTTTGAAGAAAAAACACAAACATCAGAAAAGATAAAAAAAAGTTACACTTTGAATCCTTTCTCATCTCATCCAGAATACATTTCAGTTTTTATTACATTAAACCATAAAATCTGGCATTTTTAGGACGAAAGTCGTAAAAAATGTTACTTCACGGCGAAAGTTTTTTAGATGAGTGTATTCGCTCATAAAATCGAAAGCGCTCTCTCGCACTTTTAACGTCAAATGTAGCTTTAGTTCTTCCCCCCCTCTCGTATAGTAAGTCCCATCGGAAACATTTCGAGACTAAAACATAAATATCCACTCAAGGCAAGCGAGAGTCTTTATACTGGAAAACTGTTTCCGTAAACAGTTTTTGGGCGGTGCGTTGGTGATGGGTGTACATTTATAGGGGGCGCTGTCTTTCATTAAACCTTCTCTCTCCCTCTTTGGGTCTCTCTTATGGTGAATAAACAAGTAAACAACCTTTAATGGAGTTGATGGTCAATTGGGTGGGTGGGTACGTTTATGTAACGCATTCCAAAAACGCATCACCGGATGTGACCTCCGATGTCCACTCACCATAAATTCCGGAAACGGATTTCCATTCATTTCGTCAACAACAACATGGCGACTAACGATGGTGGTGATGTAGGTTTGGCGAAAAACGAAGGAAAAGAAGGGTGTTTGGGGGTAAAAAGGGATCATTTGAGGAAAGTGCTCGTAAAATCCGATTGCTGCTAGATTTTCTTCCATTTTTTTTTTTGGAGAAGACACACAAACACATCTTCTTGAAGAGCTGTAGTTCTACCAGCTTGGGGTTTGAGTTTGTTGGAGTCCCAACTCCATCATGATGGCAGTTTACACACAACGAACGGTTGCGTTACACCATTTGTAGTTTCGGAAGAGAAATGCGGTGGACGTTTTGTGACATGGTACACGTGGTTTATGATCGTCGTACGTAGAAGTCATGTCGCAGTCGTGGACATGGAAGCAAGAGAGGACACACATAATGTTCCAGTTTGTCGCAGTTGCTTCCTGTGGGCGAGCGTATATTTGAAGCCGGAGCCGGCTGGCCAATATGTGGAATGTATCTCCAGAGGAGTATCAAGTAACGCGGAATGAGAGTTCAGTTTATATTGGAGTCCGAATTAAAATCGGGGAATGGGAACGGGACAAAGATGACATTTTGCATGGGTAGCCATAAATATTGCATTTAATTAATTACGGCGGTTTTCGCAGTGCGTCCGGTCCCCGGTCGGGTTCGAACGGGGGCCTGTCTACCGATCCGTCATGTTTGCGGTAAATTATGTTGCACATGCATCGTGCGATGGTGTGTGCTCACTTACAGAGAGTTTATTTTCTGGCGTGACCGCCCGCGGGGCTCTTGGATGTATTGGGTTTTGATAATGTTTTTTTTTTTTCGAATGAAAATAATAGCGACATAAGCATTTTTCCCCATTATTTCCATGAAACTGGCGAAGAGCTGAGGAGAGAGACATGACAAATCATACCACTCTGCCGGACTGTATGTGTGCGATTGTGTTTTGGTATTAAATTTGTGGTTTAAATGTCATGCTTGTTGCAATTAAATATCTGTTTTGTCTGGTGCATGAATGTCCTTGAAATTTTGTATTTCGAATTATATTTTTCTGTGGGTTTGGTTATGGTAGACACAAGTAGATGAGAATTATGGAACTTATAGCATTTCATGTTTTTTTTGTTCGCTTTTCTACATTCAGAGTTAATATAAATCGAATTAACATCCGCATAACTTTATTTTATTTATTATTCTGTGAGATGGAACAAAAAAAATAGCTAATGGCGTTATAGTTATGTACAGAAATAAATTTATTGTGTAATAACAAGGACAGGTGGTGCAACATTGAAATATTGAAAAATTTTATAAAATACAATAATTTAGTTAGGTCATTGCCATAAATTTCGAACCGAAGCAGATTTTCTACTCAATTAATTTTAAAGATAAGGTAACGTTTTCTGCTTTTGCTAATATTATTGGGCTTACCAGAAGATTTGAAGCACACCATCAGCGTATTATTTACTTTGTAGGTTTCAGTCTTGAATCCATTCAATTAGATTTGTACTTACCTGTTTTTAATATAGCGAAGAAGATATTCATCGACACCAAAAGCAATTATTTTCGAAGGTGAGAAAGTCTAACTTTGTTCCCTTTGTTAAAATCTATGCTTCATTTCAGTACTTTCTCTGTCTAAAGACCCAAGTAAAAATGGAATTTCACAGCGCCACCGCTGCACCAGGTCCGCACCATTATCAGAAATTTTCTATTGCGCTGCACCACCGCTGCACCACGTCCGCACCATTTCATTTTGTAGTCGGTAGTTTTTTGTAATTTTTCAATAATCCAAAATTATGTATTATGGTGCAGCGAATTTTTCACACAAAATGAAATGGTGCAGACGTGGTGCGGCGGTGTGTGGTGCTCCAAAATTTTCCGCCAAACGGCGCAGCACTGGTCAAGATTCTTTTTGATTTTTTTCTTTAAAAATTCAATTTAAAGTTCATTTTTATAATATAAATCGACATTCACACGAGTAAAAACCATAGCCTTCGTCAGTTTTTCCAAGATTTTAAAAATAGTATCACTTCCTTGCCCCCACGCCACTGGTAGATCAGTTGTAAATTCAATATCCCGTTTAAACATCTACATTTACTATAAATTGTAAGTTTCTTTTCAAAAATACTGTAGGTAAAACATAATTCCCTCAACATACTTCTTTTAAACTTGTATAAACTAATGAAGAGAAGCTCTTTAGAAGCTAAAAGAAAAACCATCCAATTTATTTTCTCAAAATTTCACTGAAGTTTAATTGAAATTTAATTTCAAAAAAAGGAACATTTTAACCAATTTACAATTCATAATTTCATCACCAAAAAAAAAAACAAAAAACCGTTTGAATATCTACCGACTTTCTACATAAAAAATTAATTCACTTAAAAGCTACTCAATATATGATATCTGTCATGGCATTTTATAATCCCTTCCGCCATCAGATTATGCTTAACATCAAACAACTTGATGATCCACCCAAACGATATATAAAAAGAATATAACCGATTTAAAAAACCCTTCTATACACGCTTCTCGTCACGTCAAAATAAAAAGTTTCCTCTTAACTCTCTCTCTCTCTCTTAAGTCCCAATCCAACCCAATCTAAAAACCAAAAAACAATGCATCGAATGAAGCCTTAATTCAAACCATAAATTTCCCACATTTCATTCGGCGATTATATTTAATGTACGGAAATAATGGCAACAGACCAAATAAAAAAAAATGAATTCCCCATTTCACCATAATCCGAGAGTGAATGCTCAAATGCTCATTCCTGTGTCCCCACATGACAAACAACAAAAAATACAAAAAAAAAGATGAAAATTCTTCTCATCACCCAGTCTGTCCATCATCCCAGAATTATATTACCGAGTCCCGTCCCGCATTAAAAAATAATTCACATAAAATAAAATTATAGCCCGTTGACAGGAATAAAAAAAAAAACAATGGCAAACTGCAAACAAAACAAAAAAAAAATGGAAGAAACAATCAGGAAACGGGACGCACAATCGCATCGCTCGTTCGTTCGCCAAGGAACGAGCGCTGCCATGCCACAGATAAACAAAATTGGTTTGGCTTGAGGCTTTTTTTTTTGCTTCCTGCATCCAGAAGCTGAAGCTACAGCCAAGGGATACCTTTTTACCTGCAAACACAGTCTTTCCCTATAGCTTCTAGCGGGCCCAATGGCGGCGGCGGCGGCGGTGGCGGCAAAGTTATTTTTCCATTTCATGACATTTCTTAATCATTATTTAATCCAGTTTTTATATTTTTTTGTATGTGGATTTCCTCCTGAATCCCAGAATCCCGAGGAGATGGAGACGAAACCGCGCACAGGAAAACGAATTGGACGCGCGACCACAAAGCGTATCCCCGATATATTTCCTATATATCAAGATGTAGCCGTAAGATTTCTCTCGCTGTACTCCTATAGCCGCCGCCACTATATGTCGAGTGACAGAGATCCACTTTTTCATCGTTGGATTCCCAATCCCAACCGGAACACCTAGAATTGGTTTGGAGGTGTTTTTTGTGTGTTGTTCAACAAGCCTAATGGAAATACAAAAAAAAAAGAATATCTACAGCCG
Source organism: Episyrphus balteatus (assembly GCF_945859705.1). Classification (NCBI taxonomy): domain Eukaryota; kingdom Metazoa; phylum Arthropoda; class Insecta; order Diptera; family Syrphidae; genus Episyrphus; species Episyrphus balteatus. The sequence goes on along the minus strand of NC_079135.1, from coordinate 126,728,916 downwards.
ACTTCGAGAAGAAAATAACAAAGAACCAAGGTGGAAAATCAATGCGGTGCCTTTTTTGTTGCATCGCTTTTTGTTTCTTTGTGTCGTAGGAGCAGCTATATCGGGATCCCTGTGTTATTGTATATTCCAGTGGCAAAGGAGACGGATTTGGTTAAGCCCAGAAACCCAAAAAGGAGCTATATGGCTAACCCTATATCGGCTTGTAGTTTGCAGAGTTGTATATCAGGTGCATGGAACGTGAGCTCTATGTGAAACACGTGACAATATTGAACAATTTTTATGGGCGGGCGAAATGGACAAAACCATATCGAATGTATGTATCGATACGAGTAAATTGACACCCAAAATCGAATGATTCGGAAGAAAAGAAACTACAATGGGAAAGATTTTCGAACTCAGAATGCATCCAGAGCAGAAAAGTTTTTTTTTTCTTGGTTAAATCTGTATTTTTTTCAGAAATAAATCTTTTATTTCTTATAGGTTTTACTGTAGACCTTTTATCTAAAATATTGTATTTTTAGGACCTAAATTAACCCAATACCTACGTACGGAAAAAGCTGGATTGTCTAAAAAAAAATATGTTGGCTTTTTGAAATAAAATAATTTCTTTAATTACACAGCCACACAAAAAAAAATACAAGTTCTGACCTGGGGTTTTCGAGATAACCTCAAAAAATGTCACGAAAACAAAACAAAATTTTCTCTGATCTGGATGTGCGAATATGTTAATCATATAGTTTTTGGATTGCTGAATCCAGATTCGAAGTCAATTTCGCCCTATCACGTCAGGTTTCTGAGATATTCTCAAAAAAATGTCAAAACCAAAAAAACAAAATTTCTTATCTGGTTTTGCGTCTAGGTTTTTCATATAATTTTTGGGTTGCTTAAACTAAATCTGAACTCTATTTTGCCGTATCACGTCAGGTTTTTGAGATATCCTCACAAAATTTCGGATAAGAACTTTTTTTTTGAGTTTAGAATTTTTTGAGGATATTTCAAAAACCTGACGTAATACGCCTAAATAAACTTCGGATTCGGTTTCAGCGACCCAAAAGCTATATGAAAAACCTTGTCGCAACTCCAGAAACTGTTTTGTTGGATTTCAGAATGAGTGAATCCTTGAGTGAAACCAATCGAAAACGACGTTAGATTTTTGACTTTCTCCTAAATTCAATCGATTTGATAACATTTTAAAAAATTTTCAAAAAATGTTTGTATTTTAAAAAGAAATCCATTTAAATTAAAAAGAATTATTATTTTTTTTTTTTGAAAAATCAAGTTTTTGAAATCGGAAAGATAAATTTTTTGGAAATTTTCTTATGTATCTAATGACAATATTTTTTATTAGAAAAGGCCTACCATTTTTTTTATTTTTTTGAAAATTTGTTTTTATAAAAAAAATTACGCCAAAAATTTTCAAAAACAAAAAATTTACTCCAAGAATTTCAAAAACAAAAAATTTCTAAATCATTTTTTTTTTAACTTCAGTATGAACGTCCAATTTGTCATCAGAACTAAAAATGAAATGAACCTTTGGTGAAAGGGTGTTTTTTTCAAGTGAATGAAACTTAAGTAATTATTGTCAAAAACCAGTTTTAAAACTCGATTGAAATCTAATAATAAAGTAACATTAGAATAGGAGTCAAGAATATTTGGTGATCATATACAATAATTTAATATGAAAATGTGGTCTTTTTTAGTGATGTAGAGATTTTGAACGAAAGTTCTAAATTGCTTCCATTAAAATGGTCGATAACGAAATTAAAACTTGAACCAAACTATTCATTTCTTAAGAATTTTTGTGTGTTGAGTCCGATTCCTAGGTCAAAATTTAACTGGCACGGCACGTTTTTGAAATACTTGAATATTAACAGCTCAAAAACGCATTTTCAGGTACGTCGAATTACATCAGTGTAATTTTTTTTTTTTTAAACTACTTAAGCAATCTCAATCTTATTCAAGTTTGTGACTCCTGAATTGGATTTTAAAAACCAATATATTAAGGAAAATGATAGGGTAAGGTGGTATAAGAGTGCGCATTTTAGACAAAGTACCAAATAAAACAATAACAAAAAGAATTTAACTACTTTTTGTATACAGGGTGTCCCACAGTCACCGCCCCAAATGAAAACCATGGATTCCTGAGGTCATTTTAAGTCGAAAAACTTAAGAGGTAATTTTCTCGTTTTCGTCCCGTTTTCGAGTTACCACGGTTTTTATGATTTTTGCTCTCTTGTCCTTTAACTGGCATTATCTTTGCCAAACTACGTTTGATTTGAAAGATTTTTTTTACAACCAATCAAGAATTTATTACAGTTTAAGTTCGTCTCAAAACTTTTTTTTCTGTGGACAACCGTTTCTCCACAATTTTGCATCAAACACAATTTTCTTCGTTTTTTAAGTTGTTTTTTACACTTTCATATCATTTAAGTCAAAAAAACACGTTAATGAGTATTAATTTTGTGTGCTTTTTATTTAAGCCCAGTTTATTTCCATAAAAAATAAAGTTTTATTTAATAAAAAAGGCTACTGAAAGTAATTAAAAAAAAAAAAAAAACTGAGTGAATTAAAAAAAAGTAATTTTTAAATAAAAAATTAATTTAAATGAATAAACGGAAACTTTTTCTGAGCTATTGTGGTTAAGAAAAGAACAAATAGATAAAGCTCAGAAGAAGTTTTAATTCATTTAAATTAATTTTGTATTTAAATTTTTTTTTTTTTTAATTCACTAAGTTTGTTTATTTTTTTAAAATATTTTCAGTAGTCTTTTTTATGAAATAAAACTTATTTTTTTTATGAAAATAAACTGGGCTTTAATGAAAAGCACAAAAAATTAATACTCATTAACGTGTTTTTTTGACTTAAATGATATGAAAGTGTAAAAAACAACTTAAAAAACGAAGAAAATTGTGTTTGATGCAAAATTGTGGAGAAACGGTTGTCCACAGAAAAAAAAGTTTTGAGACGAACTTAAACTGTAATAAATTCTTGATTGGTTGTAAAAAAAATCTTTCAAATCAAACGTAGTTTGGCAAAGATAATAAAGGATAAAGGACAAGAGAGCAAAAATCATAAAAACCGTGGTAACTCGAAAACGGGACGAAAACGAGAAAATTACCTCTTAAGTTTTTCGACTTAAAATGACCTCAGGAATCCATGGTTTTCATTTGGGGCGGTGACTGTGGGACACCCTGTATATAGTTTTTAGTTTATAATCAAAGCAACGAAAAAAAACTTAAAACTGGTAACAAAAATGTATTAATTCAAAAGTTATAAACAAAATACCACATTAGGAAATTTGCGCACTCTTATACATCCTATTGTGTAAGAGTGCGCGGCTTAGTTTGTAAGAGTGCGCAGCTGCGCACAGGTGTAAGTTAGCACAAAAGTCGCAAATAAAATTGCCTATCTTTAAATAAAAAGAGTATTTTTCAACCCATCACTCCTTGCATGAGGAACAATCAATTTAGTCTTCGATTAATGGTTCCGAGAAAATTTCAATATTTCCTAGTTACTCTCATTCCCTTGTTTTTTGTAAAACTTTTATTTGGTTTCTTTTTGGTTGGAATTGCTTTTTCTAGCTGCTGTTTGCTGGTATATGGACAAATGCCAGTTATTTTGAAGCCTTGGATATCATTTACTGCTCTTATAACCCGCGCACTCTTATACATCATCATGGTGCGCACTCTTACACGCTCAGACATGTAATCGAAGAATATATATATATTTCACAATGCACTTTATGACCAGTCTTACGTGTTCCTCAAATGTTTCTTTTTGTCGACTTTTTAATGTCCCATACTTTGTTTATTGTTATTTTTTGTTGTTAAGCGGAAAATTTAATTTGTTTGGCAAGAAATATTGGAAAAAAAAGTGCTAAAAAACTTAAACTTAACTAGCACCTCTGTTTACAAACAAATTTGCATGAAATTTTGACAGCAGATCAAACTCATTTAGATCTTTCCAAAATAAGTGCATTCAGTCTTATATTCCCTTTCAAACCGTAGAAAATGGCCTTGCGCACTCTTATCAACCGCGCACTCTTATACCATCCTACCCTACATTTCTTGACTAAACATAAAAGAGAACTTCATTGAAAATTAGTTTTAGAGGGTAGCTCAAAAAATAAATGGGATTGAATCTGTAAACAGTTTTTAATTCGGCACAATAAACTCAATTACAATCACCAAAATTGTTGAATCAACAAAGCTTCCAACCTTTTTTTTGTTTTTGCTGACCAGTGTTACAAAAAGAGAGTCTCCACAGTGAAAATTTCTTAGGTATACTACAATTGGCTTTTTGGGACTCATCAAAGAATTTAGTCCCTCTTTAAAAATGAAAAAAAAACACCCTTTTATCCATATTTTACAAAGTCGCATTATTCTTCGTTTCTATCACTAAAATTTAATATTTTTTTTATTAAAGTTGCTCATCAGTATTTTTTTTTGCAATAAAAAAAACACCCTGTTAACCAAAAAAAATCTTATTGATACTGATTGATTCTTACTTCTGATCTCAAATGTAACAAAATTTTTGAATTAAAATAGGTGCCATCAATATTACTTAGTTTTTGCAAAAAAAAAAAAAAAGTTTTCGTTTACACCTAAAAAAAAAACACCCTTTCACATTAAAAAAAGGTAAGTACTTTTTTTTAACAAAAATACTCTTTCAGTCAAGTTAATTTTGAAGGCAAGCTTAACTTTTTCACCAAGCTTAATGAAACCTTTCTAATTTATTATAAAACTCAATCCCTAAAAACAAACACTATTCGTTTCAGTAAAAAAAAAACAAGCACCTTGCGTATAGTCGACAATAACTTTTCTAAGAGTAATCGTAATGACCTGATTTCGATGTCATTAAATTTAGCATTTACTTTAAAACAATTGTTGTTGAATCTTTAGGCCCTTCTTATTTTCCGCAAAAAAAAATTTTATAGAAAATTTTTGCCAAGTTTAAAAAAAAAATTGAATTTGTATTTTTTCAGTACTGAAAAATTTAACTGTTCTCCAATCACTTAGAAACAATTCACTGAAAACAATTATTCAATAATATTTAACACAAAACAGTAACAAAAAGAAAAGCGGCGTATGGCGTATGAGTGATTTTTTTTTTCTTTTTTTGTATAGAAGTGAAAATTTCATTTGCACATTATATATAAAACACATTTGCAGATAATTATATTAAGTTTGTGATCTTCCCTTAATGTAGGTAATCAGTAGCTGAACTAAATTTCCGTAGAAAAATATCGTTTTAATTTAAAAAGATATCATTTGGACAAAGAAACTAGGCCAACACTATCAAGGGTTGTAAATCTTCAGTTATTTCTTTTATAAACTTTAAAACTACTACAAAACCAGCTGTCTCTTCACATTGTACACATTATATCCTTATATTGAATGACCAACAGAAAAACATCATTGATATAATATCCTTAAGTTGACAGATAAGATTAACACGATGCCATTGCTTTTGTTGGGGAAGATGAAGGACAAAAGAGCTTGAATTGCATTATAAACTTTGTTTTGTGTGTGTACCAACGTGTGAATATTCACGTTCAACTGAACCGACCATAAACCACCTTGAGGCCCATTAAACAACTCTCTTAGTTCCGTTTACTCAGTTTCCAAAAGATAAATCTGCTTGTGACCCAGAAAGTGTAGCACAGCATGAAAGGATAATGATAATGACACACAACCAACACGACAGCCGACATTAGTATCACCAACATCGTCATCATCATCGTCGTCATCGTCATTACCACAGTGCCTGCCACCCAACAGAAACAGCAGCAGCGTGCAATTAGGGCTGTGTCGTAATCGATTTTTGGCGTAAGGACGAAGGCTGTTTTCCTTTTCCTTTTTTTTGTTTTTTGTTTTTGCTTCTTGCCACCATAATGTCTTTCATTTTAACCCCGGCCTTCAACTCGTTCTCTCAGTTTCTCTGATGGAGCGCTGAGCCTGCCACTCATGTATTCAAACACACTCCACACATACGGATCGTTGAAGAACCTCTGCTGGATGGAGTTCGAATGAACAAATACTTACAAGAGCTATAAGTGCATGGATGCAAGGACGAGGAGGATGTTGCCTCTTGCCATCATCCTCCTCCAAGGCTAAGGTGCAAGAGCAAAAACAAATAACGAAAACCAGAACTACATCGAAGGTAATCCCACTTCACCTTGCTCCAAGATCCTTTTGCATTCTGACTCTGGGTCAACAAGAGTTATGCATGAGTATATGAAAATTGTGGGTGGGGATGTGAAGAGGGGTTGTTGCGCCTCTTTTGAGAGGGTAAAGCTCTTTTATAATTTTTCTTATTTTTTTCAGATGGTCTTTGGTATTTAAAAAGAGTTTTTTTTTTGCTTACCATAATTAAGGTTACTACATCTCCTCCAGAGTTTGAGTTGGCCGTTATATAGTCAACTTAACGCAGGTGCCCTCTGCACTATTTTCGAATCTCATTATCAGAGATGATTGAATTGAATTGAATTGTGGAATTAAATTCTCTGGAAAATTAAATAGCGGTGACTCTGACTACTTGCAAGCGAAAGAGGAAGCAAAAGAGTGAAAAAAAAAATAAAAGAAAATTAACAAATAAAAAAAAAAAATCTGCAGCACAAATGCAAAGTTGTACGTGATGCAAGTTGTAAGGTGAAATTCACCAGATTCAAAAATTGCCAAAAATACAAAAAAAAAATTGGTGACCAAATTAATTTTTTTTATAGAAAATCCGGAAAACTTAAAACTGGAACTTCAATTAAGAATGCAAGCCCCTAAGAAGTCCGAATTTCGATATTTTCGAATATGTATTTGGTTTTCGAAACTATGACAAAATGTTTCAGCTCTTAATTCTCGGGCGCATTTAAGACTTATCTAGACTCACATGTACAGTCTTCACCTAAAAAACAGTCAAACTTAGGAAAAAGCTTTCTTCGAATTTTCGAATTCATGACCACAGAAGCTTCGAACATCGATTCGTTGCAAAAAACATTTAAATAACTGTGACCGTTTTCGTTTTTAAAACCACCTTGTATGTCACTCATTTTCATTTTCGATCGAATGAAATCTTCAATTTCGATCACAATTTCGAACATTAAAAGTTCAAAATTAAGGATTTCGATTTTCTTTGTTTAGAAGCTTTCAAGCTTGATAATTCGAAGATCAGAATAAGGAATTTTCGTAATAACGAACAAAGTTAGAAATTTCTTTCTTTTTGTATAGGTACCATGATTATGTTGGATATATTAGGTATGTGAAAATTCCATTTTTGAAAATTCGAAGAATAATACTGTCGACTCCCTCTAAGTGGAACTCCTTCTAAGTCGAATTTCCCTCTAAGTCGAACTTTTTCACCATTTTGAATGAACAATTTTGAAGAAAAAATCTTAAATAAATCCCTCTAACTCGAATTTAAGTCTAACTCGAACCGATTTTCGAGTTCCGCGAAAGTTCGACTTAGAGGGAGTCGACTGTATTTGAATTTCTTTTTCATTTTTTGTCGGGCTGCAACTTATTTGAATCCATTCATCATTTTTTACACCTATGGGCTGTAGAACTAAACAAATACTTTCTTCGAATTTTCGAACTCCAGAGCTACAAAGTATCCGAATTCGAGTTTCACTTTCAGTTTTTTAAACATTTCTTAAGGTGAAAGTATGTAAAATTTAAAGAAAACATGTCCGAATTCTCGAATTTGTATCATTTTTAAAGGTTTTCCTTATAATTCAGGGTAACCCATAAGATTTATTCAAATGATATAAGTTATCCTCATGATCAATACAAACCCTTTTTAGCAATAAAACTTGAAGAAATACCAAGTTCGAATTTTCGAACATAAGTGCAAACCTGAGAAATATGTATTGCTTAGAACTCTATAGTACACCAGACTTGGAATGACTTTTAATTAACTTTTCGAATTTCGAATTTTCTAAACTAAGTAAATTATTAAAATATTGTGTTGTTATTCTTGAAAATCCTCCAGATGTAGTCGGCATATGACATCATTTTCTATTGTAATGGACGGGGCCGTCTTTAACTATCCTGAGGCCCTTGGGCACATAAGAATTTGGGGCCCTTTTGGAAAGTAAAATAAGTACAATAGTTGGCTTAAAGGCAATGGTTATGGTTAAAAAGAGGTGCCAATCTGCCAATATATCGTTTCATATAAAGTAAAGGGGGTGCCAATAATAAGTGCATCGAAACATCAATCGTTGCCACTGCCAATAATTGTACCCTGTATCCGTTTTAAGTTTCAGTTTGAAGAATTGGAAAAAAGAGCTCAAACGGATTGATAGATTTGCTAAAAACTCGGTACTCGTTTTTTTATTTTTTGCCTTTTTATTTTAATGTCTCTTTTTCAACGGATATCTCCAATATAAAGTTTTCGAGATATTGCAATTTTCTCAAAATCGGATAACGATTTTGCTTTGAAAAAAAAAATATGTTTTGCTGCAAATAAGGCCGCACTTTTGAAAGAAGAAAAATATTTTTTGGACTGTTATTAACGGTACCTACTTGCCATAGAACCGATTTCTTAATGAAAACGACACAACCGATTTTAATGAAAATTTTTACATAAAAAGGTTTATACTGATATTAAAAATAAGAAAACTTAAAAAAAAAATTATTTTGGATTAAACAAAAAAATTAATTTTTTTTTTTGAAAAACAATTTTTTTAAAAGTTATTTAATGAATTTTATGTGTCAATCTTTAAATACGAGAGCAATTCGCAATTCAAATTAAAACCATTGTACCATGGCGTTTTCCATTGAACCAAAACATTGATGTACCGTCGACGAGCCGGCAATAGTTTTTTCTCAAACGTTTTCCAACGGAAAAAGTATTGATGTTTTTTGCCGACGAATTGATTCTTTTTCGTCTTTTAATACGAATCTACTCATATTTTTACACTGATTTTAACACGCACTACAAATTTGACAGTTTTGCAAACTTCAAACGAAATTATTATTTAAGGAAAAAGATAATGGAAGAGAATTCGTTGTTTTTATTAATAAATAATAAATAATTTTACCTACAGTGGAAAAAAAGGTATTTTTCTTGTTTTTTGAAAATATTATTGTCTTATTTTTTTTTTTTTTTGAAAATTGAATTTGGGTTTGGTGGTTTGGATTTAAAATTTTGTCCGCATACAACGCCACATAGTTTGTTTTCTTTTTGAAAACATATATTTTCCGTATAGGTGCAGAAAAAAAATTATTTGATTGTTTGGTTGCCATATAAAAACTAAAATTTTTTGGTAGATGGTCTGACCGAGAAAAATGTTTTGAGAATATAATATTCGTTCCTTCGGGGCCCCCCTGAGAATGGGGGCCCTGGGCACGGGCCCCGTGTGCCCTTATGGTAAAGACGGCATTGGTAATGGACAAAGTTCGAATTTTCGAATTGAAGTATCTACAAAAAATGAGATTTCTCACGTAGATTTTGTGTAAATACTAGTAGTCAAAATCTTTTCGTTTCAAAAAAGTTTTCATTTCATTTTCATTTTAAGACTAAGTCAGTTGGCAAACATTTTTTTCACTTTCCAGAATAAGACTGTGTTCGAATTTTCGAAAATAAGTGAATCCATACAATTCTGCCTTGAGCTCCTGAAAACCTCTAAGTTTAGTTATAAAAAATAATTTTGGTCAATTTTACCGCAGTGAATAATCAACATTCGAATTCGAAACAATAATTTCGAATTTTCGAACTTAAGTACATCGCTATGATTTCTATTGCCTAGAATTCTCGTCTATGATAAATTGCTAGTGTTTTTATCATTTTTGCAAAACTTTGAACAAATGACTATGTTCGAAATTTCGAAATAAATAACTTTGTTTTACTTTTCCAACTCAATTTCTCTCGAGAAATCCACCAATCACCGTGCTCTAGAAAAATGAATTCACTCAAGCATCAATTGAAAAAATTGAAACAGGAGTAGTAGAAATGGCAGAGCACCAAACCAAGCACAGAAAAACTGGAGCACATCGCTTTCTTCCGTTCTTATACAGTTAATTGTGGAAAATTGTTCCTGCAGGCTAGAGAGCCAACTTGGCGTCTTCTCTGTTGTATTTGTATGTGCAACAGAATATAAAACATAAGGTAGCAATAACAAAAAAAAAAAAGTACTCCACACAAAAAGCAACTAAGAAACAAAAAAGAACCAAACGTACAATCAACATCGGCTCAATTAAAGATGAAATCAAAGCCAAAGCAAACTGGGACGAAAGAATTCTATAATTAAAATATATCTTTCTTAGAGTATCTATGCCAATACCTTCTGCTTCTGCTACTACAAAGTTAATCAAACAGATGAGATCTGTTGTGGAAGAGAGACAATTGAATGACCTTGTTAGATGATTGATTATACAGGTTGCTGCCAATTTGTGTGATTGCAGTATGAGTTTGATTGTCAGTAGAACAGAACCTGGTAGCTTGTTGATCCACCATAGCTTTAACAGCTAACAAGGTATTGATAGCTGGGTGTTTTGGTTTCATTTTGTAATAATAGTTGTAGATTGACAGAGATAGCTTTCTTGTGATTGATGTATTTCGAAAGATTGAAAGGAATGAGGCTTTATTCGAATGACCTTGTTTTTTTTTTTTTATTTGAAACAGTTATTATTAGTTAATTGAAAGTATCAGAGGCTGTGGCGTAGCTAGCCCTTTGGGGGCCAAAATGCCCGTTTGGCATCCAGATTTGTTTGGGGGCTCCAGGCCCCTTCATCTCATAGACTTGGATACACCCTTACTTTTTTATAACTAAGCCACTTAGGTCAACAGGTATCATTGCACCCAAATATTTTATCAAAGTAATACTTTCCTTGCCTTTAACCAAAATTTGAAGCAAGAATATTAAAATCGATGACCAATAAATTTGGACGCGTTTAGGACGCGTTTTGGACGCGTTTTGGTCGCGTTTTGTATGCGTTTTGGACGCGTTTAAGACGCGTTTAGGACGCGTTTTGGACGCGTTTAGGACGCGTTTTCCACGCGTTTTGGAGGCGTTTAGGACGCGTTTTCCACGCGTTTTGGACGCGTTTAGGGCGCGTTTTGGACTCGTTTAGGACGCGTTTAGGACGCGTTTTAGACGCGTTTAAGGTGCGTTTTGGACGCGTTTTGGACGTGTTTAAGACGAGTTTCGGACGCGTTTTGGACGCGTTTTGGACGCGTTTAGGACGCGTTTTGGATGCGTTTTGGACGCGTTTTGGATGCGTTTAAGACGCGTTTAGGGCGCGTTTTGGAAGCGTTTAGGACGCGTTTAGCACGCGTTTAGGACGCGTTTAAGACGCGATTAAGACACGTTTTGGACGCGTTTTGGACGCGTTATAGACGCGTTTTGACCTCGTTTAGGACGCGTTTTGGACGCGTTTAGGGCGCGTTTTGGAAGCGTTTAGGACGCGTTTAAGAAGCGTTTTAGACGCGTTTTAGACGCGTTTTAGACGCGTTTTGACCTCGTTTAGGACGCGTTTTGACCGCGTTTAGGGAGCGTTTTGGACGCGTTTTGGACGTGTTTTGACCGCATTCAGGACGAGTTTTGGACGCGTTTTGACCGCGTTTAGGGAGCGTTTTGGACGCGTTTTGGACGCGTTTTGGACGCGTTTAAGGCCCTGTTACATGGATACACCTGATAAACCGTTAGCTACTCCCCTGATTCAGTGGAAACATGTTAAAAAGTCATTACAAATAGGAGATAAGAAATGCCATGGTATCAAAACGGTTTATGTCAGACCTTGTTGATTTTGAGTTCCTTTCCTCGATTTTTTCATAACGAAGTAAGATTAAAACCAATAAGAGCTCATTATATATTTTACTTGAAGCTTTGATGCAACTTTTTCATTTTCTAACATTTTTTTTTTTTTCAAATACCAACGTTCATTAGATATTAGTAGCCAAAAGGTTAAACCCACAAAATTGATTCTTATCACTTTCGATCCTTCGATCCACGACGCCTATGATTTTAGTGTATTCACGATCTACCCACTTGTCGAGACTAATAAAATCTAACGTCAGTCACCAGTCACATCAGCAAAAGGTGTCTCAAACTCTTCTTCTCTGGGCCTCACCTGGCTACATAACATCATACCATGAAGCAAGTCCATCTTAACTAAATGTTGTTTTGTTATCCTTTGATATGATCTGTCGATGTTCGATAGACAAAAAATCCACGTCAATAAATTGAAGTTTCTATCATGTTCCCAAACACCATCACGATATCGTATTTAAAGCGAAAACTTATATCCACGATTATAGCTTCTATAAGCCTTCCCTTTATAGATTGATCTTCCAAACATCCATCGTTCCATAATGGGCCGAGAGAGAGAGAGATAAAAGTGAAGAAAACAATCTTAAGCTGCTGTGCACTTAAAATATCGTTCAGCCAACAAACATGCACCACACATCACAGTCGTTTATACCGCGCCGGTGGGCAACTCTCATTAGCACCACTTTACTGATCTGGCGTTGGTGGCTACAACGCCATGGAAGAATCTTCCAACAATGTTAGCCCCAGCTTAATCTACACTGGCTGAATGTCTTCCCGCTAACGGAAGTTGCTGGCTGGCTGGCATCTTTATTGGCTTGACGGACATTTATTGAAATCTCACGATATCGCGATTGCCAGAATTATGACATTTATGCGCGTGGCCGCATCATAGCGCTGCTGTATCCAGATTCCACAGATGATTATGATGACGATGGCGACGGCCATTATTGTCCATGATGGCGTTTATGAACGGTTTGCACGATCAGGCAGTAGCTTTTGGTTGTTTTGGGTGGTATTAAAACTTTATGGCTTGTCGTTTGTGTGAGATAAGGTCGTGTATGTTAGTGGACTCGTGTGATGGTGATGGTGTTGTTTTGTTGTTTTGACGGGCGTTTGCTTGTTTTTACTGTTAGACATGAAGTTAAACATAGGTTAGGATCAAGGATTTTGCTCTACTTTTTTTAGATCACAAACAGAAGCAGCTAAATGGTCTAGGTTAGGCATTATGCGATACATTGTAACAATACGGTTATTATGTTTTCACTATTCCGTGAGAAGTCATGGCAACCATTTAATACTAAATGTGTTTCTTATAGGACATTAAAGTAGGTTATGGCAATAAGGTAAGTAATGGAAAAGTAGGGCACTGAAGAAGTTTTTCAGTTTGTAAGTCAGTCCATTGTGTTAAAGCTATTTCTGGTAGTGAAGCCGTTGTTCGTACCCTTTTCCCAAAAATGTACTACATTACCTACATCATTTTGAAAAATGTTTATGGGTTAGTTTCTTCAGTCAGAATACTTATGCTATCAGAGAATGTTTTAAAGTTGAATGTTTTATTTTAAAATTATTTGAATTTTTTTAGTTTAATTAATATGGCAAAATTGAGATTTCTGTTCTGTAGATTCATTTTTTCATTTTATTAAACAGTGGTTGTTTTTGCTGCTGATTTTTTGGTTTTTATCCTTTCTCTTTTTTTTCAATTCCACTTGAATTTTAATAACTTGTGGCAACCCTACTTAACGGAAGACCGTTTCTTAGAACATTTTACTTTAAATAAGTTAATACGAACAATGACAAAGCCTTTTTTACCCTTTTCTCTTATGGAGTATTAACTTTTTTGACGTGATAATGTCTTATAAATCGATGAACCATGGCAGCCACCACAAAAAAATGACGCCATTTTCTCCAGTTCCACTTGAAATTTTTCGCAGTGCTGCAAAAATTTCAATTAAAAATTAAAAATAAACTATGTATTATAGATACAAAATATCTTTTATAGCTTATTTGAAATATAAAGCTTAATACAAATGAAGGATTTTTAAAAATTCCGTCATTTAATAGGGTAAATAGGGGTAAAACATAATTGCAAAAAATTGCCTATTTTCTAAACGCGACATTATAAATAGTTCATTTTTTTTTAATCGATAAATAAATTAATTGCAAGACTGACAATGGTATTGAAAAAAAATTCTAAAAAAAACTCAAAACTAAGTAATAAATTGTTTTCTATAACAATTTGAAAAACATAATTCGAAAGACAATAAAAAAAAACGTTAGGGGTTTAATACGGATTATTTTTAAGTCTCTGCGTTTCGAAATATAAATTTTTAAAAAACACCTACTTATTTTGGGGTACCTATTTTTGGGTAAGTTTTTATTTTTTTACATTTTTCGTAGTGTTCAAAAAATCTCAAACTTATAGAACATGTATATGACCGTGCGCAAACATGTGCAAAAAATTTGTATTTTAAAATGATTTTTGAATGAATAACGGGGAAAACAAGTTTTTTTTGTCCCAAGTTTTTTGACCGTTTTTAACCGTTTTTTATTTTTATCTTTTTTTCTTCAACAGATAAATAAATGAAATTTATATTGTAGATAATAGACATTTTTTATTTTTCAACAGGTTACCTATAGCTTTTGATCTAGAGCAGATACAAATTTGATTTAACTTTATTGAGCATCCTTATGATAATACCTTTTATTTGATATAAGTTATGGATTTGTTTATTATATGAACTAAAAAAAACAGTTTTTGTACTTTTTGCTCGATGAAGTGAGCTCTTTTATTGATAGAAGTAAACTCAATTATATATATTTTGTTGGCCCGAAAGAAACCTAATTTTATTGTTATGTTGTTAGTGTTGCTGACTGTAGTACTGCTGACTTCATATTCCTGGAATTCCCACCTGTGGGAACCCTCGCTGCAGTCTGGTCACTGGCTCGTGTTGACTGGGGTCGACAACATGTTGTGTCAGCTAAGTTGTGTCGCGCGTGTTGTTAGCGACGACAACTTATACTGTGATAACTCCTCCCTTCTTAAATTCGACTGTCCTCAGTCGACAAATAGAGCACTGGTATTTTGTTTTGGTCCATATGATCTTTCTTTGGTTCTTCTTTGATTTGTATGACTTTCTTGGTTGGAATGATTATTTTGACGATTATTGCTAGTATGGAAAGTATTAGGATGGTCGAAAGGCTATAGTTGGCGATTTTATGGATGTTTGCATCGCTTTGGATTTTCTTTAGATGCACCGTGTTGTTGATGTGCAGTTCTTTGAGCATTTCCATTGTGAGAATCTCCTTGTAGGTTTTTGTTGAAAAGTTCTCATGCAAGATTGCAGGTAATGGCTTTCCTGCTGGAGTCTCCTTTGATAGGTATTCCTGCCCATCTATAACTATTGATATGTTGCTGTATTGCACAATGAAGGAGCCAGTTAGATTTACTTTCTTATTTTCCACCAGAATAGAGCCGTTGAATTGGTTGAGTAGTATTGTTCCTGGGTGTATTTCCTCTACAGTCGGGATATGCTGGTTGTTGATTTCGTCGCAGTTTAGTTGTTTACTTTGGATTAGGTTTCTTGTACAATTGTCGTTTTCTAAATTTATAATTTCGTTTCTTTTACAGATAGTTAGATTGTTGCAAGTATTGCATTTACTTTTTACACCATATATTTTATTGTTACAATTTAATATGTTCTCATAATTTATTTTAATTACATTTTTATTTTGTTTAATAGGTTTGATTAGAATTTTTGTACAAATCTCTGTTCCCGTTGTGGGAATAGTTATTATATAAAGTAAATTTGTATTATTGGAGGCTATTTTTACATTCGAAAATTCTAGTGCCTCTTCTAAGTTAATGAATGGTACATTTTGCTTATTAAATTTTTCTTTGACAATTTCGATTTCGGAATTAGATAAAATAAATGAATTTATTATGTTATTTTTTGCCCAAAGTAGAGCGTATTCTATATTGATTATTTCTTCTTTTATGATTTGTACTTTGAACTTAATGTCTAACAGAAATTCGTTTTTTTGGATTGCATTAAGTTTAGTAATTTCTACTAAATTGTTTGTTATATTGCTTATTTTATTTATTTTTTTTGTTAATACATTATTAATAATGATTTGTTTCTCATTATTTTGTAATAATTTTTGTGTGTGTGCTTTTATAATTCGGAAATCCTCGTGGTCCGGAGTACCGGCCAACCATTTCCATGCACTTCCTAAGAAGTTCATTGATCTCGGATTTCTATTGGGTTTTAAATTATTTAGGGATTTGAGGACTTCGGATATTTGGTGGGACAGGTAGGGAAGACTGGGATCGGATTTATTGACTTGATGGTCTATGTCGGCTTGGATATTCGTTAAGATCTCCTCGTATTGGCCTAGGTCGATGACGTGGATAATTCTTAACGCGCCGATTTGTAATTTTGCTGGGCCCATGTTCGTGGCTACAATTTTTGAATTGGAATAATCCAAAATTTGTATTTCGCTTAGCACACCGCAAAGGAAAAATCTGAAAAAGTTAATTCCTAATGTTATTTTTGTGGACTATTTTGCCTGAATTTGTTAGAACTGTGGTTGATTTGTCTTCTTTAACAATCTCTTTTCTAAATCTGGGGGTTAATTTTGTTCCTAGCCTTTTATTAATTTTGATATAAATGGTTTCACCAGGTGAATATGTTTTTAATTCTTGTCTTGATTTATTATGGGTTTGCAAATCTTTACTCTGCTTCAATCGGAGGTTTTCAATATTTTCCTGTCTTGCTGATTCGAATTGCTTCGGATCTGTTGTAACAGTCCTACCGAAGAATACTTCGATTGGTCTTTTATTTGTAACAGAATGAATAGAGTAATTATATTCGTATACAGAGCAATCAAGAAGTTGATCAAATGGCATTCGAGGTCGTTCAGCTTTTAAACAACGCATTATCTCAGAGAGTGTCGAATGGAATCTTTCTATTTGACCGTTTACCGAACTGCTGTAAGGAGGGGTGGTATAAATTTGGATTCCTAACTGATCTTGAAGCATGAAGGATATTGTTGCTGAATTGAATGATTTTTCGTTGTCGAAAATTATTTTTTTCGGTACGCCGAAGGAAAATATGAGCTGCCTTAAAGGTTCAATTATATCGAATATAGCTTTTGATTTAATAATTTTTACTTGCGCATATTTTGAAAATTTGTCTATTGCAGTGAGTATCTGTTTTGAATCTGTTGAGTAAATGTCAATATGAACTATATCGCCTGGAAATTGTGGAATTGGGGTTTCTTGAATTTTTGGTTTATTAGGATGTCGTTCATATTTTTGTTCTTTGCATATTCTACACTGTTTAATAATTTCGGAAATTCGAGCGTTCATCTTTGGGAAATAATATTTGAAAAGGAGTTGAATTTTGTTTTCTTTAGCGTTCCTATGGGCTCTATTGTGTTCTTTTAAGATTTCTTCATTCTGATCAATTACATTTGTGAGGTCGGTAACCTGTGTTTGAGTGAAACGAATTCTAAAAGTTTGATAGTGAAGCGGATACATTTCTTGAACTCTTCCCATAATTGATTCGTTGGTATAAAGACCATTGATAACACTTGGGTTTAAGACTCTTTTAAATATTGAAATTAACTGGTCTATGGTATAATCTGGTTGTGTGAATATATGTCTATGGTAGGTTGGGAAAGGGATTTTAAATTCGTATTTTGTTTCTTTGCCAATGAGAAGAAAGATTTGATTTTTAAAAACGTTAACTGGGCTTTCAACACTAGGGATTAAATTATGCGACGAGCTTTGGTCACTATGTTGAGATGCGGTAAGTGAGAATACTTCGGAGTTTTGTGGAGCACGCGATAGTGCATCTGCGACTACGTTGCTTTTCCCTGGTTTGTATATAATTTTGTGGTCGTATTCTTCAAGGATTTCTTTCCAGCGTTTCATTTTCGAATTGTTATTCTTGTTACTCATAGCGTATGTAAGCGGCTGGTGGTCTGTATAAATTTTAACATGAGCTGTTCCGTATAAATAATTTCTGAAGCTGTCCAATGCCCAAATGATGGCAAGCATTTCTTTTTCGTTGACAGCATAATGTTCTTCTGTCTTGTCTAATGACCTTGAAATGAACATTATTGGTCTGTCATCTTGCGAGAGAACTGCACCGATTGCGTACTCTGATGCATCGGTTGTGAGTTCGAAACTTTTTTTAAAGTCAGGGTAGGCGAGGATTACATCTTTAGAAGTAAGGGATTTTCTAAGTTTGTTAAAAGCTTCTATTGCTTCGGTGGATAGTGAAATTAAAACTTTGCTCGATTTAAATTTTGAAATGTGGCCCTCTTTGCCGCGTAACATCCTCGTTAATGGTTTTGCTAATTTAGCATAATCGTGAATGAACCGTCTGTAATATCCGGCCAATCCTAAGAATGATCGTAATTCTTTTAGGTTTTTTGGAATTGGGAAATTTGCTATTGCTTGAACTTTGGAAGGGTTTGTCGTTAGACCTTTTGACGATACAATGAAGCCCAAAAATTCTACTTCTTCTTTGAAGAAGTGGCATTTGTCTAGTTGTACCTTCATGTTTGCCTCGCATAGTGTGTGTAGTACTTTTTCTATGTGACATGCATGGTCTTTTTCGTTTTGACTAAATATAATTATGTCATCGATGTAGACATAACATATTTTACCGATGTAAGCGCGCAGAATGTCGTCAACTGCACGTTGGAAAATGGATGGCGCATTCTTAAGTCCGAAGGGAAGTCGGGTGAATTCGTATTTGCCTCCGTTAATGGAAAAAGCTGTTTTCTCCGTATCGGAACGTTTTAGGGGAATTTGGTGGAAACCACTTTTTAAATCGAGAACTGAAAAAAATTTACTTTGACCTAAATGGGATAATATTTCGTTAATTTCTGGGATGGGGTAACGATCAGAGATAGTGACCTCGTTTAATTTTCTGTAATCAATTACAAGTCTGAAGTTCTTTTTTCCTGATGAGTCGGGTTTTTTTGGTACAATCCACACAGGTGAATTGTATGGGGATCGAGAAGGTTTAATTATATTGTTTTCCAAAAGCTCATTTATCTGTTTTTCCACTTCATCTTTTAATGAGGCGGGGTAAGGGTAATATTTCGAGTATACTGGGGAATCTGTGTTGGTGCGTATTTCTCCTATGACTCTTGTTGTGTATGTAAGTTTTTCATTTGGATTAGCGAATAGAGGTTTGAATTTTTGAGAGATAGTGGCTATAGTTTTTTTCTGCGATTCTGACATATGGTCAATTTTTATACCTATGGGGTTTACGTATTGTGACTTAAGTTGTTTAATTCGAATTTTAGTTTTGCCTAAAATTGACATAAAATTATCTTTTGTATGAATAACTGCATGTAAATTTTTAAGACTATCATTTCCCAAGATCCCATGAAAAGATTTAAGGGTTGGGAGAAGGTAGAATTTCAGTTTGACGTCATTTAAATTAAATAGGTTAACGAACGTGTGTTTCGTTATTTCAATGTTACCTGCAATTGATTTTGCCAAAAATGTTTGTTCGTTTGGAAGAGGTTTCTCTACCAAACATGGTTGGATGTAATTTTTACTCGAGCCTGTATCAATTAGAAAATTTAGTAGTTGTCCACTCTTCGTTCTGCATTGAAAGTATGGCAGCGAAGAGTCATTTAACCTAAAAAATGAATGTCACATTCATCGGCTTCGGGTTCCTGATCTTCAATCTGTTCTTGCATATAATTATAAAGATCGGGATCGTTTTCTGCTTCTTGTACGTTTGGTTGTTGGTAGAAGGCATAAGCATCGTTAGGAGAGATATATCCAGTTGGCTGCAGGGTGAAATCTGGAGGTATATTTGAAGATGATGGAACTGGATTTTCAGAATTTATATGAAAATTCCTTTGGATTTTCTGAGGTACCATATTTTGAACTGAAGGGTTGAACCCTTGTGTCCTTTTACCAGCGTATTTAAACGGTTGGGGACGGTTCTGGTAGTTTACGGCACCAGAGTGGATAGTTGATGTCTCCATTGGTTCCGGTTTGGGTTGGGGTTTGGGTGGGCGTGGAGGAGCAAAATTGGGAAAATTATAGTTAGGTTGTGTTTGTGTATAGTTAGGGTAATTAGGATTGGGGTAGTTATAATTAGGGTGCGTGTAGTTGGGGTAGTTGGGATAATTTCTTTGCTTATTTTGGTAAGCAAGATTAGGGATACTGTTGTTAGGTTGTGGCAAGTAGGCAATTTCTGGATAGAAAGCATTTTGTTGTGGTGTTCTCCTATTCTGTGCATATCCGGTGGACAATGTTGGTTGTTGTCGTCTATTTTGGAATTTTTGATAGTTTCCTAAATGTTGCTGATTTTGATGGTTGCTCGCATATTGGGAGCGAAATTTTTGATTTTCCAGTTTTTGGCATAAGTTTAAGGCTTCTGGGAGGTCCGACGGCTCTTTCATGCCTAGGAGTCTTGGAAGATCTCCGTTTAGGCCTCTAATGAAAGTATCCAATGCCTTGTCCCTGTAGTTGCTAGTCAACAGAGAGATGGCCTCTTGACCAACGTCCATGCAGGAAATCTTATTAAGGAGGAGTGACAAGTGTTTATATACCGATTGGTAGAACTCTTGCACTGAAGAATATCCTTGAACAAGAGATGTCATTTGGTACTCTAAAGTACCCAAATCTCTTTTATCCGCATAGTGTAAGGTTAGACATTTGGAGATTGCTCTCCAGTCTAGTGGAGTATTATACGACTCCAATACGGCGTCTGCATCACCAATAATTTTATTACGAATTATACTCAAGATACCGTAGAACTTTGGTGTACCTTGGAGAGGTTCATAAATTTTTAAGATACGTTCTACACTTTTACGCCAGGAGCTGAATTCTCCTGACTTACCCGAAAAATCCCGCAAGGATCTTACGACATCGGGTATCTTATCAAGTTCTTCCAAATTGTTCAATAATTCGGGGCGAATGGCTTGGTCCCGTGTAGGGACAGCATCAAAGTCTGGCCTAACTATTGAATTAACTACTTCAGCGATAATATTTATTAATTCCGGAGAAGCGATAAAGGCAGGTTGAATAGGTGGTGGTGGTCGATTCCCTTGTGGTTGTGGATTTGGAGGGGGTATATTCAAATTAGGGGGGTTAATAGGTGGGGGAACTAAATTATTGTTTTGGTTTGCCATGTTGCACTTTTTATGTTTATATATTTTTCTTAAAACTATTTATTCTTGATTTAAATTTTTCTACACTTTTGTGAAGATAATATTTTTGAAATATAAAAAATATTTATTCTTGGATTTTTTGTAATATAATAATTTGTTTCTTTTTTCGCTTGTTGCGTAATTATTTCTTATTTAATTTGTGTCACTTTTTTTTGTAATAAATTCTTATATAAATTTATTTATATATTTTGTCGTATTATTTTAATATATTTTGAATTACTGCGTAATTATTTCTTATTTAATTTTTGTAACTTTTTTTGTAAATTCTTATATAAATTTATTTATATATTTTGTCGTATTATTTTAATATATTTTGAATTAATTAAATTAAAAATAATTTTCTTTTGAGAAGAAAAAAAAAATTTTTTAAAAAATAATAAACTTCCTTACGCTATTATGATTGTAATTATCATCTTCCTTATGTCCTGGGCGGCTGGTAAATAATTTCACCTCCTTTTTGCTGGTTGCTACTGGGGGGCCTCTTTTCCTCAGGGGAGTTACGCACTGTCTTAGTTCACTTTTTGTGTGTTTTAATCCACTTTTTATCCACTTTTTTTTTTATTTGCTTTTAGTGTCTTAGTTCACTTTTTGCATTTAGTGTTTTAATTCACTTTTATTTTTTTTTAACTTTAACCGGGTTTCACTTATTTTATTTAAGTTTGCACGGGTTTTCAGTAAACGGTTATTTATTCCGCGATAATCTGCTCGGGCGCCAGTTATGGATTTGTTTATTATATGAACTAAAAAAAACAGTTTTTGTACTTTTTGCTCGATGAAGTGAGCTCTTTTATTGATAGAAGTAAACTCAATTATATATATTTTGTTGGCCCGAAAGAAACCTAATTTTATTGTTATGTTGTTAGTGTTGCTGACTGTAGTACTGCTGACTTCATATTCCTGGAATTCCCACCTGTGGGAACCCTCGCTGCAGTCTGGTCACTGGCTCGTGTTGACTGGGGTCGACAACATGTTGTGTCAGCTAAGTTGTGTCGCGCGTGTTGTTAGCGACGACAACTTATACTGTGATAACTTATATTACACACAACTTATACTGTGATAACTTATATTACACATAACTATACATTCACTAAAAGCTACACAATATTAAATTAAAAAACTTGCGAAATACCTTAAAACACCTGTGGAAATCTATTGCTCATGTTTGGTCTCAGTTTGGAATTTCGACATGGTTGGCTTTAAAAAATTCTAATTTTTTTTCTAGACATCGCAGAAATAAGATTGAAACGTCATTTGAAAGGTGAAATAATTAGCTTTCACATGATATAAAATTTTATATAGGTTGTCATTGAAAAAAAAATTGATTCAATAGCGTGAGAAGATAAAATTATATGTTTTTTTTTTGTTGCTTTTTTTGATGAAAATTGATCAAGTTCAAAAAATTCTAGCTCTTTTTGTAGATGTCAAATAGACATGATCGATATATATATGAGCTAAAGCAATAAGCTTTCAGGTGGTATAAAACTCATTAAAGGTTGTTATATCAAAAAAATGGATTTTTGGTTGATGTAAGTGATTTTTTCACTTTTTTCATTAGAAATGATTGTTTTTAATAAATAATTTTAATACTTTTTGCGCATTGTAAAAATTTCAAAATGGTCTTTAGAAGAAATATTTGGCTTTTTAATGGTATAATTTTTTTTTGTAAGCTTTTAAAATAAAAAATTAATATAATGAGAAAAGAAAAAAGGTAGTTTTTTTTAGCTTTTTCTTGTAAATTATGATTATTTGAAATAAATAAACGCTTCAATTGACTCATTTTAAACAAAAGCAAACGACGTTTTCAAGTGAAATCATAGTGCGTAAACCAGCTTTATAGACAACCTCTTGTTTAAAGGCAAAGAGGATCAATATCACCACTTTCTATTTTTATAAAATTTTAGAAAATAAGTGACAATATGCTATTAGAACACATTGCACTATCACTGCTTAAAGTCTTAAACAATACTATTTTTCCGGTAGCTTGAATGTATTGTTATAAAACATAACACCTCTTCAGAACGATTAAAAGGATACTATCTGTTTCCAGCGGATTTGTGTGTATCGAGATATTTCAAAACTTTGGTATATCAACGTTTTTTTGCCAACTCTCAAAATAATTCCATCGATTTTAGATAACTTAATTGAATGTTCCAGCAAAATGTAAATTCATTCCTAACCTCAATTTATTCTTTGCTCCCAATAAAATACTTCCCCAATTGCATCATCATCATAAAAAAAAAAACAATAAATAAAACAATACAAAACTATTGCAGGTGTCAAATGGAAATCGATTTATTTAGCTCAATCCTCCAACATCCAAAGGTACCTATTTCTACCAAATATAATAATATACCAATCCAAACCACCTGCACTTTAACGTATATATATGCGAATCTAAATGCCACTAATTAAAGCTGACATTACAATGCAACTTTAATCCAAAATACACGATTGCCTACACTTAAACTACAAACAACAGGGTATAAACATTAACTATTTGCACAACAATCATTGGAGGCCTTCAGCTGCTGCTTGGCTTTTGGCCTCAAGGCCCCCTGCCGGCCGGCCCGAAATTCAAAACCCAAACCAACACAAAGACACAAAAACATTAACTCCACCAACACACACAAACAAACGAGGCCAATAGACCACAACAATTGAACGTATTTCATTCGGGTGAACAGAGAGAGAGAGAGAGAAGGAACACTTTGCCATTGCTGTGGCCTCTTCTCCGGCCTATACTCACCATCACCATAATGACTATAACTGTATCCATGTACTTATGTGTCCGACTCACCGACAAACTAAATAAATTCAAAATTAACCTCACATTATTCACACAAAAATTCGCAGTAAATCACATAATCAAATATAATAATTTCTATTTGAATGGCTTTGCGCCGGTAGATGGGGCTGCCATCGCTTGCTGGGTACTCGATACGATATTAGGCTCGACAGAGAGAGAGAGAAGACCGTATAATAATCCATTAAATGATAAGCACCAAACCATCATATACGCCGCACACAATGAATTTATTGCACGTTAATTGCCATCGGAATCCATAGGCATTCAATAACAATCGATGCAAGGCAAAGGGTATCGGGTCCGGTCCGGTCGTAAACGGTTCGGTTGGCACCGGCTTCGGTAACGGATTTGAAGTGAATGAGAGAGAACTTGAATCAAAAATGCCAGGATATATGTACATAAAGTGTTTCGAGTGCAAACGATGTGCATCCTCGAATTGCTACAGATGCATACTCTCTGCCCAGGCCCACCCTTCACCCCAATCGCACTCAATGCCAATTCAATGACCGAACACTGAACACCGAAGCGATACCAATTCCAACTCATCCGTGAAACTTTATCCTTCGATTATGACAGCGAACTATATACTGCACCGCGCTCACCATTCACGATTCACGACTGGGACATAAGGATAACGCGATCTATCGGTACCAAATCAAGGCTCTTTTTCATATAAACCCCCCCAACTCTAACTAAAATCCAGCAGAATTGCAATATCTCGACGGCCGAGAGTTGGGCTTGGGCCACTGCATCCATGTGCGGTAGAGAAGAGAGTAAAAATTAATACGTTCCACTATTTGACATTTGATGGCACCATCACTGCGCACCACGTACCATGGACTTTCTAAATTGCAAAAGGTCCTTAACGACTTTCCAATGGGTGGTTGCCATGTCCCAACTGCAAGTCCACACATTATATTACGATGCCATTATCATGTACCGTTGTGTTCAAGTATCCGTTTTTCATTAGCAATGAAACATTTTAGATATAGGCAAAAACCCCGGTATAGAGGGCGCTGCTATAGCATAAAAGAGTAAATAATAATAATAATAATCGCTTCGCTGGTGTTTTAACGACTTTTAATGAAATATTATGGCATTATTGTGCATAATATTGATAGAGTCCTTGCTATCGGACGCAGGGTACAACAAATATCTACTAGATATTGCGGATTATATGCAAAAGACCAAAAGCTTATAGAACAATGAATATTGCTGCAGCTCGGCGGGAAGTTAACCTCATATATAAATAGAAGTCAGTTAAGTGTTTCCTCTTGTAATTTTAATTGAACTTTCAAAATCGCCATTAAAATTCAAAATGTGTCTATCTCTATTGGTATTAAAAATTGCCGTTAAATAGATGGAAAGACAGAATCATGGAAAATTAAATATCGATGTATGGTAGAGGCGTTATGTGGATCGATATAGTTCTTAGTTAAGCGCTGGTATGCTTAATATCCTTTAATCCATTAAAAATGCATAAACACACTATTTGAATTGGTCAACAAGGTTTTTGCCACAAGGTTTTTTCATAGGTGTGCTGAACTCGAATTTGAAGTCAAAAAATTTGTATTGGCCTAAGTTTTTTGAAATATTACCGTTTGAAAATGTCAAAAAACGTCATTTTGGCTGTTTTCGAGTTTATGTTTTTTAAGAACTGGTTTTATTCTTTTAAAAAATATTTAAATCTTTCCGATAGCTCTGCCCGAGGTATTTAAAATTCAAATGGCGGTCTTTCACTCAGAAACACCTCTGGCCAACCAAGTTAAACTTTTTTTTGCCACAAGAACCAAAATATACTTTTCTAGGGGTTTTTAGGGTTGCTGAACTCGAATCCGCAATCAGATTTCTAATATTCTATTAGCCTTTGTTCTTGAAATATTACCGTTATAAAATGCAAAAAAATCGATGAACCATGGCAGCCACCACAAAAAAGTGACGCTATTTTCTAACGTTCCACTCTCGGACTTTTGCAGTGCGGAAAAAATTTCAATTAAAAATTAAAACTAAACTATTAGAGATACAAAAATCTTTTATAGCTTATTTGAAAGATAATAACCTAAAGTTAAACACATTTGAAGGATATTTAAAAAAAATCCATCTTTAAATAGGGTAAATAGGGGTAAAACAAGATTTCAAAAAATTGGCTATTTTCTAAACGCGACAATGTAAAGAGTTGATTTTTTTTTTGAATCAATAGATAAATTTATCATATTGAAAAAATTCTAAAAAATTTCAAAACCAAGCTATTAATGGTTTTCTAAAACTAAAACATGAGGTAGACCTTTGACAAAGTAGTGATTATAGGTAGGGGAATTTTTTTTGACAATTTGAAAAACGTCATTCAAAAGATAATAAAGAAAAAGTTAGGGGTCTGATACGGATGTTTTTTTAAGTCTTTGCGTTTCGAAATATGAATTTTTGAAAAACACCTACCTACTTATTTTGGGGTATTTTTGGGTGAGTTTTTATTTTTTTAAATCTCAAGCTTATAGAACATGTAGTCTATAACTGTGAGCAGACATGTGCAAAAAATTTTTATTTCAAAATGGTTTTTGACCGAATAACGGGAAAAATGAGTTTTTTGACCTTTTTTAACGGTTTTTTATTTTTATCTTTTTTTCTTCAACAAATAAATAAATGAAATTTATACTGTACATAGATAATAGGACTATATTTGTGCAAAATTTCAATCGATTTTGTAGTCACAATTTTGAGATAACGGTAAAATAAAGTTTTATTATTCAACAGGTTCTATCTTTTGATCTAAAGCAAATACAAATTTGATTTAACTTTATTGAACATTCTGATGATGTTACCTTTTATTTGGTATATCACACATAACTGTAAATTCACTACAAGCTACACAATGTTAATTTAAAAAACTTGCGAAATACCTCAAAATACCTGCGGAAATCTATAAATCATGAACAGCCATCAGTGTGGGAAGTATGTACCGTAATCTCAGTTTGGAATTTCGACATGGTTGGCTTTAAAAAATTCTAACTTTTTTTCTAGGAATCGCACAAATATGATTGAAACGTCATATAAAAGGTGAAATTATAAGCTTTTACAGGATATAAAATTTTGTATAGGTTGTCATTTAAAAAAAATTGATTCAATAGCGTGAGAATATAAAATTATATGTTTTTTTTTTGCTTTTTGTGATGAAAATTGATCGAGTTCAAAAAAATTCTAGCTCTTTTTGTAGATGCCTAATAGACATGATCGATATATATATTTTGAGCTCAAGCAATAAGCTTTCAGGTACTATAAAACGTATTATAGGTTTTTATATCAAAATTATGAATTTTTGGGTGATGGAAATGATTTTATCACTTTTTTCATAAGAAATGATTGTTTTTAATAAATTATATAAATACTTTTTGCGCATTGTTAAAATTTAAAAATGGTTTTATTCTAAAGAAGAAATACTTGGCTTTTAAAATGCATAATTTTTTTTGTAAGCTTTCAAAATAAAAAAATTAATATAATGAGAAAAGAAAAAAAGGTATTTTTTTTTAGCTTTTTCTTGTAAATTATGATTTATTGAAATTAATAAACGCTTCAATTGACTCATTTTAAACAAAAGCACACAACCTGTTTTCTTACGACGTTATCACGTAAAATCATCGTCCGTAAACCAGCTTCACAGACAACCTCTTTTTTTATCAGGAATTAGTTTTTCATAGCATTGTGATTTCTTTCTCATTTTGCGAACAAAAACTTCCTTCTGACATTCTGATCTCTTTCACGCCTTTACCACGTTTCTAACCCACACTTAATTCACTCCAATTACATGTCATTTATTACCCGCAATCAGCACGAAATCTCCATAATTATCCATACTAACATGGGGAATTTTTTAATACGAGGGACCTTAGAATTAATATAGAGTCAAGCCCATAAACAAAAAATACCAAGACTGGAAACTTTCGTACGTCTTTCCCCCCGAAACCCTTTTGTGTACAGTGCTGTCTGTGAATATATGTGAAAGCCACCACGTTGGTAAATGACGTTAACACGCACACATTTATAGATTCACGACATTCACCACACATTTGACACGAACACAACGATAGGTTCACGACATTAACCACACCTCGCAGCTTGTAGGCAAACGTCAGTTGACCGCCGAGTTTCCAGTCTTGGTATTTTTTGTTTATGGTCAAGCCCCTTGGATAACCACCTTTTCCGAATTTCGCCTACAAGATACCAAAAAAAAAAATAGCTATTTACGATACTCCCCTCGTACATCATCATTAGACGAAATTGTCCTCTTCCTACTTCAAAATTTCAAACTCGCTGCTTTATGTCTCTTCGCTGTCGTTGCCGTGACCAATTTCTTCACATGGTCATCTCGTCTCGTCTCATTCCCTGATGTTTTTCTGTTAATCTTCGACGAAATCATCATCATGGTTGTCGTGGTTCTATCGTCAACATTGTTGTTGTTGTTGTTTCTTGTCATTATCATCATCAGGATCAAAATCTAAAAACTTCTTCTCTTCTGTCTATGGCAGACGCTGCTGGACTGATAGCATCTTCCAGCTATTAGGAGTACATATTTTTTAAGAATAATTTTTGCAAGCGAACCATCGTAGCAGAACAGAAACTTATAATCAGGGCAACAGAGGCAGGTTGCAAGCTAAGTTTGTGTGTCTTCTGCTGCCGCGCAGTCTTATTTTCCATCTTCTGTTGTCGTCGTTATTCTTATTATGGTTAAAGTCACAGCCATAAATTTCCACAGACGAAACTTTGATGTTTGGTGCTACACGAAGAAAAAAAAACTATGAATAATAATAAAAATAGTGAAAAAATGATATTCTGATTGGATCGGGGTCGAAATTCCGAAAATCAAATGTTTAGAAATTGAAAACATTTGATTTCAAAGGTTTTTGGGTCCTGTGAATCTCATATTTTGAGTGCTTGTTGGATCGGGCTTGCGAGTAATCGGAATCTTAGAAATTGAGTTATCAGTTCCTTCTTCTCGGGAATTTGGGCCTAGTAATTTAACAAGGTTACGAGATAACTACTCGTATGAATGTATTAGACCTATGGAAATTACTGCTATGGAGTTTTTAACAAATCCTTCTACCAGGAATAGTGTAACGATGAATTACCGAACTACTTTTAAGATAAAAGTCTGAACACACTACCTGCTACAGTAAAGGTAGAAATGTGAACGGACCTTTAGTAATTAAGAAACTACCCTCTGAACGCATCCAAAGAAATTCCCTCGACTGCTGAATATCCCAAAATATCCCACTGGACTGGAAGTATGAAGCGCCCCCTCTTGGAAAGGAAGCTTCGAGAAGCAAAGACGAGAACCTTCGAAGACATTCTCGAATTCCGAATTTCAGGTATAAAAGGGCAGCGTGGACACCGACCGGATACAGTTTAATCTTGAATGTGAAAGAGTACAGTACAAAGTGAAATAAAGTGTTGGAAATTGTTAGTAGTAAATAAAGTGATGGAAAAGTGTGTTTGTTTGAGCGAATAATAAAAGTAAATTGATTTGAAATAAAGTGTGTTCTTATTTGAACGGAAAGATAAGTGGAAGTTAAAATAAACGAAATAAGTTTTATTGTGAACCCGGAATAAAACGTTACAATAGTATGAATCTAGATGTTAAAATGCTACATTGAACAAGCTATTGAACTATAAGTCAAACTGATAATTGGTTTGTACTTTCCCAATATAGTATTATATGTACACTAGCCCAAAAAATTAAAAGAACACAAAAATTTCGTGATTTTTTTTTAGTGATTTTCGATAAAAAATATTTCAGTAATTTCAGTAAAAAATAATCGTATCATGACGAAACAAAAAGCATATGTGAAAGGTACATTTTTCTAATTTTAGAATTTAAGTACCAAAAATTTTATTTCGAACGGTATAATGGTTTTTGTCTTTCTCTTAAAAAAGTGGAAAAATTTTGTCTGATAAAATTATTATTATTTTTGGAAAGGCAATTTATTAAGCTTCAAAATTCTTCTACGATTTGTTTAGACTGCAAAATTTTGACTATCAATACCTCAACAACGGATCACTTAACAAGGATTTATTCTCTGCAAAAAAATTAAGTTTACTTTGTTAAAAAAAAATGTTTTCTTACATTTCAGAAAAAGCTATCAAAATTCGCCTCTTTACGGTTTTTTTTAGAAAATATGCCACTATTTTATAACTATGGGTGAAAAGATTAAACTGAAGCTTATTTAAACTCAATATACCTGAAATGAATGTGCAAAGTTTCAGAAAAATTCATCAAACAGTTTTTCTGTTGTGAGGGTTTGAACTTTTGAGGTGAAAAATAAAACACCACAATTTTGCAGCTGTAAAAGACTTACTTCTAATCACTTTTTTAATGAGAAAAATCAAATTCTTTTGAGTTAATTTAAACATTTTCTTAAAAAATACTGTCTAGATTTTAGGTAAATCGAAGAAAAATCAAAAATTTTCAAAAAAAAGGAAAAATATCCAAAAACGGTATGGTTTTTTTTTCAAAATTTAACTTTTTTGAAAACTTTTAATTGTACTTTTGGTTTATCCTACTTACCTTTTTTTTTTTGATACTTTCAAGATTTTTTCGGGTTTTCCGACTGCGAATATTTGGATCTTGAAATTTATATAGTATAGTTTTGAGAATCTTAATCTTTGGACCTACACGTTAAGAATTCATGAAAATCTGATTTTTAGGATTTTAGGAACTTCAAGAGATTTTGGTTTTGGAATTTTTAAAATTTCAAAAACCTTGTATACTTAGTATTTCAGTATTTTTTGGTTTACTGTTCTTGAGTTTTCTTAAATGGGTTTTAAAGATTTTGGACTTTCAGGATTTTCTTAGTCAACACTCCAGGTTTCTGAACTAAATATTTCTTTGTTATGAAGATTTTGATGCTTGAATATCGTTTAAGATTTTTTTATACGGAATTCTTCAAATTTTGTCTTTTGGGCTTTTAAATTCTTGCCTTCGGCTTTTTAAATTTGATGCAACTGTGGTTAATTTTTTTTTCAGTGGCAGCGGATTTTTTAAAAGTTGATATTTCAAATTTTGGGATTTTCAAGAATTTTAGGCCTTACAAATTTTTATTTTATTTTGGAGATTTTACAGTTTTTGAGGTCTTTACTTTTGAAGCTTATGTTTTTTGGATGATTGGTGTTTTGGGTTTCAGGGCTTCTAATTTTTAGAATTTCTGAACATAACTTTTTATACAGATGATAACCTTCTATCATAATTTGTGGTTTTATGTAGATCGGAAAATAAGTTTATTAAAAAGAAAAATAATGGTGTATTAAGTTGAAAACTACATTTTGGGCTTTCTGTATAGGTAAACATTTTTTGTGTAAGTGTAATCGGCCAACTGGAATTGTTTTATCGCGATTATCTTTATGAATTTAATCTTTTCTGATGTTTGGGCTTATGGTTTTTGTTTTGTACTTTGATATTTAAGTTTTCGACAGATTAAAAAACGGATTTTACAGATTTAAAGTTTTCCATATGGATTCCAGGTTCTCAAAGCATAAGATTTTATATAGGTTCTTATTTTTTTTTTTGGTTACCTAGGATTTGAAGATTTACGTGTCTTTATTTTTGTAATTTTAAGATTTAAGAATAAAGAGTTTTTTTAATAATTTTGTTTGTTTTCTATATAGGTACTTTTTTTAATTAGTTCCTGAAATGTTTTCTCTTAAGAGGGCTTTGAGGTGATTAGATTTTGGTTTATAAGAATTTAACTTTTTTTACTTTAAAGACATCGATATTACATATTTATTTTTCAAATTCGGTACCAATAGGTTCGAAAAGTTTTTAAGACCCTATTGCCCAAAAAAACTGTGTTAAGTTGAAAATAAATGTTTATTTCTGGTAGATTGTATTATCTGCCAAATTAAACCTTTTATGCTTTCTTGCAAAACAAAATGATTCTTTACCGTGTAACCAACATCAATTGTGTGGTAACTGAGTGATCCGCGTGAGATACAAAACGGCACGACAGCACTGTGACGAGTTTAGCAAAATGAAGTAAAACATAAACAAAAAAAAACAAAAAAAAACTAAAACAAAACAAGGGATTAGCAAAATGATTGTGCTGAGCTGCAGAAAAATAGGAAAGAGGTACAAAGAGAGTAGTTCGGCAAAATCTTAGACATATCCTGAGGGCAAATCTTCGGGGACGTTTATGTTAATCAACTGTCATACTAAGTCCATAATTACTCCTGAGAAAAACGTTTTGGATTTAGCTCACGTTTCGCGTATAAATTGTTCTTCGTCTTGAATTTCTCCTGCGATGGCATCGTCGTCGTCCGTCGGTCGTCATTTGCAGATGCATCCAGTCCCACCTCCTCCAGAGAGCCCCAGAAAGAGGAACATGTAGATGAATTGCTGGGATAATGTCGCCAGAGCCAAGCGTTTCCTTTAGGTACATACCTCGCTTATAAGTGCATGAGGAGTGCTATGGCACTAGATCATCGGACTCTTTGGGACAGCATGGTAAATCTCAGTTTGTCTTAATTAAAGCTGAGCGCTTTGGTATCTTTAAGCTGGAGCGACAAGTATCATCAAGAGATACCCCAGTTTGCAGTCATCATCCATGAAGTTGTATATGCATCCAGAAAGGACCACCGAGAGAAGATACGATGTTGGTGGTGGTGGTGTTAATGGCTTTTGCTATGATGGTGGTCGAACTCGAAACCTTGAAACGTTCAATGCTCTCTCTCTCTCTCTCTCTTTCGGTCTCTCTTTGTCTCTCTTTAATGTCTATGCAGATTAGTGAAACGTGAAATGCCCACTTTCGAATGCAATTAAGCTGCCTAAGATGTTTTTGGATGAGTTTGAGGAGGGTACAACTTCAAATATAGACAAGGATAATGTGAAAATCGGCCGAAACCCAGCCCATTAACAGCTGCAATTGCATTAGACCGATGAATACTAATGTAAGGGAGGCTTCGCACTCACCTCAGTCAACTATATCAAACGCATCGATTGACTTTCCATCTACCGTCCGTCTATCGATATAAGCAAAGTCAGTATTTTGTGGCTTCCAGACGATTCTATATAGGCACATAATGCAACCTTAATGAGGCGTTATGAGCCATTTATTTGCAAAAGCAGATTACAATGCCTCTGTATTATGAGTAGGGGAGAGTGGGGCACATTTGAACACTTTTTGCTTTCGAAGCTGCTTGAACGAAATAAGTTCGATTTCTTGATCTGTAAAGTTTACTAACATTGAACAATAACATTGAACTTCGATTTCAAAGAACATTTGGTTAGTTAAACAAATTATTTATATTGAATTTTGATGTTTTAAAGATATAGGCTCTTATGTTCAAAAGTGCCCCATGTATGGGGCAGTTTTGAACATGGAAGGGGCACTTTTGAACAGCAGTATTAGTTTCGTTGTAATGAATAAATAATACTTAACTTCTTATTAGTTTTTTAATAAGAACATACAAAAACTCCAAATTGATAATTATATCATATCCAATTAACCAACAAATAATAAAAACTCAGAAAAATTAACATTAAAATGAATACTATATTTATTAGTTTATCACATTTATAAGTTCAAAAGAAAAACAAAAACCAAGAAAAATTCATTTAAAATATATCTTAGAAAAATGGTATTCATACCATTTATGCTTCTCAGAGTAAAATAGATTTATTTTGCGATCTAAATCGCATTTAGATTTAAATATTTAATCTAAATGTTCTTAATGTACCAGGAGCATTAATTGGTGTAGGTAGCTTGACTTTAATTTCTATAACGCTTAAGCGGTATGCGGTATATAATCGAGTTCTCATCGAGAAAAGTCTAGCAGAACTTGAAGAAATCAGGAATTTTTTTAAATCTTCAATTATGTTGTACATATTCCCATTTTTTCTTTAATTTTGGCCACAAATGCTAGTTTCATTATTTTTTTTTTTATAAGAACATTACGATTTATTAAATAAAACACATTCAAGTGTCCTTAAAATGTCTGATACAAACTGCTCGGGGCGGTTTTGAACATGTTCAAAAGTGCCCCACCATACTTGTTCAAAACTGCCCCAACTGTGTCAACGACATAAAATGTTGAATAAATATTTAACATTAATATATTCATTCAAAAATTAACCGTCAGTTAGTTTAAAATTCATTAACCATTAACAAAAATTGTATTGCGTTTTGAAATCACGTACCAATTTTTTTTTAAACTCTTACAACTAAAAAACTGAAATAATGCAAAACCACTATAAAAATCACCTTCCACCTATAAATCTGAAAGTCAGCCGAGATAACGATGGAAAGTCATTGACATTTATGGATATCGTGTTGACGGGTTCAAATATCGAAATACTTCTAAAAAAGATTGATATGCTAAAATCTTATATGCAGTGTTCAAATGTGCCCCGTGTTCAAAACTGCCCCACTCTCCCCTAAGTAAATGTCTGCTGATGGGTGGTAAAAAGGTGCAATCAGTATTAACGCATACTGTTTTAGTTGGGTTTGTATTGAGTTAAGCTTCTACGCAGTTTGCTTTGTCATTTATGACTTACCATAGTCTTCTCGGTATTTTGATAAAATTTATTCTCTGCATTTGCAATTATACAATGCTAATGCAGGTGGTGTGTGGTTTGGAAAATCTTATATGCAACAGTTAAGTGAAGGTGTTAATCGTGTTATGGATTTCTTAAGTAATTCCAGACTTGCTGAAACTATTGATGCATAAAATGTCTTCAATTTAAAAATATGGTATTGGAAAGATGTTGAGAGAAAAAGTTATTGAGTAACATAACCTTAATGTTGGTCTTTAATAATAAATAGTTCTATCAGACAGGATGCGCGTAGAGACAGTATTACCTTGTCAAATTGCCGAAAATATTTTAGAAGGGGTTCGAAAGGGAAGTAACGAAAACAATCAATACTTTCTTAATAATAGTGGCCTGAAATGAAAATAAAGTTTAAACATAAGGGGCCTCAACCAACAAGCTTCGCCAGCCAGCTCCATCCTTAGCTCGCTGCTTACAGTTTAGCACGCCCTTCCACTTGGTTGCGCCACCTCAGATGAGGTCTTCCTCTACTGCGCCGTCCCTCTGGGTTGGAGTCGAACACTTTCCGGGCCGGAGCATTGTTGTCCATGCGCTCCAGAAGACCTAGCCATCTCAGGCTCTGCACTTTACTCTCTTGGCTAGGTTAGTGTAATTGTTCTTGTACAACCCATAAGGTTCGTTGTTATATCGGGACCAAAAATCGCACCAAGAACTTTTCTCTCGAAACAAATCCAGGATGTTTTCATCCGCCTTCGTTAAAGTCCATGATTCTGCACCATATTGAAGGACTGGGATGATAAGGGTCTTATAAAGGGACACCGAAGTTACTCGAGAGAGGGTCAATTGCCTTCTCAAACCAAAGTAGCAGCGGTAATTCTCCGTTTGATATCAGCTCTGATTTTGTTGTCTGTGTTTTATAGATGAGCCTAGGTAGATGAAGTCCTTAACTACCTCGAAATTTTAACCAAAACATACTGCCTTAAAAGATTTTTGTGATAAGTTTAAATTTTTAAATAAAAGTACCTAAATTTTTTGTATTAAGTGGTTTTTTTTACTTTTTGCGGTCTCCTGGAAATTCCGCTAGAACTTTTTTTTAACCGAAAAATTCTTCATATCAAATTCTGGCTTTTATTCTATTTTGGTGCATTCGATTCGTGTTTTTGAAAAAAGAAAAAGCCTAAAACATACTTAGTTTTCTAAACTCAGGATTTCTACGTGAACTTTAAAAAAGAGGAAATCACAATAGGCCCATCAGAGGCCGCAGTGATATGGCGTATTATTCCCACCTCTCACTCTAATCTTAATCTAAGCTTCAGCAAAAGGTTGAAAATGTTTAAACTCTGTTTTCGTAGCATTTATGTATTAGGGTGGTCCTTAGGAAAAAAAAAAGTTGGGGACGCCCTCTAGATTGGTTCCAACTCTAGAAAAAAAATGCTCTAATTTTTTCAAATTTGTATTCCTAACCCTTTTCTGACCCTATTTCATTAAGAAGTTTTTGTTTTTTTTTTCTTCAATACACTGAAAATAATAAGTTTCGTAAAATTACGAAAATCGTTTCATACACTTCATTTTCGTTGGCCCAACGAAACTTTCGTTGGCTCAACGAAAATATGTAATTTTTCGTAATATGAAAACCTTCATCACTTAATGAAAACGTTTCATACACTTTTTCTCCCATTTTAGAGCCCAAAAATCCATTTTAATGAAAAGATTCATCATTTAACGAAAAATTTCATACTCATTTTAAAGAAAAATAATACTAATTTATGAAAATAAATTATTGGCTCATGAAAATTCTTCATAGACTAATGAAATTTTACATCAGCTTATGAAAAAATACATACATACAATACAAAAATAAATAATTGCGAAAAAAAGCACACAGAGCACGCTTTATTTTCGTTTCATGTGTGTATTACTGGTATTCGAAGTCACATCTCACATGTCACATCTCACAGATAATATTCAACCCCGAAAGTGCGAAGACGCGGAATAGATAAAAAAATATTGTGTGCTGAAAAAGTTTAAACTCAAGTACCTAGTAAAGGTAAGATATATAATTATTTTCAATAATTATTCTAATTGTAAACTGATTTATGTTTCATCTTTTCAAAAGGAACAAAAGGTGTATATCGACGTGTGTACTTCAACACTACCCCACCAGAGGCAACATATTTTTCGAACGTATGCTGAAAAAATGGCGAGAGTCAATCGGAATTGATGAACGATGAGTATAAGAAAGTAAGTAAAATTCGATTATTATTGATTCTAATATTAAAAAAATAAAATATTTTTGTTTCTTAAAATATTCTAAATTTTTGTTTTGTTTTTCTATTTTTTTTTTCCTTTCAGATTCCAACGATGTCATTCCAATGTACCTTATGAGTGGGTATTTAATCCCGACCCAAAAAAACGTTTCTAAAGGTCAAGAAAGGAATTCTTTGAAGAAGATACCTATTTTATTGAAATGTTTCTGTGTATTTAATTTAATTTTTTTATTCCGTGATTAAAAATCCAAAAATTCAAGTTCAAAATAACAAATGTTTTTGTTTTTAATGGTAAAAAATTTTCGCTCCGCTCCCTTTTTTTTAATTTCAGGTTTGAATTCCAAATTTTAGGGAAGAAAAAATTACGAAAATAAAGTAAGTATAATCTACTAAAAGAATAATTAATACAACGAAAAGTTTCGTTAGCTAACGAATATTTTTTCGTAATTTAATTAAAATATTCATAAAATTAACGAAAAAATTCGTTAGCTTACGAAAGTTTACGTTAATTGATGAAAAAATTTCGTAAAGTGATGTAAAAATTCATTAATTCTCGATCAAAAATTTGTATGAAAAATTTCATTAAAATACGAAAGTTTTCGTTAATTGACGAAGTTCTTCGTTAACGTATGAAAGCCATTTCGTTGAGCCAATTAAATTTTTCATCGGCTGAAAATTAATTAAATTTTCGTTGGCTCAACGAATTTTTTCGTTGTATTTACGTAAGGATTTGGTTCAGTGTAGACGCAAAGCTAAAGTAACATGAAAATGACGTTTTGCAAAAGTTCAAATGCGGGAAGCGGGGAAACCACGCAACGCAGCATTATAAGGGAGAAGGGGGTACATTTGACATATAGTTTTTAAAGGTCTGTATTTTCGAAAACTGTTAATTTATTCCAATGTTTTGTTTTGTATTTGATTCATTGACAATTCAAGATTATACTAACAGTAAATTTTTTTGTTTTACAGCATTTCAACATTTAAAAAAATAATGTTTTCTTAAAAAAGTCATTTTGTCAAAAGTGCCCCGGGACCGGGTACATTTGACAATTGTGGATCAAACCCCACAACGTGTGCATTATGTTTTTTAAAGCTATCAGCTTTTTTTTTCCTATCAGTCTGGAATTTTTTATTTTTGCATTAATTTTTGTTTGCGTAATTAACTCATTTATCAACCGAAGAACTATTTTCAGTGATGGTCTTAGCCTTAAATGAAACCTCAAAAGTCCCTAGATAGTCCCGAAACCCACGCGCTCCAAACGTACCACGAAAAATTTAAACGCATGTTTCTCGAAACGCGTTTTTTTCCGCGCCGTGCAACGTAACTCAAAAACTAATGAAGCTATTGACTTGAAATAAAATGTAAATTACTCGTTAACTTATTGGCCATAGCATGAACCTAAAAGTTCAATATGATTTTTACAGTAAATATTTTTTTTAACAAATTTTATATAAAAAAACATTGTGTTTTTTTTGGTCTCTAATTTTTATTTTACATTTTTTTTTACTAAATTTAGGTTCATGCAATGCGTATAAATATATTTTATTGGAAAAAAATTTCTTTTTTGATTATAAATAACACGGTGTAACACTCAAAAAATACGCGGGCGGAGACCTATCAGGTTTTGTAGAGCTAGTCGCACTGAATACGAAACGGTATTTGAAAATCCCCTAACACCCCCAAAATCTGGAGTTACGGGCAAAAAACGGTTTTTTGGACCTTCACCCATTGAAAAAATTCTAGCTTCGACAATTTTTTACCCATTTTCGATTTTTTTACAGTTTCTGATAGAAGATAAATATACCTTTTTAACAATGTATAAAACATGTAACTCGGTTAAACCACTTAGAATTTATAAGATGTCAAAGTTCAAAAATTCAATTTTTTTTGTCATTTGCCCAACTTCGGCATCAATTTAAAGTATATGTTTTCAAAACAACATGCTATTTAAAAAATATATTCTAAAACTATATCTATTTCCCAATCGATCGAGGTATTTTTTATGAAAATCACTTCAAAATTAGCTTAGAAAAAAAAATTTTTCGATTTCAACCCAGATACAGAAATTCGAACTTTTAGGTATAGAACAAAAATGTTGTTTCGGCACGTAGTAAGATAAGTTGGGCGCCAGGATTTGATTAAAGGTTTTTGTAGAGGAGCTCAATACAAACATTTTTTTTCTTTGGGAGGGGGGTCTATCTCCCCCCGTTTAGGTGGGAGGGGCATTTTTCTAAAAAAAATTATCAAAATAAAAAAAAATTATTAAAAAACAACGGCAACACTTACAGTAATAAATGATACCATTTCCAAAAGGCAAAATTGTGCATTTGGTTCTAATTTCTAAATCAATATAATATTACCAATAGTGTTTGAAATAATCGATTTCAAAGTTAAAAATAGGCGAAAAAAAATTTGTAAAAATTCATTTTATACTATTTTTGCCCAGACTGTGAATTTTAGTAAATAAATTACTTAAACAGAAAACTGCCTCAATTAATTCCTTATCGAACAGTGAAAACTATATGTTTCTATGTCTTCTAGTTTTTGAGAAAATTGAAAAATAAAAACAAATAAAAACAAAAAATATTTTGAAAAAAGAAAAATCTGATAAAATAATTTTTCAATTTTCTCAAAAACTAGAAGACATAGAAACATATAGTTTTCACTGTTCGATAAGGAATTAATTGAGGCAGTTTTCTGTTTAAGTAATTTATTTACTAAAATTCACAGTCTGGACAAAAATAGTATGAGTTTTTACAAATTTTTTTTCGCCTATTTTTAACTTTGAAATCGATTATTTCAAAAACTATTGGTAATATTATATTGATTTAGAAATTAGAACCAAATGCACAATTTTGCCTTTTGGAAATGGTATCATTTATTACTGTAAGTGTTGCCGTTGTTTTTTAATAATTTTTTTTTATTTTGATAATTTTTTTTAGAAAAATGCCCCTCCCACCTAAACGGGGGGAGATAGACCCCCCTCCCAAAGAAAAAAAATGTTTGTATTGAGCTCCTCTACAAAAACCTTTAATCAAATCCTGGCGCCCAACTTATCTTACTACGTGCCGAAACAACATTTTTGTTCTATACCTAAAAGTTCGAATTTCTGTATCTGGGTTGAAATCGAAAAATTTTATTTTCTAAGCTAATTTTGAAGTGATTTTCATAAAAAATACCTCGATCGATTGGGAAATAGATATAGTTTTAGAATATATTTTTTAAATAGCATGTTGTTTTGAAAACATATACTTTAAATTGATGCCGAAGTTGGGCAAATGACAAAAAAAATTGAATTTTTGAACTTTGACATCTTATAAATTCTAAGTGGTTCAACCGAGTTACATGTTTTATACATTGTTAAAAAGGTATATTTATCTTCTATCAGAAACTGTAAAAAAATCGAAAATGGGTAAAAAATTGTCGAAGCTAGAATTTTTTCAATGGGTGAAGGTCCAAAAAACCGTTTTTTGCCCGTAACTCCAGATTTTGGGGGTGTTAGGGGATTTTCAAATACCGTTTCGTATTCAGTGCGACTAGCTCTACAAAACCTGATAGGTCTCCGCCCGCGTATATTTTAAAACCTCATTTTTGTAACACCGTGTAATTTTCTGGACTTGGGAATTGCACGGCGCAAACTGTAGACGCCAACTTTAAAGAGCTATAGAGCCGCCATTTTGTTTTTATTTTACTTCAAAAAAATTGTATCAATACTTCATAATGTCAATAATATCATATACTTTTCCAAATTTCAATAAATGCTTTCGGTTTTCAAAAAAAAAAAATGATTGAAAACGCTGTCTTCCAGAGGGATTTCCCCCCTTAAGCAAAGTGCTTTCAAAATATTGATTTACCATTAAAAAAAACTTTTTTTTAGGTTCAGAAATCGCTTACATACCGGTGGTCTAAAATTAAATCAGAAATACATAAAACACGGGGTACTCCGTGAAAAGTTAATGAAAGACTGCGAAATTTCCCAAAGTTTCTTTAAATCAAACTAAGCTTCTTTCTTCATCCAAACTATTCTTTATTAAGGACACGATCATACCGAAAAACGCAAAGTCAAATGTGCCCCTGTGTCAAATGTACCTCCGCTTACCCTACTAGTTTTACAGATTCATCGACTTTCCCTAGATTCCGAGATCTTACAAATTGTATGCTTAATTTTACTCGACTATAAATATTGTTGGAGTTCAAATCATCCTAACTTACTTAATTTTGAATTAAATTTTGAATTATTAGAGTAAGTTACTCTTATATTTAAATTAAATCTACTACTTTTTTAATGCATTTAATTTTTGAATTTGGCGCTTATTTTATACGATTTGTCATAATAATTTATTATTGAATTCGCCTTAAAAATGTTTCTTAAAATCTAACGTATCTTCTCTCTCTAAAAACTGCAATAAAATTTTTGTATAAATAGAAGCTTTTAACTTAAATAAAATCTCTTCTTATTTAAAAACCCTTAGGGGAAAATCGCTGCCTTTTATTCGCTTCGCTAGCTACAAGTTTTATCGTTTTCGCTTGTATAGATATATCGGCTATAATATCGTAGATTCAATTTTATAGGATAACTTAAAAGATACGAAATAGTAATATTTGAAGGATTTAAATTTTGCTTATATTAGCTATCATTTTATATCTCAACCAGGATCTTTCTATCTTTTTGAAAGACAAGAAAAATTAGAGTTCACGGGTTGACGGTCAACATTTACCATAAAAGCAAGTACGTGCATTTATTTCTACTGCTAATCTTTTCTGATTTCAAAAATGTAAATCAAGTCCAAAATCGGACATAATCTTAAATAGAAAAGCACAAAGTAATCATCCTAAATTTTCATTTTAAAATCAAATTACACCAAAAAAAATTTATACAAAACAGAAAAAAACTCCCAGATTTATAAAAATGATAATCACATACTACATACATAAATAAATAGGGAGAATTATCATAGAATAGATTATAAAAAAAAAAGGACACGCAAATCTTCTATTTTACACAAAACGAACATTTTGTCCAATATAATATAATCCTGATGCAGTCCAGCAGTGAGATGGTTATCTTCTAATTTATCCTCTCCCACTATTTCCCCCACTAAGCTATGGCACTATATCGTATACAAGTCCAAATAGCAATTCTAAAACGAAATTTTATGTCCTCCCGAATTTACAATATTCATGAACAAAACGAAAAGTTATGCATTTAATTTTCGTCCTTGAAATATATGTAAAAATGGGGGGAAAAAATCTTCCTCTAAACCTTGTAAATTTTACAAAAACACAACAAGAAAAAAAGAATACACGAACAAAATATGCAAGGGTATAGTTTGGAGGATATTATACCCAGCTTTTTTTCTTTGAAGGATCCAATGCTTTAATCAGACCTCGCACCAAGGACATAAGCTAACGAACAGTGTTCTTGAGTTTCCTCGCTTTCTATTTAGCAGCATTTGCCCGCATGGTGTGATGATTCGTGATTTTAATTTGAGATAAAACAGGGGGAAGTTTATTTTACTGTCACCCCCTCCTACAGCTTTGTCCCCCGAGAGGATAGAAAATTCCTCCTTGAAGCTATTTTTTGATTCTATTCATCTTGAAAAATTTTGAAGCTCCACAAAAGTAAGTGCTTCCATTTTGCAAAAGAATGCGAGGCTCTTTCTATACGAGTCACCTTATCTCTTCAAAGCTCTACTTAATGCAAACAGCCACCAAATATGACATTGGACAGGGAAGAGATAGTGGTTGCTCGCAGGCCATCATATAGCCGTGTTTTGCACACAAAGAACCAGGACGAGAAAAAAAAACATTTTTTTGTATTAAACTTTTTTTCTCAAAGCCATTATTTGTGGGAACGGACCAACAAAACAACCATTCTTGCGAAATTTTTGAACCCCAATTCCATGCATTCATTAGCTCTCATGTTGGGTGTTGGGGGGAAGGTGGATGAACTGTAAAGACTGATGCAAACAGAACATGAACCTATGGCGCGTTTATAATTTTTGTGGTGTAAAAATTCTGTGAACGCTTGTTATGAAATTTCCACCCGAAAGAATTGGGTTGAATATTTTGGTGAATTTTTTTTATTTTTTCATCCATTTTTTTTGTAAACATCCCACTGGACTGCACAAAACCTGGAATTCCTTTGATAGAGGTGAGTGACGACGACACGAGTCCTTCATCTAGTGAAATATTTTTTTTTTTTTTTTGCATATTTCATAATTCCATTTGAGAGAAAATTTTATCTGGAGAATTTTTGAGAAGGGGCCAGGTAAAAATGTTTCCATACGAAAAGTCAAAGGTGTTTCAAGTGATTTGTATAGTATTTTTTTTATTGTAGCTCAACGGTCTGGTCACAGTTGGAATGTGTGGTGAATGGAAGTTTTTTTTTTTTTTTTTTGATGAAGTTACATGTTTATTTTTCTTGGTATTGTTGGTTTTGTTTGAAAAAGCAAATATGGGATTGAAAATATTTCGAGAAATGTTGCTGGAGTACATTTTTGTTTTTTTTTTTTTTTTTTGAGTAAACAGAAGGTTGATGGTTTGAGTTGCAAAAGAAAATAGAGTTTGTGTGTGTTCCAAAAAAAATTCTTTAAATATAAAACAATGTTATATAGCGAGAATCAATTGTTTTATCAAAACACTGCAGGACTTTGGGAACAATTGAAGAAAGGTATGAGTTTTGTCTTTAAATTTAAACGTTCTTCAGGCTTTGAAAACCGACAGTTCTCGATAGATTATGTTTCTGTTTAGCGAAAATTTTCATCCAGTCAGATTAAACCAGAGATTTTCTCTTCCAATAACAAAAGAGTGTATCACATCTTAACTATTTGAATTTGTGTTTGTGTCATTCAAAAACAATTACCCCCAGACCTTTCTATTTTAAACTATATTAAACTTTTCAATCTCTTTTTCCAATGAAAACTAAATTTTCAAAAAAAACGTGATGGTTTTTTTAAGGATTGAAACAATTTTATTGCTCAATAAGTTTGATAAAAATCAAAAGAAACCCAAGGTATGTAGGTACACCGGGCGTATGCGTACTATTTGTATTTTAGAAAATTCAAAGGCGTACAATGCTAACAAAATAAATGATCCATATAATCTTAAATGTTTCTAAACCCAGAATTCGTAAAAACTCAAAAATTCAAAATCCTGAAAATGCAAAATCCCGAAAATATTAAATCCCAAAAATAGAAAACTGTCATCGATTTCTTTGAATTTATAATTTCGGGTTACAACCAAGGTTACAATCAAGGAGCACTGTAGTAGTGATGGGAACTATCGAATAAAAACTATCAAACTATCGATAGTTGTAAAATATTCATTCATTCGATAGTTTTAAATCATTCATTCATTCATTCATTCATTCATTTAGTTACTATTTTCATTCGAATAGTTTTTTAGTTCGATAGTTTAGTTACTATTTTCATTCGAATAGTTTTTTCATTCGAATAGCTTTTTCATTCGAATAGTTTTTTCATTCGATAGTTTAGTTACTATTTTCATTCGAATAGTTTGTTTTTATACGATAGTTTTGTCATTAAAATAGTTTTTTTTATTTGATAGTATTTTCTTTTGAACATTATTCTTATTCGATAGTTTTTTCATTCGAATAGTTTTGGTTACTATTTTCATTCGAATAGTTTTTTTATACGATAGTTTTTATTCGATAGTTTATTCTATAGTTTGTTCGATAGGTTTTATTCGATAGTTTTATTCGATAGTTTTTATTCGAATGAATAAAATGAATGAACTTTTCGATGGTTCAAATCATTCAGTTACTAACTATCGATAGTTCAAATCATTCGATAGTTCCCATCACTACACTGTAGTGCCCAGCCAAGTTCTCTAGCAACTTTGGCACTACACCCTTAATTACAGGAAACAACTCAGGCCATTTTTGACCCCCCTCTAACTTCTATACCAAATATGTCAGAAATTTCAAACTCGCTTCATTTGTTGAACTAGTCGAAAACAAACTCCTTACAAAATTTCAGCTACCAAGGATCAGTAGTTCCTGGGATATAGGGCTTCAAAAATCGCAAAAACCGTAACTGAATGACTGACTGATTCACTCACTCACTGACAGATCATCAAAATTATGGAGAACTTCCCGTTATCGTAGAAACTTGTAATTTGGTACAGTAA
The DNA here is from genome assembly GCF_945859705.1 of Episyrphus balteatus. Classification (NCBI taxonomy): domain Eukaryota; kingdom Metazoa; phylum Arthropoda; class Insecta; order Diptera; family Syrphidae; genus Episyrphus; species Episyrphus balteatus. Next base: position 126,684,189 of record NC_079135.1, on the reverse strand, counting down.
TGGGGGTTGACGTGCATACAAAGGAAAAAATCGAAAACTTGAGATTTTCAATTCCGGGGGCGTGGTAACCGCCCATTTCTGCTGAATTGTCATTAAATATTATAGAGCACTTCTGGTTATTGTAGAATTTTGAAATTTGATAAAATTTTAGAGCACTTCTAACTATCGTAGAATCTTGAAACTTGGTAGAATGGTAGAGCTAGTAAGTTATACCAAGGAAAACATTGGCGTGGCAACCGCCCATTTCTGCTGAATTTTCATCAAATATTATGGAGAATTTCTAATAACACTGTCGTACCTGGGCGAAACGCTTTATAAATTTTTGGAGTTGAGGTCACTTGGACTTATAAATTGAGGATTTCTAATTATCGTAGAACCTTTAAATTTAGTATAATATAGACCTAGTAGTTTATACAAAAGAAAAAACTTAAAATTAGAGAATTTTAGACAAGGGGCGCGCCCGGGCGTCTTAACCGCCCATTTTCTCTTAGTATTCATCAATTATAGAAATTTTAAGTTCTATAGCAATACTAAAAAAAGAGCCAAGTTCTCCAATGTTGAAGTTATGCCGGCACAAAAAGTACTGAAATGTAAAAGTATTAGGTTTTTCAAATAGCTTTAAAAATCGGTAATTCAAAGAAAAATTGTCAAGAGAACAATCAACATTTTATCTATACAAATTTAAAGCCAAGCTTTAGAACTTGCTATACTTTGACATTTCAGTACTTTTTGTGCCAGCATAACTTCAACACAGGAGAACTTCTCTCTTTTTTTAACAGTAATGTTTTTGTTGTGATTGATATTACTGACTGTATAGGTGGTATAGTAACAAATCCTAGTCTACTTTACATTTGAATTGAAACCAATTAAATTTACGGAATTTGTGTTTTTTGTGTGGAAATTGAACTTACTTTAAGGGGGGAAAACCCTCTGGGCGACAGCTTTTTCAATAATTTTGTGTGAAAAATTGAAAGCACTTATTAAGTTTTTTAAAAGAACAAGATATTACTGACATTATTAAGTATTGATACAAATTTTTTCAAATCAAAAAATAACAAAATGGCGACTCTAAAGCCCTTCAAAGTTGGCGCCTCGAGTTTGCGCCGTGCAACGCACAGGTCCAGGAAACCATCTTAAATCAAAACGAAAATTTTTTCCCGTTAGATGATATTAGTACGCATTGCATGAACCTAAAATTATTTTTTAAAAATGAAAAATAAAAATTAGAAATAAAAAAAACGAAAAAACAGGTGTTTTTCTTACAAAGAAATAGTTAAAAAAAATATTTACTGTACAAATTAAATTCAACTTTTAGGTTCATGCAATGACCAACGGTTCAAGGAGTAATTTGCTTTAAATTTCAAGTCGATAGCTTCATTAGTTTTTGAGTTACGTTGTACGGTGCGGAAAAAAACGTGTTTCGAGAAAAATGCGTTTATAGTTTTCGTTTTTGTACTGTGGTAGACTCGGAACGCATAGGGTTCGGGACTATCTGAAGTCTTTGAGGCTTCATTCAAGGCTAAGACCAATAAAATTTTTTCTTCCGTTGATAAATGAAATTTTTAGGGAAAAAATAATAATGCAAAAATAAAAAAATTCCAGAGGGTTTTCTCCCCTTAAAATGAGTGTTAAAACGAATATACAAAAATTATTCAAACTTTTAATTTTTAATAATTTTAAGGAGGGAACGGGTCGTTATTCTGTATTCCAAAATTCTGTATGACCAAAATTCTGTATCTGAAGAAAAAATTGTGTATGAACATAATTCTGTATTCCATTATTCTGCTTTTCTATTATTCTGTATTTCAAAATTCTGCAAATCCATTATTCTGCTTTTAAAAATTCTGTAATTCTAAATCTCTACATTAAAACATGTCCCTCAAGTAAGCAGAGCAAGTACCCCAAAATTATATCGAGTGCTCCCCTACTTTTGGAAAAACTTAATGCTCTGCTAACTCGATTTAAAGTTAGCAGAGCAATTACCAGAAAATGCCTTAAACTATTAGTACAAAATTCGGGTTTGGTTTAATATTTAGGTGCCAAACAAAAATTCCAAAAATAATTTTTTTTCTGTGATCTTCGAAATTTTTTTTTTTTTTTTTTAAATTATCTTGAATAATTAAGTGCTTTGAGTTAAGTACCCAATTTTCGACAAAAATTTCCGAGATTTTCCATTAAAAAAATATATTTCCATTTTCCATACAAATTCATGTTCTACTAACCTGAATTTGTTTTTTTTTTTTTAATTCCAATTTTTCGAAAAAATTGGATATAAATAATTGATTGTTTACTAATTTGAACTAAGCGCTCCATTTTCCGATAAGTTTTCCGAGATTTTCATGTTCTGCTGGCTTGAATGTCATTTTTCTCAAAAAATTCAATTTTTTCGACAAAATTCGAATGGAATTATTAAGTGCATGACTAATTTGAGTTAAGTACCCTATTTTCCGAAAAATTTTCCGAGATTTTTCATTAAAAAAATATTTCATTTTCCATGTTTTTTTTTGTAAGTTGTTCTTTCTTCGTTATTAAACATAAAACCATCGACACACAATTTATCCTTTCCTTTATTAGGTTTTAATAAGTTAATATTTTCCATTTTTCTGAATTCATTTTATATCACGATACACTCATCTCATAACACTTAACTAAAGCTGTCGAACGCGAACTGCTTCAAGGTTCTGCATAGAAAATATCAAAATTCTGTACTCCAAAATGCTGTAAATGATAAAAGAAAAATTGTTTTGATAATGAAAAAAGTGCGCACTTTTTTCATTATCAAAACAATTTTTCTTTTATCATTTACAGCATTTTGGAGTACAGAATTTTGGAATACAGAATTTTGAAATCCAGAATTTTGTGTTTACAGAATTTTATAATACAGAATTTTGAATTTACAGAATTTTAAAATACAGAATTTTGGAATACAGAATTTTGGAATCCGAATTTTGGCCCATACAGAATTTCGACCCCAACCCTTTTAAGGAATTTGAAATTTCACGATTTAAAAATTATAAAAATTGATGAGGAAATTTTTCTAACATTTCCCCTTCCAGAAAATATTTAAAAATTCCGCTAAAATAAGACTGAAGTTACCGAATGAAAATAGGAAAATTATAATTAAGTAAGTGTATAAAATTGTAGCTAACCAGTCATTTTTTATTTCAATTCTAAGTTTAAAAAGTGCACTTCCGGTTTTTTTCAGGCCAGTGTACACATTTTGAAAATAACTTTTTCAGTTTTTTTTTTTTTGCTAAATTTTTTCTAAAAACCTTCAAACTAAGTGTGGTTTTAAATTTTTTGTATAATACAAAATTTGTAGGAAGAAAAAAGAATTTAAACATCGAGCTAAAAATTATTTGTTTTTAACATTGTATTATTTTTATATCAAAATTAAAAATAAAATTGGTATACCATTTATTCATTAAAAAAAGTTTTTGTAAAAAATTTCCATTGAAATGGGTCGCATCAGTTACGAAACACACAAAAAACGGTTCTATGGCATTAATAAGGGTCCAAAAATATTTTTTCTTTCAAACTTAGATCTACATTAAATGTTTTTTTTTTTTTATTCCATATTGCAAGTGCCCTTGAAAAAAAACTTCCAATTTCCTCTCTCGGGATTCATCAAAAACCCTTAAGTCTGAAGTTTGAAGTGATTCCTAGCAGTGGTTTAGACTGCAGCTCAACTTAAAGACAGACAGACAGAATTGCGAGACCCACTTTTTTTGCATTCTATTCTCTATCACTATAATGTCATGTCTGATTGCTATTTAATTAAAAGGCACTAATTTAAGAATATAAATGTTTAAGATTTTGAAAAAAAAAAATACCCAATAAAGATGGAATAAAGATTAAATAAAGGATTCATATTTTATAACATCTTAAAGGCCGTCATATTCCCAAATAGAGCAGATTCTTTTATTATTTAAAAGCGGCAATTTTCCCTTATACCCACTAAGCTAAATCATTAATTTTGTTTAGCAGTACACTCGGGCGTATGCGTACTTTTTTTTACTGATTTGAAAAATGATGAATTTAAAATACATTTCTTTTTAATAAGTAAGCAGAGGAAAAATGCATTGAAGCAAAAAACCAATAAAATACTTTCTACTTATATTTGAAACTTTTGAACTATTTTAAGTATTAATTATTATGTACATATGAGCATATGAGCAAATATGTGCGACCCAGTTATGGTTTTTACTTATACAAGATTTTTTTTTTATATTTCAAACCAATTTTTTAAATGCTTCTGGGATTCCGAGATCAACACCTCTATCGGAAGCAAAAACAATCCAAACAAATAAAAAAATATAAATAGAATTTTTATGCCACCTGCCACAAACGCCATCCCCTCCAGCCACTACTCAAAATTACATCTCAAATTGAAAAAAATTCTGCCTGAGAAAACTTCACATACATACTACGGAACTTATTTCTCGACTCATTGCTATTCAGGGGACAGCTCATTACACTGCTAGAAAGAGCGCATAAATCCAAATACTCTACCACTTGTTGCTGCAACCTCCACTTTCCAGCGAAATCCAAGTCAAACTAAAAAACCAGAAGAAAACTGCACTCAATTTTGCATCTCATCGCCTCGCATAGTGAATAAATATAAATTGCCCAGAATCCACATACTATACTTGTTTCTTCCATTCAAGATCACAGAACTCTGAAGTCTAATTCCAAGACTTTTTTGTGTAGTTGTTGTCTAAGCCAAAAGAATCCACCAAAAAGACAAATAATACAAAAACAACAACAACCAACTCTAAGCTCGAGGTGCTCTGAGATCTCTGCTATCTATTCTTAAACTGAATGGATTGCTTGCTACTCCTGCAATTACCCCCGCTTACATAAATTCGGCAGGAGTATAGTAATTTTGCAACGCTAACTAACTTCAAGCCTCGTTACTGGGCACAAGAAAAAAAAAATGGTAAAATGTTAGTTTCCTCATCTTCTTGATTATATTTGGAGCAGAATCTTTTTAGGAGTCTTTATGGACTCTTGTTTAAACCAATTCACATTTGATACAAAAAAAAAAAAAAAAAAACAAGTGTGAACTTTGTTAAGGCTTGATGCCCAAGCCCTCAAGTCAACAATGATCATTCTACATTTTCTGTATATGTATAGAAGATTCAGTTATGATTCGTTGGAAACTTTAGTTAATTGCTCTATGAGACTTCCCAGTGCCTTGGGAAGAAAGACGAAGAAGAAGAAGAGATTTGAAATTGAATCGCACAATCCTACCCGAGGGCCAAATGAACCGAATGAGTGCACTCGCCCGTTGACTATGTGGACAGGTTCTATATTGCATTTGGATTGCATTGAGGAAGTCACGCGTCATAGTGGAATGACTGGCCCCGGTATTGATCTTTTGGCGTTTTTTCTTTATTTCTGTATTGCTGATGGAGACAAAGAAGAAACTTTTTGTTGTTTTCTGTTGGTGCAATTATCAAGAAGTACACCGGACAAAAATTGTTTTGATAGGAAAATTGCCTTAAGGCTATATAAACTTTATGAAGCCTTGAGATTTCTCGAGGAATCGTACAGCGGTACAGAAGTCCTCAGAACACATGTTCCGAAATTAACATCTCCAAAGACCTTGCTTACAACTTTGGAAAACCAATACCTCCCGACTTACAATTTTGCTTCTATAAAGCTTTACAGATGCACTTCTTGCTTCTGAAAAACTTTATAGAAGCAAAATTCTATAAAGCCTAATCGATGCATCTGTTACTTCTGTAAAGCTTTATAGAAGCTATATTGTTAAATAGTTAAAGTTGTCAAAATGACACATTCCAATAATTTTCTCTCAGTGTACACATCTAAGATGAGACCTATGCACATTATAGAGATGGCACATGGGCAATTCATAAAAATCACACTCATGAAATCAAGACCGTGCGGGAATATTTTCGTTTTCTGTTGATCCGCGATGACCCCACAAACCTACGCTGTGCTGTTTTCTGCACAAGCGCGCACGTTATGCGCACACAAAAACTACCTCGAAGTTTGCGGAGTGCCATCTAATCCACTCATTGATGGTCTAAAGTTTCAGTTTAAGAGGAGAACAAAAAAAAAAACGTGAAGGGTATAAAATATTGGAGTCTCATCTCAGGTGGCCACGCCGCCGAAAGTAAGTTTACTTATAGACTTTTATAGATGGGAGACATAGCGACAAAGCTTGGTTTGGTAATGTCAACTTTTTTACTTGTTTATGCCACAAATGTGTTGGGGCTGTGCATTTTTGCGCGACAATTGTATAGATGGTATGGGAGTGTATGGTGTTCAAATTGTTGTTGTTTTTTTTAGTCTCTCTCTCTCAGCCTAGAGAAGACGATTTACTTGTCTTGTTGGTATTTTACTGGTTCTATAGTTTGGTACCCGTAATTTCGTACGTGTAAGATACCATTGCTTCTTATGTTTTGTCTATGGTTCTTTTACTTACTTGGGTTGGGATTGAACTTAGGGACTCTAAAGGGAATGGAAGTCGATGGACATGAGTGCAAGAACTAAAGAGTTGTTTACTTTAAACTATTTTTGATGTGTGACCGCAGAAAAAGATCATAGAAATTGATATCGAGTATCGGAAGTTGACATCTTGATAAAACATAAAAAAAAAAAAACAAAATGATCAAACTTGCACCGAAAAAAATTTGATAATAACAGCTATCAAATTAACATTTTTCAGTGACAAAAGTCGTCCAACAATTAAAATATCAATTTTTTATATTTTATCATATCATTTTGACATTTTTTAATTTCAAGTGGGATAGTGAAAATTTCACTTTGACAATTAAAATATCATTTTGACATTTTTTTAAGTTTAAGTGGATAGTGAAAATTTCGCTTTGACAATTAAAATATCAATGTTGACTAGATTTTACGTTTTAGTTTATTATAATAAAACCTATTTCTTTCCTTTTCATTTTTATTATTTTTATTATTTTAAGAATTTTCTTTCTTTTTTCAAAACATTACTGAAAGGGAATATTCTTTACAAAATAATGGTGATATTATTTTTTCTATTATAGGTGATATAATTGTTTTGTTATTTTCTCCCAAACTATGTGAAGTAAAATCTTTGTGCCGATCAAATTGTCTCAGTAAATCATACATTTTACTTCGAAAAAACACAAAGCGCCTTAAAATTAGTACACATTAAGAATTTTTTATTTAATATTTTTCAATAACTTGGAATGAGAAATTGATATGAAAAAATGATAATAAAATATCAAAAAAAATTTCCAAAATGTGACATTTAAATATCATCCTGATAATAGAAATGTTGTTTTAATATTTTAAATATCATAAAACACATTTTATAGAGCATTTTTGGCTGATATTTAAAAAATGTTAAATTGATATTGGTTTTTTTTTTCGGTGTGTATGATCAATGATCAACTAGAAATTTTCGACGGGACACACTTAGTGCGACGTTTGCGAAGGGCTAAACCTTTCCGATTTGGTACAGTGAAATTTTCCAATTTATTTCCTTTATTTCAAAGTATCGGCATTGATAATATATAATTTTAAACGTTTTAGAGATTTATTTGTTTAACTTCCTTTAAAATATTTTTTTTTTTTTAAACAAAATTTAAACCATTACTTAAATGATTTAATTTAAAACAAATGTTATTTATTTATTTTTAAATATCATCAGTAGGAACTTTCACCGGAAAGTTACCTACAACACGTAACTTAACTTCGAGAAAGATAAATTGATAGATAAGTTCCATCTGAACTTAGTTGCAATCGGGAGGAGGAGGTGGTTTTAGTGGTTAAGAGTCCCACATATCTTTGAGCACGCGTTTTCCGGTCCTCATAGAATCTTTTGAAGATTTCAACACCTACCCACGGACAAAAAAAAAAAATGATCAAAGCTTGCCAATTTTTGTTTTGTTTTTTTTTTTTTTCATTTTTATACGATGATTATGATTAAGTTTAAGAACTTTGATATATTTTTTTTTTTTTTTTTTTAATTTTTCAGATATTGATGGGTTTGATGCAGTAAAAGCAAATACAGAGCGAATTTGACGTCATAAAAGGTGTCATAATGAGATTTCTGAACGCAATATTAGGTTAGTCATTCCGGTTTCCGGTTTTGGAAGGACATATCTTTCTTCAATGACAAGTGTCGTATCACAATGTCTTCTACTTACATGTCTCATAACGATATTGTCCCTAAACCCTAAAAAACACCATATTCTCTTGAAACACAATAATTGCTAACAACATTTTTTCATATCAACATGTTCCCAGGATATTTTTCATCTAGCAAAATGTTCTTAAGTAACTAGCAACTTCTTCCCGTGGAATTTTACCTCTAGCAACATGTTCCCTAGCGTCTTAGGTTTAGCAATAATGCGTCGTAGTCCGTTAACTCTTATGCCGACTTTTCACGATTCGATTTTATCACTTAGCTAAAATCGACTAGGATTCTTTTATGGGAATTTGTCAATTAAGTGATGTTCACTTACGCCGAAAAACTTCACCGCAGAGTAAAATGTATAGGAATCTTTTTCACACAGTGATTCTCCTCCTAATAAATGAATTTGAAAATAGAGAAAAAGGACTTGAATGCTTTTCAAACGGAATGTATGTATTTTTTTCATTGTAAACATGTGCAGAAGTTAATTAAACCTGAATTGTGTACCAGCGATGAACGTCAAATGTTTACAAGGAGAGATGTGTTTTTTGTTCACTTCGCCAAAAGTTTGTAGGTACTAGGCTTAAAAATGAATCTTTTTGACGTGATAACGTCTTATAAATCGAGGAACCATGGCAGCCACCACAAAAAAGTGACGCCATTTTCTAACGTTACACTCTAGCACTTTAGCAGTGCGGCAAAAAATTTCAATTCAAAATTAAAAATAAACTATTAGAGATACAAAAATCTTCTATAGCTTATTTGAAAGAAGTCGATGGGTTAAAATCTAAACGCGAAGTCGTAGAGAATTGATTTTTTTGCTATAGATAGATAAGATTAATTTTAAAATAACTGCATTTAAGAAAAAATTCTCAAAATTTTTGAAACTAAGCTATAACGTTTTGTTTGAACGTTCTACACGTGATGGTGCTATGACAAAATGATGATTTTGGGTAAAGGAAATTTTTTTTGACAATTCTAAAGATGCCAGGTGAAAGATGAGAGAAAAAAAAGTCAAGCTTCTGATACGGATTTTTCTCCGACACTCTGCGTTTCTAAATATGAATTTTTGAAAAACACCTTGTTTTTTAGGGGTATTTTTGGATAATTTTTGAATTTTTAGCTTTTTTTTTGGAGCGTTCAAAAAATCTCAAACTTATAGGACATGTGAGTTTTGGCTTTATGTGCAAGAACTTAGAATCGTTTAGTGAGTTTTGACTGAATAACAGAAGAAACAAGTTTTTAAAAAACACGTATTTTAACCTTTTTTAACCAATTTTCATCGTTTTTTATTTTTATCTTTTTTTTTTAATAGATACAGGAATAAAGTATATGGAGTGATGAGTGATGATATGAGTGATATGGAATGATAGACCATGACTACGACTATATGTGTGCGAAGTTTAAATCATTTTCGTAAACACAATTTTGAGATAACGGTAAAATAAAATTTTAGAATTCAACAGATTATAACTTTTGACCAAGAGCAGATAGAAATTTTATTAAACTTTTATGTTTATCCTGATACATTTACCTTTCATTTGGTATATCACACATAACGGTAGACTAACTACAAGCTACACAATGTTAAATCAAGAAACTTGCGAAAAACCTCAAAACACCAGTGGAGATCTGTGTTGCCCCATGAACGCAGTCACCAGTGTAGGAAGTACCATAATCTCAGTCTGGAAATTCGATATGGTTGACTTTAAAAAATTCTAACTTTTCTTGTAGGCATCACAAAAACAAGATTGAACCGTCATGTGAAAGGTGAAATAATAAGCTTTCACATGATATAAAATTTAATATAGGTTGTCATTGAAAAAAATTAATTCTATATCATGAGAACATAAAAATAAATATTTTTTATGCTTTTTTTATGAAAATACATGGAGTTCAAAAATTCTAGCTCTTTTTGTAGATGTCTCATAGACCTGATATATATATGTATATATTTTGAGCTAAGACAATAAGCTTTCAGATGCTATACAAATTTTTGTCATTGAAAAAAACTGATTCAATAGCGTGCGAATATAAAATTATAGGTTTTCTTTGCTTTTTTTGATGAAAATGATTGTTTTGAATAAATTATTTTTATGCTTTTTGCGCATTGTAAAAATCTTTGGCTTTTAAATTGCTTCATTTTTTGTGTAAGCTTTTAAAATAAAAAAATTAAAATAATGAGAAAATAAAAAAAGTATTTTGTTTAGCTTTTTCTTGTAAATTGTGATTGTTTGAAATAAGTAAACGCTTCAATTGACTCATTTTAAACAAAAGCACACAACCTGTTTTCTTACGACGTTATCACGTAAAATCATCGTCCGTAAACCGGCTTTACAGACAACTTATTTTTTTTATTTTCGATGACTTCAATTAGAGATATCTTCCTATCTTACTTACCTCCATACACTTTAATGTGGATTTTGGAAGTTCTCTAGGAGATCTACTATACAGGAATTACGGAACCCAATATTTTTGTAAATACTTTAGAAATTCTTAAAAAAACATCAAATTCGCTTGATATACTTTTATTCTGTTAAAATATTTATTTAATAAAAAGCGTCTTCTAAAAAAAAATCACAAAAAAAAAGTTGAAGTCGATTTAACCCCTTAAATATTTTCTTACCAATATATTTCGAAAAAAATCTCGAACAAAATTATTCTTCTTATGCAGTCTTCAAAACTCTTATTGTGGTTTTACGTCACAATAACATTACTTTAAACTAAAGTCAGTAAATGTTTAAAAAACTATATTTATGAGATTTTTTAAAACTAAACTTTGAAAAAAAAAAATGTTACGCATACACCCCAGTGATCGTATAGTTTTCAATTTTAAAGAAATTACCATTTAACCTTCTTTATTCTAATCAATTCGTAATGAAAAGTTGTAAATTAAACTGCTTATTGTGAAATACGATTAAAATGGCTTTAAGAAGAGGCATCTCTTAAAACAGTCTAAGAATACTTTAACAATTGGTCCCAGCTTCTTGAAAACACGCCATAATTTAGCCTATTCCAAGTGCCATATCCTCCACCCACAGACACACTCACCCCACGCCTATAGACACTCATTCCCCCGTTTCACTTACAAGATAATTAATATTTTCCAAGCAAGCAAGTTTTCACAGTTTTCCCATTACTTAAGCATTAAAAGGGTTGACCAGAGTTTATGGGTCTCTACTTCACTCTCTCACAATGTTGTCAGAGTGTTTGTTGTAGTTTTTTTTTTTTTTTTTTTTGTTATTTTTCATTCTATATTCTAGGATGTTGTATCTCTTTGGAAGGGATGCTTAGAAAAAGGTTTTTACCTATATGAACGACTATATATCTTATAGGTAGTTTTATAAGAGTACAAATGTTCTGCATACCTCCCATTCTCCCCCATCTCCTATCGAAATGTCGTCCTTTTGCGTTCCACAACTAAACATATAAGGTGAGTCTAGCTTGTGTAATAGAAAACCTGCATTCTGGTTGTGTGTGAGTCAGTTTTATGGGTTTTATGGTTGAAGTGAAATTCCGACAGAATATACCTACATTACGGTTTTCTGACAGAGAAGGCGGCGCGGAGACGGCGGTAGAGTGGAGTTGAAGTTGGAGGCACAAGGTCTCAGGGTTAGGACTTAGGACACAGACAAACATGGGACAGAAACTATACACACCAGCCGAGAGAAGTTATAGAAGAAGAAGAAGACAACACAGAGAAGAGAGAGAGGTGGACAGACTGTGAGTGAATTATTTCTTTGTTTTTGTTTCCGAAAGATATTCTATGCCCCCCAACTCTCAATGTGTTTTTGTTTTATGTGAGTGTGTTGTGTAAGTAGGTATAAGGTTGTTATTTCTAAGAAACTAAATGGCCCAGATATAAATTTTATCCTATAGCACCGAGAAGAAGGCTGAAGGAAGAACGAAGAAGACGTAGAACGTAGTTTTCCTGAGCCTCCACGTGTCCTGGCGATGGCGGTGGCGTCGGTCTTATAAGTATCGTCTCTTCGTCTTATAGTCGAGGCTAAAGGTTGGCACCATGGCAGACCATTTAGCATTATGTAAGTTTCTATATCTTCCATCTACCTTAAAGGGGTTAAGGAGAATCGGAAATGTATGCTCAGAGATTTGTGTGTTTTGATCCTGTTTTGGTTTTTATTGTGTTTCCTACTTGTACTTTGTAGGTACTTGTCCTTCAGATTCAGAAATTCTGCTTTAGCTATGCTGTAGTACTTTTCTTCTGCTGCTGTTGGGTTTGTAAAAATGTTGTAAGATTTTGAAATTATTCTTAAGAAGGACTTATCGGTCCTCCCTCACCCTCTTAATGGTCTAATGCCTGCATCAATGGAAGAAGAAAGTCTTCCCGAAATGTTTTGTATATTTATATGTGGTGGACACATCAATTTCTCCTTTCTTCTTCTCATTCAAGTAAAAAAGGAAGGCAAGTGTATTGATTTCTCAAAATTCCTTTGAAAATGAAAAATGTTTTACAAGAAGAATTTTTGTGTAGCCTAAGGATTTCTTCCTTTTTCTTCTTATTTTTCTTACTTATTTGTGGATTAGGGATATTTTCGTTTTTTTTTTTTTTTTCTTTAGAATGTTTCAAAGGAGTTGAATTTTGTATACCTACTATAGAAACGCTGGAGGATAATTTTTCGTATTTGCAGAAGTGGCATGGTTTATATATCGACAATTCAATTAAATTATTGAAGAGTAGACTGGATTTTTTGGACTTTATAAAAGTTTCTTCGATATGGTATTATTAGAATTCTACGTCTATTACCTTACCTAATCGAAAAATATTGATAGGCAAGAATTTTATTATATATTTATTTCTTGAGTGCATTTTGAGTTTTTGGGCCCGGAAGTAGGTCAAGAATAAATGATAGAATGTTAGGGAATAGTTAGAAAAGGCAATATTCAAGAAAGTATTTTATTCGGTTTGAGAAAACATGTTCAAGAGCTTTAAAGATCATGGAAATGGATGTATGATAAGAGTAAACACGGATTCGATGCATCTGCTGGACTTTTTTCTTTTATAATACCGTTGGCGGTTGGGAAGATTATTTCTTTGTTGATTTCAGCGCTGGTGTTCTTGTCTGTATTAATAGCAAAGCCTGGATAGATTAAGTCATTCACTGTCTGAATGTTATGGCTGTCCACAGTAACGTTTTGTCTAATTTGTTTTGCTTCGGAGTTATGTTGCGTTTTTTTAAGTTACGTTACGTTACATTACGTTACGTTACGTTTTGGAACATTACATTACGTTACGTTACGTTTCGATTTTTTCAATTCAGAGGCGCTATCTCTGATGGCTTCTTGGCAATGTAGCCACATTGTAGTTGCTCATATCTTCTTCACATTTCTAGATTTTAATTCGAGAACCTGATTCGGTTCCTACGCCATTCCAATAAAATGAATGCATAAAAATATCTTGCGTTAAAGGGTGTTTTTTTTTTTTTTATTTAAATTGAAATTAAAACTTTTAAAAGACCTAAAATATCCGCTAACTATTATTTGTTTTATGAAGTACCAAATTTTAACAAGAAAACTCTCAAGAAGCACAATTTCGGATTCCATTAATAAGCGATTGCGTTGCTTATGAAATTCAATTTAAGTGACATAACGATGATCCTTTTTATAAAGATTTTAAAAAATAAATAAAAAAATCTCACATGCACAAACAATTCAAACAAATAAGTAAAATATAAACCTTAAGACAATGAAGAAAAAAGAATCCAAAACACACATAACATGAATATCATTCTTTGAAGTTAAAATGGAAAATTGCAAACGATTTCCTCAAATCATCCCCTTAAGCTACCAGGTGTTACAGAGAAGGATATTTTCCGATATAAAAAAAAGGAAACCTTATTCCCTAAACCAAAAAAAAAAAAAACAATACTTTTACACATTTATACATACAAACATATTTACACAGATTTGTGAATTTAGGATCACAAGAAAACGGGTCGTTTTGAATTTCATCAATTCTCATAAAACTTTATGTGCGACTCTTGATTCCTTTGGAATTCACATTAAACCACACGCAAGAGCGCAAAATAATGCCCAAAATCCCTTGTGAATGTCCCTGAAAAAGAAAATATAAACATTTTTTTTCTTACTGATTTTACTGAAAGTCAAGTCTTGCAGGAGTGAAAACAGGGAAGGCTCTAATTTTACCCATGTGTGAAGTTAAAGTAGGTACCTTACCTTAACTTCCTATACAACACAGAACAAAAAGCAAAAAACAAATCTTAAATCAAGTCGTTTACGAGATATGGAATGGGAAGTGGTTGATTCGGGAAGGTTATTCGAGGGAACAAAAATACAAAATAAGTGCCATTTCTTCGAAAAAGAAACCCAGTGCAAAAGGCTTAGATTCGACTTACCTCATCGACATTTTGTCTCAAGTGTTTGGATATATTTGTATGTATTCGTTCTTTTTTTTTATCTCCTCATACCACCTGATATCTACATTTGATCTTTAGATACTTTCAGCAGTTACTATACCTCTGCTTGCCTACGTGCCAAAATCTTTTGTGTGGCCCTATCTTGTTTTTTTTTTTTTATTATTTTTTTTTTTTTGTTTGAGAATAGGAAACCCATTACCGGTTAACAAATGCAAAGGTCCTTAGGTGAGTGTTGGGAAATAAAATACGAGAAGAATGCTTTATTTCGAGGACTTTATTTTTATTCGCTTTTCTTTTTAGGGCGTTCCTAGCGAAAATTCTTTAACCTAAAGGATTTATCTGCACTTTCGGCGAGATTTCATAAAAAAAGTCCACTGACTGTTTACTGTGAAAAAGGAGATTTAAAAAAGTTATAAAAATGAAATATAAGTCAAAAATAGAAGAAAAAAAAAACATTAAAGATGTAAAACAACATTGAGCGTGGAAGGGACAGAGTAAGTCATTAAATGAAAACCCTTCTATTTTGATGCAGCATTTTGTGTAAAACGTTTGAATAGTTAAGTTTCGAAAATAAAGATTTAATCTCGATAAATTCACCAAATACAAAAAGGTTGGGTACATTTGGAAAAACGAATATAAAACATATGCGAAGTATGACAGAATATGTTAAAATAATAAAAGCTCTCAGAAAATTGAATGAAACTATTGGCATATCTCATTTCAAATCTATTCAATTTGAACATTCAAGCATTTAATTTTACAGTTTTAACTTGTAAATTTGGCAATCAAAAGTACATACACATTTAAGTAATTTACAAATAAATATTAATCAAATGAAAAAAATAGTACACATACACCACAGTGACCGTTTCAGTTTTTTTTTAATAAACGTTTTTTTAATAAACGACAACAAAGTTCTAAAAATATCAATTAAAAAAAAAGTATGCATTTAAAATTTGAAAAAATATTTAATATATACAGGGTGTCCCAAAAGTAATGGATCAAACGAAATATGCTGATAGGTCAACTTTAGGGCTCTCAGAATTTGGTAACTTGTTCATCCCAAATCCTTACAGTTTTCGATTTAATGCAGTTTTTGTGAAATTTCGAAAAATGCTGACCTTGCAACAGTATTTTGCTTCCTCCGCTCATAATTGATTTTTGTTTTTTACAATTCTTTCACTAAAACATTGCCTAATAATAAGAAATAATTAATTAATCAAATTATTTTTTATTTCATACGCCATTTTGCTGCAAATTAATTAACAGTTCCATGTTTTATAAAAACTCAATTTCTTTCTTTTATTTCAGAGCAACAATCTGAAAAAAATTTGTATGGTGTGGCACTGTTTTCTTATTTTGAAAACTTGCCGTGTTATTGCAGTTTTCAAAAATGTATAAAAATCTCCAAAGTTGAAATTAGAACGAAAGATATTTTAATTTGAATGCAAAAAAACAGACGTTTTCAGAGCAAAATAACAAACAAAAATCGAGGCTTTTGTTCAAAAAGAAATAATGTTGTTTGTTTAGAAAATGTCGAGAAAATGTGTTTATTTTTCTTTGTTATTTTTCTCTGAAAAGCTCTGTTTTGTTGCTTTTAAATTGTAATATCTTCAGTTCTAACTTCAACTTTGGGAACTTTTATACATTTTTGAAAACTGCAATAACACGACAAGTTTTCAAAATAATAAACCAGTGCCACACCATACAAATTTTTTTCAGATTGTTGCTCTGAAATAAAAGAAAGAAATTGAGTTTTTATAAAACATAGAACATGTTAATTAATTTGCAGCAAAGTGGCGTATGAAATAAAAAATATTTTGATTAATTAATTATTTCTTATTATTTGGCAATGTTTTAGTGAAAGAATTGTAAAAAACAAAAATCAATTATGAGCGGAGGAAGCAAAATACTGTTGAAAAGTCGGGATTTTTCGAAATTTCACAAAAACTGCATTAAATCGAAAACCGTAAGAATTTGGGATGAACAAGTTACCAAATTCTGAGAGCCCTAAAGTTGGTCTATCAGCATATTTCGTTTGATCCATTACTTTTGGGACACCCTGTATAAATAAAATTTCCATTAAAATAAAACTTTTTTGCATTAGATAAAAATATTTTGCATTAGAAAAAAAAAATACTAATGCAAATAAATAAATTCCTGCATTAATCGAGTTTCATACAATTTTGACCATAAATTAGCTATTTAACTACATATAATATTGAAGCTAAAGTAAGACCAAATAGTCAAAATTGTAAGTCATTCTACGATTATTAAAAAAAAAACACAATATTTATTGCACATTTTTTTTTAATTCAGAACGTTATTTATTTGCCATAATTTGTAATATTTTTTTTTATTGATTTTTTTTTTTTTGCAATAAATATTTTTTTTTAATTTCCTATGGAAATCTAAAGCATTTGAAAAGAGAATGATTGTTTACAGTTGTCAACCCTGATTGACATCCAGCTTGAACATTACCGTAATGAGAAAATTATGTAACATTTCAAAATTAAAGGTCAATTCCAATTTTGAAAATTGATGAAAAAATTGATGAGGAGCAGGGTAAAATAATCATTAAATAAAAAGAACTGAAACTTTGGCAAAGAGTATTCTTATGGAATAAGAATGAAAGATCAATGGATTCTATACCTAAACAAAATTGAGAGGAAGAATTGAAGTTCTACAAAAACAGTTAAAAAATTTTTGTGGAATAAAATCTATGATAAAAATATATTCATATTAACCAAAACTTCCTCAAAAATTTGAATATTTTGAAAAAATCCAAAAATATATTTTTGGAAAATTTTGATACATACTTGTTTTACTTTAACGCTTTTATTTAAAAATTTTCGTTGAAATTGGGTTAGTTATATGAAAGGTACCATTAGTTTTGGTCCTAACAAAAAAAATTTGTTCTCTAGGCTCTAGGGAATCACAAAATCAAAACTGTTTACTAACAAGTTTGAAGAAAATCGCTGCAGTAGTTTAAGCTGTAGCTCGAGATACATACAGACAGACACACAGAAATGCCGGACCCACTTTTTTGGCATTAACCATAATCGTAATGTCATGTACTATAGGTACAGTGACCATATTTCTAGGAGCGAAACCCGGGACAGATACAAATTTTTTGGGATTGTTTTGAAAATATTGACACTTCACAAAAATTAGACTCAATTTTTCCTAATTTTGATATCAAGATTTCATAAACGATTTTAGAGCATTATTTTCGTTGAAACCATTTAAGAAATCAATAAGTTATAACTGTTAATTTCTAAAAAAAAATATATTTTTAATCAAAATCGAGAAAGCTGTTTTTTAAAGTTTTAATTTTTATTTAAATAATTTTGAAATTTTTTAATCTTTAATTCAACTTTTAACATGTTCTTAAATGTTTTGAAATTTAGCTGGGTTTTTACTCTTTAACATTTTCATTGTTAAAAAATAAAACTTTTTCTGGTGTAGATTTTAAACCTGACAAACACAAGCTGGAACTGAATAATTGAAGAAAAATTTTAAAAACTAATGTTTTTATCCGAAAAATTATAAAAACTTTTATTTCTCATCTACCGGTTTCTAGTTTTCCGTACAAAGTATTTAAATTTTTATGAACAAATCAGAGATTGTGCAAATAAATACCGGACAATCACGGGACAAATTACAAAATACGGGACACCTATATGTCCCGGGTTTCTTCAATAAAAACCCGGGACAAGCTTAAGAAATACGGGACAGTCCCGGGTAAAACGGGACGGATGGTCACCGTAACTATAGGGCACTTTGCCCTATAGTGCTATAGTAGACTATATCGCAAGTAAAAAGAAAATCCTACAAATTAATATTAATATCTTCTTATTGAATGGAAATTGTTGCCAAGGCTGTTAATCGCTCTTCAGTCATAGTTGAGCGTAAATATGATTTTATTATTTTATGTTTTGGAAAACTAGCTTTTTCCCTGTAGCAACACTTACAGGAAACGTTAAGAGAATTTTTAAAGCAGTTGTTAAATTTGATAGCTGTTTCAGATCAGTATCATTTTAATTGAATGTATTAATTTCACTAAGGAGATTCATATTACATCCTTTTGAACTTCGTTGTCAATCAAAATATAGCAGAGAAAACCGAAGTTTTCGTTCAGATATTGATACTGTCCAAAACACTCGTCGGGAGAAGATAACGTCACATCGATTACGTGGTTGAAGAAATCAAATTTAAATTTTGGATCAAAAGATTGAGATTGTTCAGACTGATAACGGCGACTACGTAAGCTCATCGAATGGGACACAATGATGTAGTATAATTCATCTTTGTAGCAATATCTATAGCGTTCAAAGTCCATAGATCAGAGACCAAAAATAACAGTCAACCTTTATTTTCAATCGGTTTCTCTCTGAGAGTTACCAGATTACTTTAAATACATAGTTTCGGTTAAGGTTTGAGATTTATTTTAAAAAATCAAAAATAAAGGTTATCGGTTGAGATTTATTTTTAATTTTTTTTTAATATCTCTCAATGGTTGAGATTTTTACAAAAACGACGACAAGCACAACCAATGCAATTTCGAATATTTCAGGAGACCGATGTTCTAATATCTAGGTCAAAGCGTTAGCTTTTTGATGCCAAAAGGTAGCGGGGACTCTAACCTACATTTGGGTACAACTCCCATCCCTGTAGGTGCACGCGTTCTCAAACCGGGAGAAGTTAAAGGTAAAAAAAAAGTTAAGCCCGATTCTGAAAAAATAGGCATGATGTGGCGGTTTAACATGGAAGATGATTTTTTAAAAATCTGACAATGTGCAAAGCGTAGGCCCATGACACAAGCTATAATTTGGCATCACTCTCAAAAATTGCTCTCAAGCGGTTAAGCTTCCAGGAGCGTTCAAAGATTCATATGGCAGCACTCCCATGTCTCTAGGAATTGATACATTTGCAGATGAGATTTATTTTTTTCTCTCAGCGATAAATCTCACTGGTTGACAGAAACATAAAAAAATACAAAATAAAGGTTTCTCTCAGACCTTGACCGAAATTTTTCTTTTTTAAAAATAAAGGTTATTTTGTGACCTTTATTGCAAATGGCGCCAAATAAGAGTTATTAAGGAACCTTTCAAAAGGTTGACATTTATTTCTGATCTCTGCCATAGATTTTGACTGAAGCTTGAACAAAATACAGTGCAGTAGTATGTATATAAATATTGTTTCAGATTCACGGAGACGCATTTGTACATTTTTCAGTTTTAAATTTGTTCCGCCAATTTTACCGCCCTAGCTAAGTGGCGCCCCAGACTTTTGCCTGTTTTGCCTTAAGGCAAGTTCGGCACCACTCATAGCCAACGATAAACCACTTTTCCATAGCATTCACTGTTTTAGAGTAATCGAAAATAAACCAGTAATAGAAAAAAATCGAAATATTTTCGAAACAATTGCTTCTATAAAATATAATCATGATCTTTTTTGTGGAAAATCATATGTTTGCATTTTTAACCCTCTGCAGTCACACCTCTTTGTGATAGGCACACTGGTGCGAATTTGGTTTATACTTTTTCATGTCGCTAGAACTTTTTTCGGTCACAATATTTTATAGAGAATCAAGTATGAAATTAATGTAGAATATTCCGAAGAATTCGAATATTGTATTCACAATTCCGAAAAAAAAAATATTTTCACCCTTATAAAGAGACTTTTTTTGTGACCACTTTTTTGAAAAATCGTATTAATCGAGGTATACCAATATTCAGATCTACTTACGTTAGAGAAAGTTACGTTTTAAGAAGTGTCTAAACATTTGACGAAAAAACAAGTCCTAACTAAGAATAGAACCTATAGGATGGAAGATGAACAGAATATTATTAAGTTCATAATTCATTGAATTAATTTATAGTATACGCTGTTGCAAACCTTTGTCAATACGTCGAACCAATTCTCTATTGACTTTTTGCATAGGTTATCCAAATTCCGTTTAAAGACAAAGCTTTTTTAAATATGCTTTAAATGTTTAAAAGTTCTTCAAGTAAATTAAAAGATTAACTAATTTAATGAAATGAGGCATCAAATTTTCGCAATTGTAGTTTGTAGCTGCTCTGTTCTTAAATTGATTTTTTTTTTTTTTATCCTACGAACCATTGTGTACTTATACAGGGTGTCCCAAAAATAATGGATCAAACGAAATATGCTGATAGGCCAACTTAAGGGCTCTCAGATTTTGGTAACTTGTTCATCCCAAATCCTTACGGTTTTTGATTTAATGCAGTTTTTGTGAAATTTTGAAAAATCCCGACTTTGCAACAGTATTTTGCTTCCTCCGCTCATAGTTGATTTTTGTTTTTTACAATTCTTTCACTAAAACATTGTTTAATAATAAGAAATAATTAATTAATTAAAATACTTTTTATTTCATACGCCATTTTGCTGCAAATTAACTAACAGTTTAATGTTTTATAAAAACTCAATTTCTTACATTTATTTCAGAGTAACACCCTGAAAAAAATTTATATCGTGTGACACTGGTTTATTATTTTGAAAACTTGCCGTGTTATTGCAGTTTTCAAAAATGTATTCAAGTTTTCAAAGTTGAAGTTAGAACAAAAGATATTACAATTTAAAAGCAACAAAACAGGGCTTTTCAGAGAATAATTACAAAGAAAAATAAACACATTTTCTCGACTGTTGTTTGTTTATTTCTTTTTGAATAAAATCCTCGATTTTTGTTTGTTATTTTGCTCTGAAAACCTCTGTGTTTTTGCATTCAAATTGTAATATCTTTCGTTCTAAATTCAACTTTGGAAATTTTTATACATTTTTGAAAACTGCAATAACAAGGCAAGTTTTCAAAATAGTAAACCAGTGTCACACCATATAAATTTTTTTCACGGTGTTGCTCTGAAATAAAAGTAAGTAATTGAGTTTTTATAAAACATTAAACTGTTAATTAATTTGCAGCAAAATGGCGTATGAAATAAAAAGTATTTTAATTAATTAATTATTTCTTATTATTAAACAATGTTTTAGTGAAAGAATTGTAAAAAAACAAAAATCAATTATGAGCGGAGGAAGCAAAATACTGTTGCAAAGTCGGGATTTTTCAAAATTTCACAAAAACTGCATTAAATCAAAAACCGTAAGGATTTGGGATGAACAAGTTACCAAAATCTGAGAGCCCTTAAGTTGGCCTATCAGCATATTTCGTTTGATCCATTACTTTTGGGACACCCTGTATATGTTCCTATACTTGTAGATATAGACATTTCTTGTCAGCCTCTTTCAACTTCAAAATTAATTGAAATAACCAAAAAAAAAGTAAGCATACCTTCCCATCAAGCTTACAACAATACAAATCCTCTAAATACACCTTCCTCAATCTTTTTTTATAAAATTGTTATACCTACCCAAATTTTTTTTTTTTTTTATAATCTCAAACGGAATCTTTTTATAGACAACATTCACCATTTACGATCCAGCATTCAGCTTCCGTACAACAACATTCATATTTTCTTCCTATAAAATTCAAAGAATCTTTATCTTTTCGGCTCACAAATATTATAATTTCATTTTCTTTGATGTTGCCTGGGCTAAATCCTATATACAAATATAAATATAAGCTATATACTGGCAGCATCCAGCAAGGCTAGAGGGAATATAATTCTTTGGATTATTAACTTAGCTATTCACCGCAATTAAAATTCCCTACGCCCGCATCTTATTTATAAAGTGTATATAACTATACCACTATAATACTATACCTATCTTTTAACCTTTTCATTTATTCAATTTCAAACCGCACTCTGAAGGATCTGCTACCTCAAGTGTAAATTAATTGAAACTCTCAAGTCTCCAACCAACACACACACACAAAATCCTATGTCCTATATCTCTTTCTCACTCTTCTTCCCTTTTAACTTTCCTACCCCCCAAAAATAGTTTAATTCAAATAAACTTAAAACTACTTTAAGTTTTCCCTACAAAATTATTACACAAATAGGTATAAATTCAAGAATTTCTACCATCATCGTTTAACTTTGAATGGATACAGAGATAACGGTATATCATCTTCATTCAACTCTTGAAACCACAATTCTATAAAATTTCAAGATTAATATGAAAATATCCTTGAATTATTAAAATAAAAAAAAAATAATAAAAAAAGAAATTTTGGGTTGGAAAATCTGAATGGACTCTCAATTTGGTCGATTAAAATTGGTTATGCATCATCCTTTTATTATTATCCTCTGTTTATAAAAGGTACACGTATACAAGAAGCTTATAAATAGCATCCCTTGTCTATAGATAGTAGATAAAAGTGGGTACAAAAAAAAAAAAAAAATGGACGCCAGGAAAGAATTTCCATTCAAACGATGGACATCGTCTCAAAACTTTGATTTGACTCATCCCGAAAATGGATTTTACGTAACACATCGCAGAGTCCTCGGTCACATTCCCCCCTCAAATCCCCTTTTGTCGTCGTTTATAGAAAAAAGGAGGAATGTAGGTCAGGTTATATTATTTACCCGAAAGGGAATCTTCCCTCTCTCGGGTTTTTCTGAGTTGGAATATGCGAGAGGTTGTTGGCCACCATTCTTGAGTGGAATTAATAGCTTTGAACTTTTTTGAAGTTATACTTCTTATGGGAGGGTGAGTATGAAAATTTACTTTTTGACAAGAATGTCAAAGGGATTATGACGCGATCACCCTGGGTTGCAGGGCTGTCGTTTCACCTTTAGAGTAGGCAGTACTTTAGTATTTAAAAATGCAGTACGCCGCAGTACGGTAACATGTTTCATGTGGCAAGTTGTATGTGGCAAGTTGCATGTGGCAAGTTGCATGTGGCAAGTTGTATGTGGCAAGTTGTATGTGGCAAGTTGCATGTGGCAAGCTGCATGTGGCAAGTTGCGTCTGGCAAGTTGCATGTGGCAAGTTACATGTGGCAAGTTGCATGTGGCAAGTTGTATGTGATAATTTCCATGTGGCAAGTTGCCAGAGTTGCAAAAAGCTCACATTTCAGCTCAGCTCAAATTTGAGCTAGGTACCATAGCTTAGCTCATTTGAGCTGAGCAGGAAGTCAGCTTAGCTGAAAGTGAGAGCCACAACTTCCAACGCCTATATCGCATAATTTTGAAGAAAATGAAAATAAAATTTTTGATGCCAAAAGGTAGCGGGGACTCTAACCTGCATTTGGGTACAACTCTCATCCCTGTAGGTCCACGCGTTCTCAAACCGGGAGAACTTAAAAGTAAAAAAATAATAGGCACGATTCTGAAAAAATAGGCATGATGTGGCGGTTTACCATGGAAGGCGATTTTTTAAAAATCTGACAATGTGCAAAGCGTAGGCCCATGACACAAGCTATCATTTGGCATCACTCCCAAAAATTGCTCTCAAGCGGTTTAGCTTCCAGGAGCGTTCAAAGATTCGGGGATTTTTGGAAAAAAGTTTTACCCCAACTTTCAAACGCGATTTTCTCGGAATTTTGAAAAAAATCGAAAAACCGGATTACACCACTATCGGGTAGCTGAGAATATAAGCTTTCATATGGCACCACTCCCCTGTCTCTAGATCAAAGCGTTCCAACGCCTATATCGCGGAATTTTGAAGAAAATGAATATAAAATTTTTGATGCCAAAAGGTAGCGGGGACTCTAACCTACATTTGGGTACAACTCCCATCCCTGTAGGTCCACGCGTTCTCAAACTGGGAGAACTTAAAAGTAAAAAAAAAATAGGCACGATTCTGAAAAAATAGGCATGATGTGGCGGTTTAACATGGAAGGCAATTTTTAAAAAATTTGACAATGTGCAAAGCGTAGGCCCATGACACAAGCTATCATTTGACATCACTCCCAAAAATTGCTCTCAAGCGGTTTAGCTTCCAGGAGCGTTCAAAGATTCGGGGATTTTTCGAAAAAAAATTTACCCCAACTTTCAAACGCGATTTTCTCGGAATTTTGAAAAAAATCGAAAAACCGGATTACACCACTATCGGGTAGCTGAGAATATAAGCTTTCATATGGCACTACTCCCCTGTCTCTAGATCAAAGCGTTCCAACGCCTATATCGCGGAATTTTGAAGAAAATGAAAATGAAATTTTTTATGCCAAAAGGTAGCGGGGACTCTAACCTACATTTAAGTACAACTCCCATTCCTGTAGGTCCACGCGTTCTCAAACCGGGAGAACTTAAAAGTAAAAAAATAGGCACGATTTTGAACAAAAGGCATGATGTGGCGGTTTAACATGGAAGGCGATTTTTTTAAAATCTGATAATGTGCAAAGCGTAGGCCCATGACACAAGCTATCATTTGGCATCACTCCCAAAATTTGCTCTCAAGCGGTTTAGCTACCAGGAGCGTTCAAAGATACGCTGATTTTTCGAAATTAAAAATTTACCCCAACTTTCAAACTCGATTTTCTCGGAATTTTGAAAAAAGTCGAAAAACCGGATTGTACCGGAATTTTTTTTTATGATAAAAAAAGAAATATTTAACTAAAAAAATATAAACATATTTATTATTAAAAAAAAATAAAAAAAAAAGAAAACGAAAAATTATCTGTTTTATTTATAAAAATATCCATGTGTTAAAATAATTCCATTAATAACTAGAACCAAACATCTTAAGCTATGGTGTTTTATAAAAGTTTAAAATATCTTCAAATTTCATTATACTTTCCAAATAAAAATCAATGTATCCTCTCACCCATCACAGCTCAGCTCACTTTACCTTAGCTCACCTAACAGCTCAGCTCAACCATCAGCTCAGCTCACTTTCAGCTCAGCTCAAATGAGCTGGAGCTATGGTACATAGCTCCAGCTGAGCTGAGCTGAGCTGAGCTGTGAGCTGAGCTCAGCTCACTTTTGAGCTTTGTAGCAACCCTGCAAGTTTCATATTGCTACTACTAGTGCTGAAGCACACACAATTCTCATAAAATTACCATACCGCACATTTTATGCGCAATTCATTTACTTTCGTTAAGCGTATACCGTACGTTCTGAACCGCACAACATGTGTAAATTTCACAGAATAAATTGAAAACTACATGGACGCAAGGAGGATGAAAGAATTAATTTATTGTTCACTTGATAAAAATGTAAAAAAACGAAGTGTGGATTAATTAATTTAATAATAGAAATTAAAAATATCAAATGAAATTATTTACATATACTGAATGAGAAGTATAACTTCAGTCGCGTGTACATGTACACACACTCTTTTTTTTTTTTTAATGGCATCTGGCCGGGTAAATATTTATCCTTTAAACTCGTTACAAACACGAGAGTCTTCTGAGAAATTCATTTTTAAAACATTTTCAAGCGAATTAATTTTCCCTCTTCAATATCATTTGTAGTTCTGTTGTATTAAATTTTTTCTTCTGAATACTTTTTTTTTTTTCAAGTGAAGCCTTCAACGCGGCCGAGGAAGTGTAGTCAACCTTCTACCAATGCCAAAGTGTAAACCAGAGCCACCCATTTGTATCATCGATTTTTTGCATTTTCAAAGAGATGAATGTCATCTCTCGCTGCAGATATAAATGTGGAGCAGTTTTTTAAGTGAGTCAAACTCAAGGCTGCACAATGTCATGCAGAAGTTGATTGAAGAGAAAATAATATCTGTAGAAGAAGGGGAAATGAGATAAACTCTTCGAAAGAGTGAATGTGTTAAGGAGAAATCGACGCAGATGCTGGCTGCATATTTGCAGTGCTGTTTGATATTGAGTGGTTTTTTATGATGGAGAACTTGTTTTCTGCAAGTATTTTGAGTGGGTTTGCTTTGAGCTTTTTTGTTTATTGCAGATATTCCATAGGCTCTAAAACTGTAAAGTAGTTGTGTACATAATCCACCTGCTAAGCGAATGTGATTCACATAAGGTGTTTCAGATTTTGTGGTGGAAATCGATAAAAATTTCTTTGTTGCGATATGCAAGCAAAAAAACGAAAAAATGCGAATTCAAGTTTTTAAAAATTTATAACTTTTGATATACAAATTTGATAAATATGTAAATTTAAAAAAATATATAAAATTCGTTCTTCAAAGGAAAATAAAGGAGATTTAATAAGTGGGTTTGAATTAAAAAAAAAAAGCTTACAAAAAAAATTATGCAATTCAAAAGCCAAGTATTTCTTCTTAAGAATAAAACAGTTTTTAAGTTTTTACAATGCGCAAAAAGTATAAAAATAATTTATTGAAAACAATCATTTTCATCAAAAAAAAGCAAAAAAAAACATGAATTTTTATCTTCTCACGTCATTAATTCCATTTTTTTCCCTAACAACCTATAAAAAATGTTATACCATCTGTAAGCTTATTGTCTTAGCTGAAAACACATATATCGATCAGGTCTATCAGACATCTACAAAAAGAGCTAGAATTTTTTGAACTCGATCAAATTTCATAAAAAAAGGAAAAAAACATTTATTTTTATGTTCTCAGGCTATGGAATCAATTTTTTGTTTGACAACCTATAAAAAATATAAACCATGTGAAAGCTTATTTTTTAACCTTTTATATGACGTATCAATCTCATTTCAAAGATGCCTACAAGAGAAGTTAGAATTTTTTAAAGTCAACCATGTCGAAATTCTAAACTGAGATTACGGTACTTCCCACACTGGTGGCTGTTCGGGGGGCAATAGATCTCCACTGGTGTTTTGAGGTTTTTCGCAAATTTCGTAGTCGTAGTCATGGTCTATCATTACTCCACATATTTTATTCCTGTATCTATTAAAGAAAAAAAGATAAAAATAAAAAACGATGAAAATCGGTTAAAAACGGTCAAAACACGTGTTTTTTAAAAACTTGTTTCTTCCGTTATTCAGTCAAAATTCACTAAACGATTCCAAGTTTGCACATGTATGCATAAGGCCAAAACCTACATGTCCTATAAGTTTGAGATTTTTTGAACGCTCCAAAAAAAAGCTAAAAATCAAAAATTATCCAAAAATTTCCCTAAAAAACAAGGTGTTTTTCAAAAATTCATATTTCGAAACGCAGAGTGTTGGAAAAAATCCGTATCAAACGCCTAATTTTTCATTTGGATTAAGCTTAAGGTTATTATCTTTCAAATAAGCTATAGAAGATTTTTGTATCTCTAATAGTTTATTTTTAATTGAAATTTTTTGCCGCACTGCGAAAGTGCGAGAGTGTAACGTTAGAAAATGGCGTCATCGATTTATAAGACGTTATCACGTCAAAAAAAAAAAAAAAAAAAAAAAAAAATTAAATGCAAGACTGGGTTGCACGCACTTGCTCTTATGTAAAAACATAAAAATAATCTTAAAAATTTTTTGTACAAATTTAAAGTTTCAAAAAATTAACAAAAACAAAAAGTTTTTTGTGCAATTAAGAAATAAATGTTAATAAAAAAAAAATGTAATTTTTTACTTGCTCTATAGAGCAAGTATTGAAAAAATGTTTGAGGTTTTTATCTAAACTAACATTACTATGATGGAGAAGTCCAAAAGAGTGGTCTTAACTTCCATCTGTAGGTACATCAAACTGCGGCTTTAATGGGTGGACGGATTTTCTTGAAATTTGGTACAGATGATTTTTTCGTTTCTCCAAGGTTGTTTTTTTTTTAATTACTCATTTAAAGTGTACCTCCCAAACAAAATATTTGAGTTATTGCAATTTTCTAAAAAACGGTTCTAACGGTTTCCATTAAATTTGGTGTAGTTGCATTTTGATCTAAACTATTCTAATCCAACTTCGTTTTTAGTGTTTTTCAAAAAATTGGGGTAGTGAAAATTTGACGTTGCTGTTTTTTGAGAAAACTGACATTTTGGTTATTTACGCATATCTTGTTATAAGATAGATCGATTTAATTCAAAGCTCACACACACATACATATTTCTAATAATTTTAAAGGATTTTATGTAGGTATTCAAATTTAAAAAAAAAAATTAAAAAACTTTTTTGTTCATGATTTTTTTTTTATTTTTTCCAATGAAAAAGCTAATTAATTTTCACATTAATATAATATTTGTACAATTTCTTTATTTTTCAATTTCAAAGGAAGGTATAGTACGACCTTAGACAGTAAAAGTGTTTTTTTTTTTTTTTTTCAGTCAAAATCTTAGCAGTCTGTTTTGAGAAAAAACAACATGCTGAGTTGGAGTCAAAATTCCGCCAAGATCTTTTTTCAAAATTGTGTTTTCCAAAATTCTGCTTTAAATAATGCTGTTTTGTTTTACAAAATCCAGCAAAAAACCAAAAAAAAATTTGAATTTTTTCCAGAATTTTGTAAATCATCTACTCGTAAAGTTGTCTGCTTAATTGATTAGGTATATAGCTACTTATGTACTTTGTCAATGTTTTAATGTTTAATATTTTCGAAAAATAATTGGGTTGGGGTCAAAAATTTGCCGGGGTCGAAATTCTTTTGTCAAAATTTTGCTTAACAAAATTCTGCTTTTAAAAATTCTGTTTTTCAAAATTCTGCTTTTCAAAATTCTTTAACCCTTTTTTAATTTATTGCAAAATTCTGTAAAATCATCTTCTTGAAAAATTATCTACTTATTTGATTACTTACCTACATAATTTGTCATTCTTTGAATGCATATTAATTTTTGTTTTATAAATGAATAAATTTAAAAATATTAAGAAAAGGTTTTTAATACTTAACAATTCAAAATATATATTATGATGAATATTCAAAAATTTGAATAAGAAAAGGAATATATTGTATCAACCAACATCGGTTCCAATAAGTTATAGATTTTATTTGAAAGAAAGTCAGTCTATGCATTTTAAAAAATATTTGCGACACTTAAACAAAAAAAATTTATTAAAGTACAAATGTTGAATTACATTAATGAGGTGTATTTTTCTTTAGTCAGCGCATATGCTATAAAAAAAAAAAGAATTGGCAGAATTTTTTTGTTCAAGTATTATGCTAGCAGAATTTTGAAAAACAGAATTTTCGTTAAAAAAGCAGAATTTTGAAAAGCAGAATTTTGAAGGCAGAATTTTGACCCGATCCCAAAATTATTAAAAATTTATTAGTTTATGAAATAAAAATTAATGTTCAAGAAATTGAATAATAAGAGGAATATTTTATAGGTATCACACAACATCGTTTTTAATTAAATTTCAACGCTGTATAGATGCGAGTTGCAAGAAAGTCAGCCTATGCATTTTGAAAAATATTGACACAGTTAACCAACAAACAGATTTGAAAAGTTCTAAACTTAAATTACTAAGGCCCAATTTATTGACTCTCCATTATACTTATACTAAAATCGCCATTAAAAAAGGGAATTTTAAAATTAAATACCAAATTCGTTTAATTCAGTCTGTTTTAAGGATATTTTTGAAGTTTGGCATCATTAACTAATTGAGCATTAAATTTAAAAGTCGTTTTAGTTAAACACATGACCTTTTAAGAGGCATTTAAAAAAATTGCAATATTTTCAGCCTTTGGTTTCCACTGGCATATCGTAACACCGCCTGTGGATTTTTGTTTGGCGTTTTAGCTGCAAAATATATTTTGACAAAATCGTACTCTTTTGACAGTTAAATTTTTCAAAAAAAATAAAAAATCCCTGGGATATTTTTAATGGAGTTTTAAATTTTAAGTTTCCATTAAAAGTAAAGACTTTAACTAAAGCAGAGTGAATTAAATGAATTTTTAATGATGGAAAAAGACGTCAATAGATTAACAAAGCTGTTAACTAAAACGACAAATTTCAAAATTTAATGGAGGCTCAATAAATTGGCCCTAAATTTGCTTAGTAAACACATATGCTATGAAAAAAAACATGTTTTTTTTTCATATATATGCTGGCAGAATTATGAAAAGCAGAATTTTAAAAATTACAGAAAAATATATAATCATTTTTATAAAAAAAACAAAACCGACTTCCATGGATCAAAACTGGGTTTTAATGTTTTTTTGTCATAGTTTATACAGCCATAACTCGACGAAATTGAAATGGGACCACACTGCAGGAACCAGCTTTCCATTACAAAAAGAATTATCAAAATTGGTTCACTTAGTTCAAAGTTATGAGGTAACAAACATAAAAAAAAAAAATATAAAAAAAAATACAGACGAATTGAATACCTCCTCTTTTTTGGAAGTCGGTAATAAAAAAGCAGAATTCTGAAAAACACAATTTTCGTGAAAAAGCTCAATTTTGAAAGCTAGAATTTCGACCCATTCCCATTTTTAACAGTTAAATGTATTCGAACCAAAAAAGTCTAATCTCAATGACTTATTTAAAAGCTTCAATTTTAAATGGTTATGCCGACTATTCACGAGTCGATTTTTTTCGTGCAGCGAAGCTCTTCGGCGTAAATCGACTGGTGTGACTTAAGAGGATCCCCCTAGAAGAATCCTAGTCGACTTTAGCCGTGCGACATATCGTGTGGCTAAAATCGACTTATGAAAAGTCGGCATTAGGTATCTAATATAAAGGTATTTTGAACTACGTTCTATTGTTACGTCGTTTCCCGCAAAACAAAAACCTATGCTACCAAAAATCTTATTGCTCATCATTTCTAGTTTCTACATATAGTAAAATGATGTGTCGATATAAACATTTGAAATGGAATTTTTCTCTTTAACATCTTTCATGATTTTTTGTCAAAGTTTTTCCTTAAAAACAGTTTTATTGTTGTTCTTATATATTTTATGACATTTCCTTTTCTTGATAGCAAAAAAGCAATAAAACCTGATGAAATGTTGACTTCATGGTTTTCTCACTCCCATTTAAAAAACAATACTTTTTCCTTTCCACTGGAAAACTCAATACATTAGAAAACATTTCGTATGTGAAGATGGTCTTGATTCATGTTTTATGTCACCTCTGTTGCCCTTCAAAAATAAAGAATTTTTATTTCTTCCCAACGACGCATATTCCACGAAGACAAAAACACATTTTTCTAGACGCCTCGTGACTAAATAAAATCCTGCAATTCTAATAAAACTGACATTAGCCTTTAGTCAGTGATGGAGAATCCCACATTTGTAAATTTTTTCTTTAAATGAAAATCTACTTCCAAAAACATACACAACAATATAAGAAGAAATAAAAAAAAAATACTATTATTTGTGTACATATGAGATAGGTTTTTTTCCTTGCCAGCAAATGTCCTTGTCGTGTGACATCTTTCATTCATTCACAACCACACATTGCAGCCAGTCAGCCAGCTAGCGAGGATCTGCGGTAGCAATTTGTTTCACTTAAAAGCAATTCACGATGTGTGCGCAGGCAGGCAAATGGAGCGAGAAAATAATGAAAATGAAATTTTATTCGTACAAGCTTTTACGCGTAACCATTTTTCCTTGTTTTCTTCCCAACAACGGAACCTCCAATCTTTTTATACATCCTCCTATAAAATCTAAAGGACGAGACCACATCCGACATTTATATATTATTTAGTTTAATGTCTGGATCATGTTATTGCGATTCTGCCGTTAATTTGGTTATTTAGTGATGAGGAAAATTGTTATCATTCACATTTGATGGGATTTTGTTTGATTTTTTCGTGAACCTTATAATTTTTTGAAATGTTTCCACACCCTCTTTTTAAAACATTTACTATCTCAAATCATTTCATGCTTCTTTCCTAACTACACAAATGCTCACGCAATAGGTCCACTCGAAAGTGACTATCTACTCTTCACTTCCATCTTAAGTCTTCCTAATTAGCTTCCTATTTGCATTTCAAAGCAAAGTTCATTTTGAAAAATAAAAAAAAATACAGAGCAAGCAAATAATTAGTTTGTCCAGTTGATGCTTGCAAGTTTTCCATCTTACAAATAAATCTTTAAAGAGCACCCACACTGACCATATCCTTAAACAAAATAACAAGAAGCAACACCTTTTAGGTACAAATGTTACAATTTGCAAATTGAAGTCCTAAATGATCTTTACTCTCTAAAGGGTGTTTCAAGCATAAAGGAACCCGAACATGTAGAAAATGTAGAAAGAAATAAAAGTTGAGTTAGTCAGACTGTTCTACCCATAAGTATCTTATTCTTTTATCCTTTTATCGCCATCTACGTACCGAAACAGGGTTGGGTATTTAAAATCGATAAGTTCCCTCATAACTCTTAAATTACTTAAAAGAATTTAACGAATGAGGTATCGCAAAATGCGTTATTCTTATATGGTAGTTACAGACTATGCTACGTTCTCTATGATGATACTCTATAGAGTGTCGAAAACGAAAGATAAGATCCAACTTTTGAAATAGGTAAAAATTAAAAATTTTGAACCATTACACTGTTTAACGCTTACAAAATACTCGGGCGAAGAACTATAACGTTTTAAAGGGCTTGTCTCACTGATAACAAAATGGTTTGTACAAATTTTAATATTCCCCAAAAATCTGGATGTAGAGGCAAAAATGTTTTTTTTTACCTTCGGCAAAAATTTAATCTAATTAATTTTCAACCGATTTGAGTAGTTATTTTACCTGTTTTTATTTTTTTAATTTTTTTTCACAGTCGATTCTCAACCGTTAAATTTGGAAATATTTATTGCTTATAAATATTCATTAACCCTCTGTCGGCACACGAGTGTGAATTTGGCAGGACAAAAATGAAAAGTGGTCACAGAAAAGTGTCTTTATAAGGGTGAAAATACATTTTTTTAGAATTGTGAATACAGTATTCGAATTCCTCGGAAAATTCTATATCAATTTTATATATAACTCTCCATAAAATAGTGAGACCGAAAAAAGTTCTACCGCCATGAAAAAGTATAAACCAAATTCGCAAAAAAGAGGTGTGCCTATAGAGGGTTAAAAATAAGATGTTTTTAAAATCGATGAAAAAAGGGAAAAAAATGATTTTGGACATTTTTGACCTTATAAAGTCTTGTTTTTTTTTCATCTAAACGACATGTTTTATACACCATTTACATTTTCTAAATATCTTGTCAAGAGTAAAATCACTGAAACCGGTTGAAAACTGACGAGGCTAGAATTATTGCAAATGCTGAAGGTCAAAAAAATATTGTTAGTTCCAAATTTGAAAAAAAAAAAAATACATAATTCGATTTTACTATAGCCCTATAAAACGTACTATATTTTAAAAGTTGGTTATTATTACCCAGTGTTATTAACGGTTGATATAAAATGTTGGATTTTATAACTGAATTTAAATTTCGGAGGGAGGATGATAGTATATATATGTAAATGATTTTATTTTGTTTTACAACAAAATGGTTTGTTTTTATATATTTCAGAATTTAAAAAAAACCCTATAATCTGGCTCATTATTCCAAAATAAAATTTAAGTTATAAAATCTAAATTTTTCTGTCGAAAAAAACACCCTTTTACCCTGGATGTAAAAACTCTTTCGGATCTTGGTTATAATTTCAACTGCAACACTTATTGAACTTTACAGGTGTTGCATTTTATTCACTAGGTGTTTCGTCACGAGCTGCAAATCCCATAATTTCTCTAAAATAAAAACCTTCTCACGTGAAAAATTTAAATAGATTAAACCTAAAGACGCGATATAGGTATCATCTTTTCAAAAAAAAAAATTAAATTTTTTAGAGTTGTCCCATCGGGCCTCATTCCATTAAAAGTTTTAAATACTTTTAATTAATTTATCATATGGCCATAAAGTTTCTAGCTTGATCAACCGTCTTTCTCTTCCCTACCCTTGAACATGTGGTTTAAAAAAACGCAAAAAAAAATAAATACAAAAAAAGCACGTATACGCCACAGTGTATGTGGAATGCAAATAATGTAAATTAAAACCTTAGCCTTGTTGATAACACACCAAAATCAAAATTAAATAACACATGCATTTAATTTTTGTCGTGAGTAAATAAATAGATTTCATTTTGATTTTCAGAATGTGAATTTGAATTGCAAAAGGGTAAATTTGGTTTGCAAAGCACTGTATTTACCTGGAAAAATGGCGAATTTAATTTTAAAAAGGGTTACTTAATTGGCTCCTGGAATTGAGTTTCGTCAACCACGGCAGTATAGCAAAAACATTTGAGATAACTGTAATAAGTGTGTTTGGAACACCTTGTATACCATGAATTCATTTACCAACTCCTTAATAATCAAAATTTGTTTGCCATGTACTTTCCTTCATAACTCCTAAATTACTAACCGTAACTTAACAAATGAGCTATCGTTAGCAGCATCTTGTTTGCTGTTTGAAGTTCGCTTAAAAAGCGCCCTCAAGGCTGAAACGTCGTGAACTTAAAATAAAAATAATTACATTCTGGTTCTTTCATTTTCCGTAATCCATAAGAACCTAATTTTGTTGATCCGGGATAAATGTGAACTACTAAATTGAAGCATTAAATTTTCAAAATGTAAAAAATGTAAATTTGCAAAATTGCAAACGGGTGAATTTGGTTTGCAAAAGAATTTTTTTTAAAAGCAAAATGGTGAATTTAATTTGAAAATGAAGGTAAAGGACATAGTATTATGAAGCCTCCTAATTTTTCCATTTATCTGTCTACTGGGTTTAAAGTATATGAAGTACCAAAAAGGAGCAGATACTTAGTAAAAGAGTGTGCTTGATTTGGAACACCCTGTCTGTATATCGTGAGTTCTTTTAAGGTTTGCGTTTCGATCCTATGAAATACAAATGTTTACAAGTTTGGAGTAAAATGCTTAGGATATAGCACCAAATAAATGCTAAACAACACGCAAAACTCTAAAAAGATCAGGCAAAAACCAACAAACCTTTATTTGTCTATAGGAACAAGAATTTCCAAAATCTACTTTCAACCAAGTTTAAAGAAGAGTTCAGAAAAAAAAAACAAACAAACAATCCGCATCAAAGGGTTTTCAGTTTCCTCGCATTTTGTTGTTGCAATTGCAACCATTTGGATTGAATATCCATGTCCAGAGTGGATCTTTTGAATAAGTTTCATTTGGCTTGATGCCTTTATGCAGATTGCCCATGTGGTTGGACTGCGGATGAGAAACTTCCAAGTCGTAGAGGTATTATTGTAGACCGACACCATTGCCAGAAGTAAGTCGGGTTTTGTCACGATTTTGCTAACGTAAATTGAGTTGTAAATTGTAGCACGGAACATCTCAGGGAATAGGGAATGTATTGTGTTTACTTTTCCTGAGACGACTTGTAGTGCTAAAAATGTTTTATTTGCATTTTCTCCATTCTCGGTTAAGAAACAAAATATCATCATGCGATCGAGAGCAATTGCAATAGTTTTACGCAAACGCAGGCAAACACAGCTTGAGTTAAGGTACATAAATGGAGATTGTTGTTCTGTTTTTTTGTTGGTTTCTAAAGGGTAAACACGTATGAGAACAAATAGTTTCCGCTTTGGGTTTTTTCCGATCTACAATTCTGTCACACGGAGTCATTGGTATTGCATTAGGCGGTGTTTCTGTTTAAAGACGAAGTTTTAGCTCAAATTGATTTAGCAATCAGACTTCAACTTCTATAGACCACGAGGAAGTAAAAGTAAGTATCGGCAAGCGTGTGAAAATATTACTACAATTTATATTATTTACAATTTACAATTTACAATTTACAATTTACAATTTACAATTTACAATTTACAATCTACAATTTACAATTTACAATTTACAATTTACAATTTACAATTTACAATTTACAATTTACAATTTACAATTTACAATTTACAATTTACAATTTACAATTTACAATTTACAATTTACAATTTACAATTTACAATTTACAATTTACAATTTACAATTTACAATTTACAATTTACAATTTACAATTTACAATTTACAATTTACAATTTACAATTTACAATTTACAATTTACAATTTACAATTTACAATTTACAATTTACAATTTACAATTTACAATTTACAATTTACAATTTACAATTTACAATTTACAATTTACAATTTACAATTTACAATTTACAATTTACAATTTACAATTTACAATTTACAATTTACAATTTACAATTTACAATTTACAATTTACAATTTACAATTTACAATTTACAATTTACAATTTACAATTTACAATTTACAATTTACAATTTACAATTTACAATTTACAATTTACAATTTACAATTTACAATTTACAATTTACAATTTACAATTTACAATTTACAATTTACAATTTACAATTTACAATTTACAATTTACAATTTACAATTTACAATTTACAATTTACAATTTACAATTTACAATTTACAATTTACAATTTACAATTTACAATTTACAATTTACAATTTACAATTTACAATTTACAATTTACAATTTACAATTTACAATTTACAATTTACAATTTACAATTTACAATTTCACTTGGTATACAATTGTGGTAACGCTGGATTATCTCAAAAATTTGTAAAAAAAAATTAAAGTGCCTGTTTTTTATCTGGATATCCGAGGAAGGAGCGTCTGCTATAAGATATCAGCTTCCAACCGTCTGGAATGTACCACCGATAATTATAAACTAATTAAGACATGCGTACAAAGTCACCATCAATGAGCATTGCAAAGAAACTTCAGCACCCAGACGGTAGACTACACAGCTGAGTCACAAGAGAATTAGATGTCGTCGTCTTGGAAGACAACAACGACGACGAGAAGACAACGAAACGTTCCATTCCTCGCACTGGTAAATACCTATCTATCTCTTCATGATCTCACGCTGCTCCCTTTCGCTTAAAGAAGCTAAGGTTTCTAAGATCGGAATCGGATCTGGCAAAAACAACTTACTGCTACACACGCAGTTGTCTTCTATATAAGCAACCAACTCCATAGTGTGTTGTCTGTCGTCGATGTCCTGACGAAGCTGTGTGGTTTCTGTTTCTGTAATCTTGATTGTTATGCGATCTGTGCTCGCGCACAGATTGGACAAAAAGATGTTTTTTGGTTTGGGTTTGTTCTTCTGAAGCTACTTTACAACGACCAACGACCGCGACGAAGAAAACAGCGAGAAAGATGTCTTGTCTTCGTGTGGTGAAGCACTTTGGTTGGTATGGTGCGGCAATTATCGTGATATTATTCGGAGCAATTTAATTAATAAGGCGTTAGATTCTATGCTCGGATAAGATTGAATTGTAAATAATGGATTACTGAGATTCTTTTTTTGTTAATTTATAATGAAGTTTCTGCGAAGAAAGTGTTGATATTCTTGGAAAATGATAAAGTAGCTGTGTGTGATGAAGCAGGTGCAAGAAATTGTGTCCCAAGAGATTTCGTTGTTGTCAATATTTATTTATTTTTTGTTTATGTGATGATGTTGTAAACTGGAGTCAGAAGAATTATAACATATGGATAAAACACAGACACTTTTTACGTTATTTTTCTTATTCGGATAATGTTAGGATATCCACAAAAAACAAAGGTCGCAAGAATTCTTTATCCGGATAATATCCAGACATCCAATATTTTCTTTTTTGTGTAGTATATTAGTTATCCGTAAGAACCTATGATAAGATCTTACTCGTATGTTAATCTTCTTTGAATAATATTCGGATAATCAATATTAAATGCACCTAGATCGTTTAGTATTGGATATCCGAAAACTAACAATTCCAGAGTTTGTTATCATCTCAAATAGCTGGATATAATTGGATATATGATACAGTTGTGAAAATTGACTTGATATTCATCTTATCCGGTAAGAATCCGGAGATCTTGTGTTTACTTCTTCAATGGTAATATAATTTATCCTTAAAAATTTAATGGCATGATTGCATATTACTGTCCTTAGGAACAATTTTGGCTACCGAAAAGACATCAAGACACGCATTCATTGTCACCAGTATTCATTGACATAAAAAAATGCAATATTTTGATGTTTATCCGAAAGAGTCTAGGGTCAGGGATCGGTATGATTTGAACTTTCCGTAGACTCTTTGTATTATCTGAAGCAATTATGAGCACTTATATGATGCTCATCTAATCCGGAGAATATCTGGATATGAAATATTCTTTTTTGAGTAGTATTATGTTTATCCGAAGGAGTTTACTGTCAGAAATCGATTTCATTCATGTATATCCGAAATAATGTATGAACTCAAATAAGTGCTTATCTTATCTGGATGTGAAAATCAAATATTTGATACCCAAATATCGAGTATTAACCTTATCCGGTATGTGTGTTTCAGATAATGAATACT
The DNA here is from genome assembly GCF_945859705.1 of Episyrphus balteatus. Taxonomy (NCBI): domain Eukaryota; kingdom Metazoa; phylum Arthropoda; class Insecta; order Diptera; family Syrphidae; genus Episyrphus; species Episyrphus balteatus. The sequence continues at coordinate 126,645,581 of NC_079135.1, read as the reverse complement.
GTTAGTATCCGAAACACGTTCAAATCAGAATATTATTCAATTTCTTTGAACATCCTATGAACATCCTATGAACATCCCAGTTATCCAGATAATTAAGAATCCCTGCAACAATTTTGAGCGATAATTTGATATTCGTCTTATCCAGCTTATATAATATCTTTTGAATATCCTGGATATTTGTGGATAATTATGTTTCGGATAATACTCATAATACTCTTAAAGGACTAATTCCTTTCAATTTAAAGAACGTATGCAATTCCTTTATGCCATAAGATTCATTAAAGTTGGTAGGTACCTATTTTATATTCACACCCAACTTCTCGGATAAAAAAAATCTACAGTTAATTTGCTTGTTACAGTCAATTACTTTCGCCATTGATTCGCCAACTTCTTGTTTTTATTTTTTATTCTTTACAAAAAAAAATTAATTCAACCCACTCTAATGAACCGACCGAAAGGATTAATGATGATTGGAGGAATCGAATACATACAATTTTCTCCAGCTAAATATCCAACTTGATGATGATGACAACCTCTGAAGAGAGCAAACAAGACAAAAAAAATGGGAACCCAACGATATCTCTCAGAGAAAATTGAATAAATCAGCAAAACTTTTAGCAAGGATGTTCTACGAACTCACTATACTCAGCAGTGCAAAGGCAATGTATGTTTGTGTATATCCCTTTGGTTCATTTGGAGAATCCTTTTGGTCTTTAACATACAAAATATATGTGTATACAGACACCCACACAATCATTTTCACGTTTGTTTTTCTTACATCGTAGATCGGAAGACACGAAACCTAAGCACCACTTTCCACGTTCACATAATCCGTCAGAGTAACACGTATTGCGAATAACACTATACCAAAGGGTTCATTAATTAGCCGCTAGCTCCCACTCTCTCTCTTATTCCCTCTCTATTGCCTTTCTGAGTATACTGACACACCGTTTATCAAGGACATACCGTAGCTATACTAGCTTGTTGTTGAACGTACTCGTAGCTCGCGAATGCCACCAAGAGAATTCGACTTCTTTTTATTAAATTAGACTTCTGGTGATTTATTTATCCGTTGTGAAACTTTTCGCCCCCACATATCCAAGAGCTTCCTTCTTGTAATTGTATCTATAGTACTTTGGTGAATGAACCATGTATATATGTACATATGATAAGGATTAGAAAAGCAGGGCCATCCTCAATGTTTCTGTTCTGCTGGTTGCAAACTTTTCTGGTTTCTAGACTTGAAACTCCCAAATACACAATCATTGCGAGAGTAAGCTAGAAAACTCAGATATGTTATATCTGATTTCCAAGGAGAAAAATAAATTATCCCCACCAAACCTACAAATTTTGATAAATCACAAAGTTTGAGGAGATTAAGGTCCATTTTCTTCACTCGGAGTTGAACAAAACTTGAGAATTTTTATATTAAAAATTCTCAAGTTATGTTCAACTCCGACTGAAGAAAATGAACCTAAGACCTTATTAAAACTTGCCGAAAAATAGTACCACCAACGACCTAATTAATGCTTGCCAAATAGTTGTACCACCAGGGACTTCAATCGTACAGACTCCAGGGCCCTACCTTCCTGCTGATCAGAAGGGCCTTAGCTACTTGTGTCCACTCAGAAATGCCTCCAAGAGTTTCAATGTGGTCTCAATAGAACATGTCCATCTGAAGCCACCCGGCGGTACTTCCAGAGGCCTTATAAGTAAGCCCATTTGAAGGTGAATCAGTACCTGACGATCAGAAATGCTTCCAAAGGTCTCACACTGATACCTGATGATCAGAAGCCCCTGCAGTGGCCTCACTAGTGTCTGTTCTTCCGAAGCGCCTTCACAAACCTTTTAATTTTTGTTTGCCCCTCAAAGATCTAGTACCTGCCCATCAGAAGTACCACCAGAGACCCTACTAGTTCCAAGGTACTTGCTAATTAGAAGTACTACCAAGGGTCTCAATTAAATAAGTCCATTATCCTTCAGAATTGATCGCCGAGGTCTAACATGTAACTGCCTATCAGCCAAACGAAGGGGCACTAGAAACCTCAGAAATTCCTAGCTTTCAAAAATACCACCAGGGTACGCACTAGTACATGCCTATCAGAAGCGCCTCCAAAGGTCTCACTAGAACATGTCTTCCAAAAGCACCTCCGCGGTCCTAAGTAGTACCTGCTTATCAGAGGCATTTTTAGGGGCTTTACTAGTATCTACCGATAATAAAGAGCCCCAGAGGCCTCACTTGTGCACAGAAGGGACCTCACTTGTACCTGCCGATCAGAAATGCTTCCATAGTGCAGTATCCATCAGCAGCGCACACTGGGGATTTTGCGGAAAAAAGTCCAAAATTTAAAGTTCCTCGGAGAATATTTCAATAGTATTTCTAAATTCTAGAATAAAATCTGAATCAAAATCAGAAAGAATTACTAAAATCGGACTTGTAGTTTACTTTTTAGAGCTTTGTAAAGGGACAAGTTGTTGAAAGTATAAAAAACGATGTGAAAATACCCTCAAATTAAAGCTGTGTAATTTTTTTTAGCTTGAGCCGACTCATACACTTTTATTTTTCCGTAAAGAAGCCATCGTTTGTCTATTGTAAATCGAAGAAATTATTAATTTTAAAGATGTAAATTATTTTATATAATTATTTAAAGAAAAGAGAAAAAAAATGGCTTGATTTTTTCATATTTTTGTATATATAATTTTAGCTACACTTGCCTACAGTTAGAGGCTATTAAAAACTTTTTCCTTAGAAAATTCCCTTTCGATGAAGGTTAAATTTGGGTGCCACCAGGTGCCACCAGGTGCCACTGCGTTTTTTATTGGTAATTGAAAACTTCATTTGGTCGCAAAAATCATTTTCTTAAAAATTACTTAAAATAACAAAAAAATATTAAAAATCAATGGTAACACTTACAGTTATAAATGACACTTTTTTTAAAAGCCAAAATATTAGGCTTAATTTGAGCTTTTAAATTAAGTTCTTTAAGTGAATTGTTTTTGAAATAATCGATTTCAAAGTCAAAATATTGAAAAAAAAATTTAAAAAATCATATCCAATACTATTTTTGACAAGGCTGGGGATTTGAGTTCAATTTGAATAATGAAGAACACTGCCTTAATTAATTCCTTACCAAACACTGAAAACCATATGTTTCTATGCCTTCTAGTTTTCGAGAAAATTGAAAAGTAAAAAATCTCCTTTTTGTCAGATTTTTGTTTTTTTGGCTGCAAGCTTGAAATTCTTATCCGAAAAGACAAATAGAGAAAATAAAATTAATTCGTAACACATTTTTTTACAAATCTACTACAATAAAATTACATTTGATTTTTTGAACTTGGCTCAGAAAAATTAATTTTCGTTATATGTAACTGAAATGTATGTACATAATGAACAATAATCTAACTAACTTTAATGGACTGTAAATTATTAAAGTATAAATAAATGAAAGACAAATGTATTCTTTTTCTTATTGGACTGCGTGTCCTATTTATTCAAAGATCTTGTTACGACTGAGGAGAAGAGAGGGAGGGAAGAATAAGGAAACACACGATCCTTGGTTGGTGTTGTAGTGTTGTTGGTTGTTGAGTAAGAAGGAAAAATGAAAAAGGAGATACACACACACAATTGTTCGCTGATCGCCTGTTAGATGTTGTGTATGTTGAGAGGCTTCTCTTGCGAGTAGGCACGGATTATTTAACACATAATATATTGAAAACTATTCAAATTAAAAACGAGTGAAAAGGGATTATGCGTCTTATTATTATACATTTTATTAATAATGGGAATTTCAAGCATTTTATGCGAAGATCTAAGCAGAAATCTAATGGAATGTCTCAAGATTTAAATTGAAATTATTATTGAAAAATACAGATCATCTGACCCATTCCTTTATTAAGAAGAATCAGAGTCATTTAATTGAGGAAAAAATGGCTCTCTTAAAAGAATAAACTTTTGAAAAATTTGTATAAAAAAATGAAAAAAGTGTTTTTTTTTTAATAATTTTTAACTATAATTTGGGTTTTTTATTTTGCGTGGACGTGGACCTCGACAACAGTACCTACTATGAGTTATTCTTTTCCATTTAATGTATTTAAAATCGGTGAGGTGGTTCCAATAATACAAAAAAATTAAAAAAAAAATTGCTATAAGTACAAATAAATTGAGAATCGGAATTCTTTATTACTCTCACAATTTTTTTTAAAAGGGCGTGGCAGTGGGCGGAAATGAATAATAATAATTTCTTACGACGAAAACTGTCATCCCTGAAAATTTCATCCAAATCTATTCAGTGGTTCAGTTTTTATTTAATTTTTTCCGCACTCCCATACAAATTTCCCCAGTGTGCAGCGCCCCCAGAGGTCTGACTAGTACCTGCCTCTTAAAAAAACCACCAGAGACCTCACTAGCACATGAAGATCAGAAGTTCCTTTATGGTTCTCACAAGATCATATCCATCAAAATCGCTCCCAGGGTCCTAACTAGAACCTGCCTATCAGAAACACTTCCAAAGGTCTCAGTACCTGTGTCTAGTACCTGAAAATCAGAAGGGGAGCCAGGGGTCTTACTAGTTTCTGCCGTTCAGAAACAACAATAGGGTCTTAAGTATTTATCAATCAAAAGTATCACCAGGGACTAACTAAAAGATACCAATTAAAAGCACCTCCAGGGGCCTTTTTAAAGTTAAACTTCGGACATGGATTTGTCTACCAGAGATGTTCCTTAAATTTTCCTAACTACCTTGTTTAACAACCCTGGTTTTTCCAAGCTTAGTTGATTCCCTGTTAACGCGTCATCCATGAAAAGTGAGTGATAAAAATGTATCCAAGATACATCAGTCCAGAGGATTCACGAATAAAAGAAGCTAATGCCCGTTTCGTCCTAAAGTCTTCGCGATGAAAGTTTAAGGGAAATTTTGTATATCTTTTTCAAAGTCTTTTGGTTGTTGAGTTTGCTTCCTTTTCCTTCCTGCTTTCTTCTTTTCTTACTTCATCTTAAGATCCCGGGTGTCTGTCATGTTCATGATAAAATATAGAAACAACATAGATTTATGACCTTCTTGCGCATCAGAGCTCCATGTTACTTGATACGGAAGTAGCGGATAACGAACGAACGCAAAAAAAGAAAAAAAAAATATAAAGGATTGAGTTAAAGTCCTTGCGAATGAACACCTCTAACGTGAATAAAATTGTGTCTTTATTCTATTCTACTATCATGGAGCTGTAGCACGCCACCACCGTGTGTGTTTGGGCCTGGTGTGTATTTGGGTGAGTACATGCAACTTTCACTGATAAGCTTCAAAACTGATGCACAAGAAGTTACACGTTTAGAATGATGTCCTCATGGCAGGATGTTAAAAGAAATGAGGGGCATGATTCAGAAATCCGGATCTCATCACAGCACAAAATACACACATCTAACATCATAAATAAGCATTTATCAATACTTTAAGCTGTTAAGAGGGCGTTCGATGAGGCGGTTGTATAAGGCTTTACAGAGAGTAGGTAGGTAGTGTGAGGAGGATGGGTGGATTGAAACTCTTGAGAAAACGCTTTGTTGCTGCTGCTGATTTATAGAAAAGCCCGCATTATGATGTTCGTTCGTCGTCCGTCCGGACCCGAACCCAGAGTGCATGTCGTGTAATCGTAATTTATATCTGTAACCTGGATTTCGATTAGATTTTTCATATATATATTCTCTCTCTCTTGGGGATGTTTCCTTTATCATTCCTCATTTTTACTGAACGATACAAAGCTTTAAATAAGTTGAGGGCGGATTTGATTGATTTGCGGTGTGTGCACAGACATTTTTATAGCTTTACAATTCGGTTGAATGGTTTGGTTGAGGATAAATATGTGTATTGGATGAGAGTGAGATGTGTTGTGTTTTGTGATCATTTGTTTTCGAAAGTCCTCGAGGGACATTTTACCACGTTTGGGAGCAATAGAAAATGAAGAAGCCCAAAGATATGTCTGTGAAAAGAAGAAAAGTTATAAAAGTTGAAACCAATTACAATTGGATGAAATACAAAAAGTTGTGACAAGGGTTCAAATCAGAATTCAATATATTGAACTTTTGAATCTTAGGGACTTGATAAAGTTTCTTCGCATCAGATTATATTCTTGTAAAAATAACTACAAAAAATGCTAACGATGCTCTGTGATAAAGTTTATTCATTTTTAATTTAAATTGCGTGGGTTTTTAAGAATCTCTAAAATTGGTTGTATTGTGGGATTGTAATTAGTGTTTGAGTTTTGCTACGTTTTCTGCACAAAAATTCTTAAAAGTTAAAATATTTGAATTTGTTCAGAAAAGAAATTGATTTAAATTGTGTTTAAGAAATAAAATATCAACCTTGAAATCGTTTGAAAAGTTACCACAAGTCTTTGATGAGAATGAAAAATGATTCCAATTAGCAGCATAAACAAACAAGACCAAAAACGAGTTGAATACCAAAAGCTACCGTCAACATCTACCAATTGAATTCACGTCTAAAAAATCAAAGCTTAACTGAATAGGATAGTGCTGATGATGTTGCCATTTAAAACAAAAAACACTATTCCAAAAGACTGTCAAGTCAGATATTCTGGGTACATATTAAGCCTCCATCACTTTAGTGCCGCCACGTTCTTACAAGGCTATACATTTCAGTCCTTCTTTATTCTTTCAAACTAATAATTATATATAATACCCACAAGAATAGTTGAGTGCAGTAAGTTGACTTGGCTTTCCTACTTAATGCAGTAAACCGTCGCGACACATTTTTTTTTTTTTTATCCTAAAAAACATTTTAGCCTTTAGATCCCTCAACTCAAAGCATGGTTCAATGTGTTTCAAGATACACTTTTCAAGTCTTCTTCTGTTTTAATATACCAAAGAGAAACAAAATGATTATTTTAACAAGAGGACAAATCAAAAACTAAAATTTTGTACAATGTTGAATTTGTTGATGTTTTTTTTTAACTTATAGCTTACCATAGAATGTTTGTTCTTTCTATAGTTTTGAGTTTTTTTTTCACTTAACAGGTTTCAATTAATAAAATACTCTTCCTTTATGCCAAAAATGTTTGGGTAAAAACTTTTCTTAGGTTATTCTGAGCAATAGCAATTTTGTTCACTATGGCGTATACGTACTTTTCTTGAACCACTCACTAGCAATAATCATACCATAAATTCTAGTTATATTAATTTCTACTGTTTTGAACATATGAATTGTTTTATAAATATTGTACAGGATAATTAACATAAGAATGTTCAGTAAATTAAATGATACTTATGTAAATATGAGTACTTACACTTTTGAATTCAATAATTTCACATTAGTTTAATTAATTTTTGCAAACCCATTCTGTATGTATGTTGAGCATAAACTCTTATTCCCTACTTTTCCTCTGCGTAAACCGTTAACTGTCACATAAGAATTTATGTAGAACTTAAATTCTTAAGTTTCGCTTCAGCAAACGGGTCTAACTTCTAGTTCTGGCTCTCCTTTTATAGCCAGAAAACATTGAAAAAAATATTAATTAATTAGGAGGCTTTAAATTTTAGAAAATAAAAATTAATAATTATAAAAATTAAAATTATAGTCAAAGGCTATAAAGTAATCAAACTTTCATAGAAACAAACAAAATTTTATAAACAAGATTTAAAATAATAGTCAAAGGCTGTTTTGAATTCTAATATTAAAATAATCAATTGTTACATTATGTTGTTTAAAACTATTTTTTCATACAATGTCACACCCGTTACAATTTTCAAAAAAGTGATTTAAAGTATTTCCAAAAATGTAATTTCTTAACTATTAATTTAAATAATCTTGACTGAGATATTGGGCAGCAGCCCTTCACGTTTTGTTTGTTTGTTGTTCACAAACAAAAATAAAATATAGTTTGGTAATGAACGAAAAAAAGAAACAGTTTAAACTACATATTCTTATCAATTTATAGTCAAAAATTAAGAACTAAAAAATGCATGATGCTTCAAACCATGACTTATATTTGGATTGTTGAACTCAACTTTTGGTTATGGCTCATACTCAAATGCTAAAAATCAGATCCTGAGAAACCAGTCACTGATCCCGTTAAAAAAAAAAAAACAAAAAATGATAACTCCTGCCACCTGAAGAAATCAGATTGACCGGATAAGTTCTTCAAATTTGTTCTTGAAAAACAAAAAAAATCGGTGATGATCCTTCTGGCGATAGTCCTCAATAACCCTAATTCATATACTAAATAAAAACTTTACAAAATTGTCCCTATTCAAATTAAAGACAACCACGAAAACGTCTCTGTATTAAAGCTGATTTCTCTCCTAGAAACCTCGGCCAAATATTGGAAAAAAAAACTTCTACTGTGACAGCTTAACACTTTCTCTAGCGAAAACATTATGGCTATGCAGTTTGGATTCCGCTAAAAATCTTACATTTTCCACTATTAGACAAAACTATGACCATTGACATCTTCTTTAGCTTCACTTACAGCTCTACTTTTACGGCATAGAAATTTAAGGTATATAGCAATGAAGCTTAAGAAAAAAGCAAAAATCTTACCAATCGACAGGATATTTCCTCGAATCTGCTAAAAGAATCTAAAAATGTATCCCAATTCACGGATAAGAAGTATAATAAGACTAAGTCATTTCAACCTTCAAAAACCTAAGTTTGAAGATCTATAGTTACTGCTAAACAAGATAAAGTTCTAAAAAGTTAATGAAATTCTTTGTAAGTCGAAGAGAATGGGGAAAAACCTTTAAGCAAATTAAGCTTCCAATAATTTTTGGGAGCCAATTAATAAAACCTCGTGTCACAAAATCACGTTTTACCTATAATAATTACTTGACATAAAAGTTTAAAAAACAAACACAAAAAACAACAGACAAACTAAAGACGTTAACTTTTATTGACAATTGTTTAAATTAAACAGACACCACCGTTTAATTCTCTTGGGAAAACCAGAAAAAAACAAAACAAGAAAAACATTCATCGGTATTATGTGACAAAACAAACAGTTAGCGTAAAACTGTATATATTTCGGATTGAATCACATCTTAGTTCTCATTACAAACACCACTTGCTAATTTCCATTTGCCTAATCGCGGCAGCTAGATCGGTGTCGTCAATACACAGCACCTTAACTTCCGAACATGTTACCAAAGTCTTATACATCTTTTACCTACTCTTTGGTAGTACATTCGAGTTGTTAGGTAAAGCTTGTAGGTAGGTAGGAGTGAATCTTGGCCCCTGGCATGACTTGGCCAGTAAGCGATTCTTTGCAATTGATTTCGCTTTGGTAATTTCGAGCACGACTATATACAACACTCCCTCTCAGTCTTTCCCGTACAATGAACAATATTGACACAGGATTCAAGGTGAATTTCAGCAATCTATCAGCAAAAACTGAAAAAGATAAGCTAATAGGTTGTTTCGAAAGGTTTTCCCTTATCCAAAAACCCAAATCCCGAAAATCCAGGATCCCGAAAACCCAGATTCTCGAAAATCCAAAATCCCGGAAGCCCAGAATCCCGAAAATCCAAAATTCCGAGAACCCTAAATCCCGAAAACTTAGAATTCTGAAAACCCAAAATCCCGAAAAATTATATAAAATGAAAAATTTGAGCAAATTTTTATTTAATGTTCAACTTAAAATTTCAGGGAACAAATTTTTCATTTTCGGAATTTCGGATTTTCTGGATTTTGGGTTTCCGGGATTTTGGATTTTCGGTATTCTGGGTTTTCGGGATGCTGGATTTTTGGGATTTGGATTTTTGGGTTTTTCGGATTTTCGGGATTTTGGATTTTCTGGATTTTGGATTTTCGATATTCTGGGTTTTCTGCATTCAAAATTTTGGGATTATGTCCGTCTCCCGTTCCTTGTTTCAAAGTGTCCTTATAGCTCTGTCAAAACATTTTGAAATTTTTTCTTGCAGATTTCAAGTTGAAGTGGGTCTTCATTTTATTTAGCGAGGTGAAATACTCCCTCACCATCACACAACAACTACATACCTACTAGAGAATCTGGTAAAATCGCAATTTGAATTTGCAAATGCAATAAAACTAATGTCACCCTGTGGCTTACAGTTTAATTGCACTCGCGACAAACTCGCGGAATACCCATTAGAGTGTAGGTCCGATCTAGGCGCGAACATTGAAAATAAATTCCAATTGTCGCCATAGTTTTCACGCTCCTTACCGTAAAGGCATGTTTCTTTATTTCAATATTTTTTATTTTTTCATCATGAACTCTATAGAATAGTTCGAGTTTTGGTGTCGGCTGTGACTTTGCAACTTGAAAAACGAAAAAAGAAAAATAATAAAAAGGAAGTCACAACGAGTCTTAAATAAAACGATGCAACCACATAGATTTCGAACATTTGTTGTGGTATTTTGCTTGGTAGAGAGTACAACAGCTATACAGCATTGCTGCACGAGAGAGTTGTTTTTTGTTGTATTATATAGTTTTGACGCAAAAAACTAGAGAGTACAATGGCACATTGTTGTGTGTTTTTTTGTTGTGGGTAGCCAAACTGGACATGACCAAGGAAATGATGTTTCCACATATTGGAAGAAGAAGAGCATCGATGGCAGCCGGCGCGCAGTATAGGCAGTAATAGCAGCAATGGTTCCGAGAGTTCTTAAAAGAATGTGATCGTATCAATAGGACAGTCCTTTTGGTTTTGTTGTTTTGTACTGGGTTATGAAAGTTCAGGAAGTTCTAGTATCTTATGTCACTAACAGGGTTATCTATTGGAAGCTTTACAAAGAAGTCGGGTTATTTGGTTTCAAATGATTGAGATATTTAGGTAGTTTAGCTGTTTAGCATGATTTCGAGGTTTAAGATTAGAAAATTGAGCGTGGATCAACAAACGAATATGCATATATCATCAACAAAATGAATATGCAATTGGAAATTTCTTTACTATAAGAATGAAAGAGAATTGGACCTAGAATACATCCCTGAGGTATACCAACATCTATTTTGTGGATTTTACAATACAATTTCTTCAGCAATGTTATTGAAAGCGTAAAACTATCTGCGGAAGAATACTAGCCAGTATACCTAAGCCTGTAGTTATGAAAATGGGAATCAAATAGAAAATAGAAAGAGTGTTAGAAACCAGAGAAAATATTTAGGTATGTAGATTGCTAAGGAACGAAGACCTTCAAACTTAAGCTGAAGCTGTTAACAGAACAAGCTACTTCCATTACATAATCGTGGCCAAATTACACTGGTCAACAAAATTGAACTTTTTTTTTGCCACAAGATGTGCTTAACTTGAATTTGAAGTCAGAAAAATTTGATTGGCCCTCGTTTTTGAAATATTACCATTATAAAATGCTGAAAAACGTCATTTTAGCTGTTTTCGAGGTTCTGTTTTTATGTGGAGTATCTAAATCATTATAAACAAATTTATAACGGTTATTATAAGAACAGATATTCTTCTTTCAAAAACTGTTTAAATTTTCCCGATATCTCTTTTATTGCTTGAGATATATTAAGTTTCATTTTATAAGCCAAAGAGAAACTAAACTTAATCTAAGGATTAAGTCACTGGTCACAGAATTTTTGCCACAAGAACCACAATATATTTTTCCAAATGTCTTTGGGTGGCTGAACTCGAATCCATAAAATTTTAACATTTTTTGGAAGAATAATATCTGTTCTTATAGGCACGTTACAAATTTATTCATAATAAATTACACCACCTAAAAACATAACCTCGAAAACAGCCAAAATGACGTTTCTTGGCCTTTTCTAACAGTATTATTTCAAAAACGGAGGCCAATACAAATTTTCTGACTTCAAATTCGAGTTCAACAGATCAAAAACGTATAGAAAAGTATATTTTTGTTCTTGTGGCAAAAACCTTGTTGACCAGTGTTATCAGTCCACCGGAACTACAATGTATTAAAGAATCTATACTTCCATAAAACTTCGTTAAGTGTTCTGTGCATTTCAAAAAGATAATGTTATACAAATTTCAATTCTAATTTTCTAATCAATTTTAAAAGAAGGATAAACGAAGGTTATAACAAGTACTAATGAAATTGAATTTTTTGACAGATACAGCTTCCATAATACTTCTATTAATATTTTATGCCAATTCTAAAACATTTTTAATAAATAAAGAACTATTATGCAGAGACTTAAAAAATTTACCAAAGCTTCGTCTATAAGTGCACTTACTCAAACCTATAAGTTTTCAGTAAAGCTTCTTTAAAAACTTGAACAGCATCTACAGTTAACGAAAATATGACTTTAATAAAAATAATTGAATCTGAGAAGCTTTATAGAAACTATAACCTGTCAGTTTTAAATTATTTATTGTTAAGCAAGCTCTTGTGTTAGTCGAGTTAAAAGTAATTGATTTAAAATATTGATTTTATATCCAATTTAAATTACACAGCTGCTATAGCGTCAATAAAAATGTAGCAGAAACTTTTGAGCTTGTTACATTCGAAAAACAATAATCATTTGGTAGTCCTCAGTTTCTTTAGTTTTAGTTCTATATGAAATGGTTTTTGAGCGAAGCTTTAAAGAATCTTTAACGAAATTATTTACTTCCAACTGTCATAAATTTTGTGATAAGTACACGGAGAAAAAAAAATTCACCTTAAAATAAGATGGGGCCTACTTTAAATCCCACCACCTTTAAACAATCCATTTCAATGTGAATTTTGATCTTCAAAAACCGACAAATATAAAAATTTAAAAATAAAATTTAGCTTTAGTTGCATACATATTTCCCACAGTGATATAGTACGATGGCAAGGCACTCGCCTAGTGACCCCCATAGGAAAAAATATTTCTCTGATAATCAGGAAATATGATTTTAAGAGTCCTTTTACTATTATCAACTGCTTACTTAAATATTTTGTTTATGCCTTTGTGTACATAATACTTCTGCAACTGTCGCTTCAAAAGCATACACGACAGACCAAAATTCTTGGACAAACTCTGCCGCAGACATTGAGAAATAACAACAACAAAATTTAAGTTCCAAGTGTAACAAAAATAAATATTATATTAATTTCAAAAATAAACAAGATTAATAAATTATTTTTACTTCCCGTTTTCTGTTTTTGTTTAAAAACAATAAGACCATTAAATTTTGAAAGCTAATTTAGTACTTATTTACATAAAATTTTGAAAAAAAATTAGTTCCATATTTTTTTTCATTTTTTTTTTTTTCAAAATTTTGACTTTGAAAATTATTTTATCAAAAACTATTTAAAAAGTTTATAAAAAACAATGTTTTCGGCTTTACAAAAAGGTACAACACGTTATTGTAGGTGAAACCGTTGATTTTATTTATTTTTTTTTTCCCAAATAAATTCAATTTTTTAGAAAATTGCCGCTCCTGGCTAAACGGGGAAAATAGACCCTCCCCTCCCATACGAGTTTTTTCTTGTCTCAACGTAACCTACACACTCTAGCTTTTTGACCCATTTCTCCTAAATCGCACTGTATAATGAATAAAAATATATTTTCTCATATTTTTGGCTCACATTCAGACCGTAATAAATCAATGTTGGTGACACTAAAATGCTGCCAGACCAATTTTTTCTTGTCTCACATCTCAAGACCTTTCTATTTATGTGCCTCACAACTTTCTTTAGATGACTTAACTAAAAAAAAGGAACAAAAACAAATTTTTTTCGAAAATTTTGAATTTTTCGACATTTAAAGTTCTCTACCAGGGTGTTTGTAAAAGAATTTTAGACTGACTCTTTGCGCAAATACTTTTGGGAGTATTGTGTAACAAATTTTGTCAAAAAATAAATTGAACAAATTCCTTTCGGTTAGGAATTAATTTTACAAAATTATTCAAATGAGTTGATTTTTTCTGTTTTTCACACTTAGGATCGAATTAAATCCATGTGGGTCACACTAAAAGGCTGCCAGACAAATTTATTCTTATACCACACATCAAGACCTTTCTCTGGATCTACATCACAAAGTTTTTCACATGACTAGTTTTCTTAAACAAGAAACAGAAACAGGATTTTTTTCGAAAATTTCGAAATTTCGACATTTAAAGTTGTCTACCGGGGTGTTTGTCAAAGAAATTTGGCCTGACTTTTTGCGCTGACACTTTTGGGAATATTATGTGACAAATTTCACCAAAAAAAATATTATGCAAATTACTTTCGGTTAGGAATTAAATTTACAAAATTACCCAACCAGGTTGACTTTTTTCTTTTTTTTACACTTTGGGTAGAATTTAACCCATGTTGGTCACACTAAAATGCTGCCAGACTTCACGATTCGTGCTTTACTCAACAAGTCCTTTCTAATGATATGCCTCACAACATTCTTTAGATGACTTGATTCATTATGTCGTTGGCTCTCGGTCTACCAGTGGCTGCCAGATACTTTTTTTTGAATTAAAATGTTTCCACATAAAAATTAGATGATTTTTCTCTTAAATCAAGTGGATATCGTTTAAATTTATGCATTCAAGAAATTAAGATGATTTGTCCGCTTAATTTAAGACGGAAGTCATGTTGGCAAAAAAAAACCATGCAGAAATCCGCTTAATTTAATGTGGAATCCGCTTGTTTTAAGGTGTTTTTTTTTCTTCGTGTACATAAAAGCAGATTAAAAAAACACTCACTCAACTAAGTTAAATTACCTATTAACTTTTCTTCCAATTACCTTTATCACTTTAACAAGTTTACATACATGACAAATTATATCTATACTATTTCAGATAAATCAAAAAGCAAGTTATTATAACTTAGTTAAGTTAAATAGAACCAAAAAGCTATACCATTAATTTAAATTTCTCCATACAAACACACTGAATATCCTTTAAATATTTATTGAAATTTTGATCCTTTGATGGTGGGCTTTAATGCAAAACTTTAATATCCTTTAATTAACCCACAGAGTCACAATAATAATATTCTATTCTAAGAATATAATTTGCCAAATGATATCGCAAATATCATTAAACTGTTTAAACATTGAAATTGATATCTCTTCGAATCTCTACAAATATAGTACATACATACATTTGAATATAAACGAATGTAATAAACAAACATAGGTATAAATATATATGTATAAGGACAATAATCTGTTATTACATTGATTGTTTTGCACAGTCTCGAAGCTCGTCTAGATTCGAACCCAATACCAATTGGAGCACGAAATATGCCAACGTTATGATGGAGAGGGAAAGATATTTGTATAGATACGCTTTGAAAACGTTATATTTGTTGTAACTATAACTGTAACCCCATATCCTTTCTATATAATGTATAATATAGAATAATTCCACTCATAGCTGGGCATATAGTAGCATTAATAAGATTAAATTTCCATCTCCATTTTGTATCTCATCTATTTCGCAGAGGTCGGATTCCTAAATTTCTATTAACAAATAGATCTGCTCGTCCTTTCTATATACAACAAGATGATGCTGACCGAAAGTCCTAATGTAATTGGAGTTCGGCCGAATAGTCTGTAGTCCGTTTTGTTTGGTTTACAACTAAAAATTCCAATCATCAGTCGGTCGGTGGTCCACACTCCAAAATTCGACATAAAGCCTCAACCTCAAATGTATCGTATATTGCCTCACACTCTAGATCCTTGGTGCTTGACTGGGGGAGAATAGGGTGGCAATGCAAGCCTCTTGTGGTTGAGATAAGATATTTGAAGTGTGAGGTTATGGTGGGTGACGCCCTTGACAATGGTATATCCGTTGACGATGTACACAAATCCGTCTCCGGCAAACCACAGTCATTCATTGCATAACGAGCTTAGGGACACACACTACCGACAACGACACAAAACCCGACCACGCTCTGTGAGAATGAGATCTGATGGAGAACAACTGAACCGACCTCGCCTCACTAACAGTTACCAGCTACAGCAGCCTCAATTTGAATTTTGCCGAAAATTCTGGGTCAGTAATGCCGTTTGTTCCTTTCTGCTGATGGAATGTGTTCCACACAATGATTTCGATGTATTTTGGAAGGACACCCTTAGATCTTTGTTTGTTAGTAGTGTGCCTCCTTTTGCCTCTTGCTGTGCTGATTCAAGGCATGCAAAAAAGAAATGAAACGATGTGCTCTTTTGTTCATTTTATCTGGCAGAACGAGGCCACTGTTATGCGGAGAGGAAGGTCCATATCTCTACACGACTGACGACTGACAACGACGAAGATGAGTAAAAAGTCTTCTGTCGTCATGTGGGGATGCTTTATGGCTATTATTCGAGGCACACAATGGTTGAAATGGAATTTCTGTTGGTTTTTTTTTTTTTTTTTTTTTTTTTCATTTCATTTTGGGTAAAAAAAATTGGGTTTGATAAATTTTTTGATGCAATTGGATTATTTTTCTATTTTTGACTTTTGATTAAGCTTACCCAAAACTATAACTAGACGGATTTTGTAAAATTGGTTTAACTTAAATTTGATTGTAAGTATCGGAAAATGAAAAATCTTTTATTTGATTTGTATTATGTAAACTGTCTATTTTGCGTCTACGAAGATTTTGTATTTTGTTTTGGAGTTATCACCATTTTTTTGTTTTTGAGGAAAGGGACCTAATATCACAAGTTAATCAATAATAACAGCAACAACACCAAAAAGAACAATCTCGATATTAACAACACCTACAACACCAACAATGATAACAATTACAGTCACGAAGCCACATAAGAGCAAGACGTCGACTTTGGACAATAAAGTGTTCAACAAAAGGGCAGTGTGCTTAAGCCAATTACAACAACCACGCTTACAACATCAACAACACCAACAGTACTTACAACAGCAAACAACAACAGCAAAACCAACAACACCGAAGCAACAATATCAACAACAACACCAGCAACACCACCAACATTCACAACACTGACAACCCCAACAACACCAACATCACCTACAACACCTACAACACCAACAACAACACCAGTAAGATCAACAACTCCAACAATATTAACAGTCAAGATGCTTCATAAGAACAAGATATAAAGTCTTGAGCGAAAGGGAAATGTGCTTCAGTCATTTGCAGCACCATTTACACCAACAACAATAAAAACACCAACAACACTAACAACACCAACAACACCCTCAACACCAACAACACCAATAACACCTACCTACACTAGTCAACTCACTCAATTAGTCAAGAAGCTTCGTCGGACCAAGACGTCAAGCCTGGATAGTAAAGTGTTGAAGTTTTGAGCAAAAAGAAAGGGTGCTTTCTTCTGCCAACCGATACTTACCGGTCCTCAAAAACATGTCAACCTCTATAATCTTGCCCTTGCAATCCTTCTCTGACTTATTAATTTGTCTTTTTTTTTTTTTGTTAAATAACTTGCAGAAGTTTGCATTTCGCAATGTCTAATATTGGATGTCTGATCTTCCCTGACAAAATGTCAGCACGCACATTTCCGTGTTCGAATTCAAATTAAAACCCTGGATTACGGTTTTAAATTTCAGTACTGTCCCTATTTTTCGCGCTGCCCATGTTCAAGTATCAAAAGACACGACACTTTGAGTTGCAATTATTGTCACAGGAAGCGCAATCCCAAGAAGTGTCCCCAATTGAACTTCTTCAGAGGATATGTGTGACATGTTTCGGTGACTTTATGTCCCATTTCGGTCAACGTGGATTTGTGAATTAATTTATGAAAGAAAATTGCAAAATTCCCAAAACCAAGAGATTTTGTATCTTCTTCGTTGGTTCTTCTTTTCTTTCATATAATTACGAGGACACACCACACACGTGATTCAATTGAACTCTGTGCCTTTTTGGACATACCACCATCGCAGACAAAAGTCTGAATCGATTAGGCACCAAAGAACCTGGACTTTTTTGTCGACCAGGATTTAAGCAATAAAGGGATTTTCAAAATCCAGTCCATATTCGTGCAAGAGAGAAGGCTTAAAGGGCTGTATGCATGAGAATATGTGTTTGTATGTGCGCTGTCAGTGATTGGGATGCATGTTGGAATGCAACATTGTCCAAAATGACTATGGTACATAATTAGCTTTGGGATGCTGTTGTACTTCATTTCAAACTGGCAAGACGCACGATTGTTGTTTAACACAACAAAAATGTTTGACCAAAATTAAAGATTTTATGTGGATATTTTTTTTTTGTTTTTTGTATTTTTCATTTCGGTACCGTTCCAAGGGGAGATCATTACAAATTGCGGACAATTTTCTTTCACTTTAGACTTTTTTTTGTTGAGGTCGACAACGTCCATGACGACGATGAGACGACCGAAAATGAATATTGTTGAATTTTAATTTTTTTTTTATTACTAATTTATGGGTTTATATAGAAGCTCTGTGCCATCAGTTTTATAACCTTAAACGGTTAATCTGTAAGAGAAACGGAATTTACAACTTCGTTCCTATCACGAAGAATGAAGAGAGGTCATGATCTGTTGGAATGGGAACACACACAATATGCAGTTTGTTTAATATGGGTAATTCGGTGGCTTACAGAAATTCTATGGAATTTTGAAGTAACAACATTTTGGACTTCAGAATGTTTACTTTATAAAAAAAATATCTCGGAACTGTGATGTTGATAACAGCATATAAGAATTCACTTTGGTACAGACATACATTGAAAAGGGTTTTTACTTACTTACAGGCTCATCTTTTCATTTAAGTTTAAGTTTAACTTTATTTTGTATCTCTTCATGTTTCGCTGATGCGACGTCTAAATAAGGCTTGATAAGCAAGGGTTAAACAACATAAAAAAAAAGTCTTTGAATACTTCAAAGTAATATTTTTTATTTTTCCCATTACTTTGTGTCATTATCGAAGGGAAAACTCTTGTTTACTGCCTCAGTTAGTGACAAACATCAATCCAACATTCTTATGTGTGCGAGTAATGAATTTGCAAAATATAAAATGATTTACAGTTTACAAAGATGCACTTGGAGGCTTTGTCAACTCCTCGGCAGTAGATCTGAGAAAAATGTTTTAGGTGGTAAAGACCTTCAAAAACACAATGCTACTTACTATCATTAAATCGTAACCTTTCTTCTATGCCATGAGTGGTATCTTGCATTGAGGAAACCGAAAAACTTTCCATTCTCAGTATGTACATTACAATACAAACCATCTCCTGTGGAATGAACACATATTTGACACCGCTAAATCCGCTGCGAAATGTTTAGGTTTTCTCCGCAGATGCAAGAAATATTTCCCCCCTTCTGATCTAGCACTTATTTATAAAGCATATATTCGTCCAAAGCTCGAGTATAACTCCCACATCTGGGCAGGTACTCCAATTACCTCTTTGAGTTTCTTGGATAGAATACAAAATAAAGCTACAAATGATAACACTGGTTAACATAATTAAACTTTTTTTTGTTGCCGGAACAAAAATATACTTTTCTGAAGGTTTTCGGTGTGCTGAACTCGAATCCGTAGCCAGAAAAAGTTAATTAGCTCCCGTCTTTGAAATATTACCGTTAGAAAATCCTACTTCGGACCTTATTCTTTTATATAAGGAAAATTGTAAAAACATTAGTAACGGTTTCTATAAGAACTGTTTTCCTTCTTTAAGATATCTCGGTCAATATCAAAGATATCGGAAAGATTTAAAAAGTTCTTGAAAGAAGGTAAATAGTAATAGAAACTGTTACTAAATATTTTTTTAACAATTTGCCTTACATTAAAGAATAAGGTCCGAAGTAGTCAAAAAAACGTTTTTAATATTTCAAAAACGGGAGCTCATCAATTTTTTCTGACTTCGGATTCGAGTTCAGCACACCGAAAACCTTCAGAAAAGTATATTTTTGTTTCGGCAACAAAACCCTTGTAAACCAGTGTAGTTGATAGATCAATAACTGATACAATTACATCCCTCGAGCACCGTGCGTCGTATAAAATTACAAAAATGCATTTATAAAATTTTGAAAAAAAAACCGACGCGAAAAATTAATAAAAATAATTTTTATTTGGAAATTATTGAAAAATTCTAATTTAATAGTATTAGGAGTTTGACAGATTTATCTGTCAAAAAGATTTTTGAAACCAAAAAACAACACACATACATAGAATACAAAAAATTCGAAAATTTTGCCAATTTTTTTGAAAAACCTTTGGGTAACTTATACAACACCAAAGCGGATTAAAATAAATTGAGTGTCTCTTCCTTTTAAACAATTTGTTTTTGCTAAAAGAGTTCACGCCATAAACACAAAAAATATGCATTTTTTGTTTTTTTCTTGGGAATGTCATTCTTATACACTAGCCCAAAAAATTAAGGGAACAAAAAAAAATTGTGATTTTTTTAGTGATTTTCGACAGGCTGTATCTCAGTTAAAAATGATTGCATCATGACAAATCAAAAAGCATGTGAAAGCTACATTCTTCTAGTTTTAGGATTTTATGACTAAATATTTTATTTCTAACCAACATTTTCAATTTTTTTTTTTGTTTTTACTTTTCTCATAAAAAAGTGGGAACATTTTTTATGATGAAATGATAGTAATTTTTAGAAAGGCTTTAATTTGGCTTCAAGATTATTTTTGTTTCAAAATCCTACGATTTTCTATAGACTACAATATCAGTCCTCGAACCAAAAACCATACTTTTGACTTTGACTATCAATATCTAAACAACGGATCACTCTACAGAAAATTTAAGGATACATTTGAAAATTTCATTTAATTTTCCACAAAGAAATTAAGTTTGCTTTGTAAAAAAAAATTGTTTTCGTACGTTTGATATCAATTTAGAAAAGCTATCAAAATAGGCCTTTTTACAGTTTTTTTTTAGAAAATGTGCCGCTATTTCATAACTATGGGTGATAAGATTAAACTGATTAATTATTGAAGCTTAACCGAACTAAAATTATTTTGCAAAGTTTCAGAGTTATTCATCAAACAGTTTTTCTGTTGTGGTGAGGGTTTGAATTTTTGAGATAATTTGAAACACCACATTTTTGCAGCTGTAAATGACTTACTTCTAATCATTTTTGTATGAGCAAAATCAAATTCTTTTGAGTTTATTTGAACATTTTATTAATAAATACCGTTTAAATTTTAGATAAACTAAAGAAAATTAAAAGTTTCCAAAAAAATTAAAATTTTGAAAAAAAAGAAATTCATACTGTTTTTGGATATTTTTCCATTTTTTAAAAAATTTTGGATTTTTTTTAGTTTATCTAAAATTTAAACGGTATTTTTTAATACTCGCATCTAAAAAATATGTAAAAAAAAATTTCCTCCCTCTGAGCTAACCCCTCCCGAAATGAAATCCTAGCTACGGCTATGACCTAGACCTCTTTCGTTATAGTCAATAGCACTAACCATTGAGCTAGGGGGTACTACAAATATACCGTATATTCAGGTATAGCCTTGTTTTAAAGATTTCTCTAAAGACTCTTTGATTTTCTTGTTAAGTTATACGCAGTATACCTACTAACATTCATCAAAGTTCTTCCCGCAAAAGATGCTCTGCATAATAATTTACAAGCATAATGTTTTTCGACCGGCAAGGATTTCGATTGGAGAAATTTAATTTTGAGTTCAGTTTACTCGTATCAGAGGTGTTAATTGAGCTTCCGGGCCCCTTTTAACAAGTTGAAAATTTTATTTAAAACGTGAAATAACTTCTCAAAACTGTCTGAACAAGGATTTTGAAATTTTTGAACTTTCAGCCGTAATCTAAATACATAAAAAATTAAACTTATAACTACAAAAAAGTTTATTCAAAAATAAAACTTACTTAATTTTTTTTTTTAATTTAAAAAACGATTTTGTATAAAGTATCGAAAAATTCTGAATTTAAGTTAATAATTTCTTAGACCACTGAGAGTACACAGAATGTCGCTGTGCTGAAATATAGAAATGTCTATTTGCCCCTTAACACTTTATTAATTTTTTGGGACCCTTGTATCGAAAAGCCTTAAAAAGCTCGCCTGGACAGTCTTGTAGGGGTTTCGAAATTTAAAAATTGTATTTGTACTACTTATTCAGGGGGGCCAGTACAGGTATGTACATCAATTGAGCGTTTTACCAATATAAAATAAAGAAGTTAGTTGAACGTTAGCTCTATGTATTTGCATCGTTATTTTATCTTACATTTACAGGTTTTTTCACTTCTTAATCTTTCTAGGGGCCCTACAATTTCTTCGGGACCCCGGGGCATCGCCCGGCTGCCCCAATGGTATGTACGGTGTACGCCCCTGATTCGAATAGAATTGATCGCCTTACTTTTTTTGAAAACAAGTTCAATTTATGGGCGATAGTGGGAAAGTTCCAATGTTTTATTAGGAAATTTCTGAATTTTTTTTCCCAAGCTATCGAAATTTTACTAAAACAAGTCATCCCCGTACTTTTTTAAGAATATTTTATGAAGTT
Source organism: Episyrphus balteatus (assembly GCF_945859705.1). NCBI lineage: Eukaryota > Metazoa > Arthropoda > Insecta > Diptera > Syrphidae > Episyrphus > Episyrphus balteatus. Next base: position 126,623,243 of record NC_079135.1, on the reverse strand, counting down.
GCAGAAGTTCTAAGGTCTAACATAATTGACTCTGTGGGCGGGGGGGGAGGTGGACACTAGCTAGAAACAGTCAAATGCTTTGTAAAATGTATTCCTTTCCACAAATCTCAAAAACCAATGCGCAATAAATTGAACCTTTCAAGGTTATGATTTGTTTTATAGAATTCAATGACTTGAAGAGATTGAAAGACATTCATAAGACTTATTTTGTCCTGATATTTAAAATAAACAAATATCAAATGTTTACCAAAGTCTGAATCCATAAAAAAATATAAACAAAGAACACGAATCAGTAATAACAACAATAACTCTTTTCAAAAAGTTATATTATCTCAGACTTCCACTTCAACTCAAAAAAAATAAAATAAAAATAAAATTCATCCCAAACAAATACTCATGTTTCTTTTCATATCATTTCTATTTTTTTGTTAAAAACAAAAAATAGACAAAAATGCAAAAAAATATAAGTAAACAAACATACCTACATTCAATGCTCAAATGCGGCTTATTACTTTTAAATTTTAATATTTTTCTTCACTCTTGAGAGTCTTCGAATAAAAGATTCCCCCCAAAGATAGACTGGATTCTTCTTCTCTGCACAAGAAAAGAAAAATATTTCAACAAAAGTTTTCATTTATTTTTCTTTCCTCTCTCGAAAGTCTTGTGTAATGCTGCTGGAGTTTCTTAACTTACAAGATGAATAACAAACCAAAGAAGGACACACAGGTATTGTCCTTCAGAAAAATAAAAAAAAAATATTCCAGAGACGTAATGTTCTCTGCATCATGGCCATCAATAATTCTTAGTCAAAGAATCACCAGGAAGAAAATTGAAAGAAAAATATATTCAAAGACGACTGAGGACGAGTCCTTAGAATTATTTGCCTGTGGGTTTTCTGAATTTCGTCTTTCTATATTGACGATTGGACTATAAGGAGGGAATAATTCGAAGGATCTCTTCTTCTGCCAGACCAATTAATACATTCAACCGAAATTGCTATATCCTTCCAGAGAGCAATCCTGCTCTAGCACTTACACTAATGTCCTTGAAAAAAAAAAAAACAACCGCAATGAATCATACATCATTATACACAAAATACAAAAAAAAAAGTCCCACACCGGGCGCCCGTTTTTACCAAACTTACTTTTGATTACAATAAAAACGGACGGAAAAGGCCCGAGGCGGCCGCTGATGCGCGGATGTGCGCTACCACTCGGTGCTCTGTGTGCGGTTTATGGGCAACTTTTGTATTTATTTTTCATCTGCTTTGTTGAATTTTAATTTGAATCCATCCAAGCAGGAGCAGTTACACCCCGCTTCGGTATCGCATCGCCACACACCCATCACCGCAATGCACTTCGATGGAAGTGAATTCCTGGCTCATTCTACACCCCGACTCCTCGGCATAAAAAAAGAGAAACCATTATAAATCTATAATTATGCAAAAGCACTGCCTTCAAATGGAGTTTTTTTTTTTTTTTTGAAATAATACTAAATGCATGGTTGATTACATTTTAAAAGGGAAAGCTTTGAATGTGCTCGTAGAGAGTTGCCCCCACACTCTTTGAGAGCTTGTAGAACTATAATAATACTATATGACGAGATACATAGTCTCATGTTCGAGTGACGCGCCATTCCACATTGCCAGCCATATAGGATGGTAAAAGGATCTCTCTGAAGGGATTTCGTTTTCTATTCACCAGGACCAAAAGCATCATCGACATGACTCATGGTTGGTTTGCTTCGATGATGTTGATGATGATGATGATGATGATGATGATAGAGGAACTCAAAAGCGGAAGAGACGACCGACGAATCAAGCCTCATAGCTATTGCAAATATACCAGATATGCAATTAAAATATCAATTAATATTTTATGTTTGGTGACTCGAGCGCTACGCAATGGGATAATCGCAGGCTGGGGATTACCTTAATATCCGCGAGGATTTGGATTGTCGTAATGGCAATGGGAATACTTTTGCTCAATGCTTCTGATGAATGACTGATTTTTTTTTTGTGTGTGTGTGTGTTTGTTGATTCGCTTGAAAGACTAAAGCTACTAGTAAAAGGTTTAATTCGTAGAGGTAAAGGTGATGTGGTTTTGGTTAGGATGTTTAAATTTGTTATTGAAAAAAGATTCAGCGATAAGGATGTTCATTTATGAATAAAGCTAAATTACTTTGTGCAATATTTTAATTGATAGGATTGTTATAATTTAAAAGCTTTGTCTAATTGTTCCTGTAGAAATTTTTTAACGAACCTGTGCTTCAAAACAAAGACTTGTTGGGAGTAAGTTTTGACGTGGCGAAAAGGTACTTTTATCTACTATAAGAGTTAGAGCTATGCAAAGATGAAATTCTTTCTGGAAGGGTCATCCATTTCGATGAAGGAAAGTACACAATACTTATTAAAAAAGGACATTTAAATGAAATCCACAAATAAATTAATAGCTCCAGTTAGAACGAATTACTTGAGTGTAAGGTACTGTTATTTCCGCTCCCCGTTGTTGGATTTTTGAGACATTGGTCCTCCCATAAAAATATCACATAAAACAACGAGTCTCCAAAGTGGATAATTCGAAAAACGCCTCCAGCAAATCAACAGTTGAAATTGTGAAATCAACCGGGTAATCCCGTCAAATCAACTAAACAAATCTCGTAAATCAACAGGAGCATTTGGCGAATTAGTAAAGCTATAGAAGAAACCAGTAAATCAATGGTTGTAACCGGGAAATCAATAAGTGATTCAAAAAAGTCAACGGACGAATATGGAAAATAATAATAATTTTTATCAAAAACACAAAACCGACTTCCATGATTCAAAACGGGGTTTTATGGTTTTTCTAATAGTTCCTATGGCTTCACAGAGAAAAATATGACCCGCTAAAAACTAACAGATTGCCATATTGTTTTACCGTCCATACATTTCATAAGGAAATCTTATTAAAATCAACGATTAATAAGGTTTCTTTAAGGAGATTTCTTATTATTTTTATAGAGAAAATCTTATTAAAATTTGACTGAAAAGTTGATTTTTTTTTGCAACTTAGCACTAGAACAAAAATCGCGATCAATATTTTCATGGCAGGTTGGTTCAGGTGGTAAGATGGGCGACAAATGATTTGAAGTCTCCAGTTCGATTCCCAGCCTGGTCATCGTTTTTTTATTTTTTTGCAGATTTTAAAACAATAAGGAAAACCCGATTGTTTTAATAAGGTTTCCTTCTTGGATGAAAACCATAGAGAAATCTTATGGTTTTTTTTCTATTTTATGTGGTCTATTTTTTCTCTGTGTTAAACTGAACGAAAATGAAATGGGACCACATTGCAGCCACTAGCTTTCCAATACAAAAAGAATTATCAAAATTGATTCACTCTGTCCAAAGTTATGCGGTAAAACAAAAAAAAAAAAACAGACGAATTGAATACCTCCTCCTTTTTGGAAGTCGGTAAAAAGAAGAAACTAGCAGACCAAGAGGCTTAGTCAATCAAGGGGCGAATCTAGTAAATTGATGAACGAGTCTGGTAAATGAACAGGTGTAAATGGTAAATCCACGGGATACCTGATTAACCAACAGAAATCTGAATCTTTAGATTTCTACCACCGCCAGATCGCTTTTATACTACAAAATCTCAAAAGTTTCGGCAAAGGAGTCAGAAATGCTTTTAAAAAACTCTTGTTTGAAACTTTTTTGGACTTCTGAAACCTCCGCCCTGATCTGATTAAAAAATAAAATACACGACTGGGGTCGCACGTACTTGCTCTTATGGTAAAAGTAACTGTTATGTAAGAGCTTTTTACTGAACAAAATTAGGAAAATTTAAAATTTGATGTTTTTAAGGAATTTCATAAAAGTGTAAAAAAAAAGAAATCTGTTTTTATTATTAGTTAAAAACCATTTTAAATGATTTTTTTTCACGAAACCACCCAACTAACAATTTTACTTCCACGAGGTTAAGATTTTTAATTTCTTGCAGCTATTATCTCTACAGGGCTTGTATTTAGTTTGTGAATCGAAAATTCAAACTTTCGAGGCTTAACTTTCGTTAACCGCTTCCTAGAAACATAGTTCAAGTGGAATCTAAAAATTTCTACAAGCATTAATGTAAACATTTCGTTTAATTTTCAATATGGACACATGAAATTCCATTGTAGAACACAAGAAATAAAAGCCAATAACTGACTTCTTTTAAATGGCTTTGCAAAAGAAATTGTATTAGAACTGCTTACAAAATCTTTATGAATGCTTTGTATTTTTTTTATTTAATTCGAAAATTATTAGACTCAAAAATGACTTAGGTAGGTATTTAAGTATGGTTGAAGTACCTACAATACAACTTATACAATTGCCTTAAATGCATTTATTATTATAATTCTATATTACCGAAATTATGTCAATAGTATATGAGTCGTGATATTCAAAACATTACGTTGAATTTCAAATAAACCGCATTAAACGGTTTTGCCTTTTTAAACAAATATTCCACAAAATAGATGTGTTATAGTTACTGCATTTTAATATTTGAATTAAAAAGTTGTTGAATCATTGTTTTTGATTGAAAATATTACAAAGTATGTTTTATATTACTTTCAAATATAACGACTTACATAAATGTTTATTTTGTATCTCTGTATGAGAAAAAAAGAAGTTCAATTTCAGGCGCATGCGCGAAAAGCTTTTAGTTTTATATGTTTGCCTTAGCGAAGTTAGGGGACATTTATTTATATTTGTAGAGATCCTTTAAGTACAAGCAAAACATTGTAAAAAGCATTTAATTTTATTAGTTTGCCTAAGCGAACTAATTTTATTTCTAGAAGCCCTGTGAAAGTGAGTACAAGCTAAATTTTTTAAACTGTCAGGCAAACTCATGAGAATAAGAAATATTTGGATAAGTGCCATTATGGTGACCATTTTTGGTTTTTTTATTCATTGTTATAAAGAAATAAATAAAAAAGTGAATCTTTTCATATCGGTAATTGGTTTAAAATAGTGATATTAAAAATGGTTTACTGACCAATTTGGAGTTCATATTCAAGTAAGTAGAGAAGAAAGGAAAACAAGATTTTAATCTTCTCCACTTATTTAATTATAAAATATTGATAGACATTTTAGATTTTTACCTAAGTTCAAAACAAAGTTAATTCTCTTATTTTTAAGAAAAAGCCAAAAGCCCAAAAAAATTAAAAATTTTTTTTCTGCTTCGGAAAAATGCAAGTTGACGGCATCCGGGTGAAACCTCTAAAGTCTAAAAAAAACGAATTTTTCAGATATTTTTTTCTGCTCCAGAAAAATTGTTCTTGAGTAAAAAGTTATTCTCTTTCATCTTCTCAATAATGATAAGATTTGACAATCAGAATATAATATTATTAAGTCTTTATTAAATAATTTTTTACAAGATAAGAAAAATCAGAAAATACCTAACCAAAAATAATAACTTTGAAAAAAAAAACACAAATGGTCACCATATTCTTTAAGATAGTGCAACTCATCAGGAATTAAGTCGAAGCCCTTAGAAAGTTCTGGTTTCAACTAGTCCAAATTTGAAACTCTTTTGTTATATACCTGAGTAGCTCGATGGGTAAGGTACCGGACTTTCAATCAGGATGTACGAGGTTCAAATCCAGCAAAATTCGTCAAGTAAGTAGAAGTTTTTTTCTTAATATAATTGTGTTTGGAAATTTAATTTCAGAAGCAAAACTTGTCTGGATGGAAAACAAAGAAGAAAATGAAAAAATAAAATGTTAATAGGTACACAAAAAAAAAATGAAAAAAAAAAATTTTTTTTTCTTTATTCTATTTGGGATATACCTCGTTTAGACTTTCACAATCATTCCACAAGTCTGCTCAGAGCTTCTAAATAAAAATAAAAGCCTGCAACAATAATACACATTTTCAAATTTCAAATGTTGGTTGTTTCTATAAGGCATTAAAGACATGTTATGAGTCTCTCCAATCAACTTGCATATGACTCTTCTAAGGCCTATCAAGCTTCTCGGGTGGGCCAGATGGGCTTCTCTATGGTCGTATACAAGCAATATTTCTAAAATCGAAACAGCTTCGTTAGATCCTTGTGGAAGTAAAATTGTTAGTTGGGCAAGTATGTAATTTTATTTCTTGCATAAAAAAGAATTTTTAGAAAACAAAATTTAAAAATCGTTAGAGCCGTTTTAAAAAAAAATTTAACATTTTTCAAAAAAAAAAAATTTTTAAATATGTATTATCTATTCAACTCATAAAAACGAAACTTCTAAAAAATTCATTAACCTATTTCCAAAAAAAAAAAAAAATGATTTTTCAAAAGAAAATTAGAAACATTTTTTAAGAATCCAACAATGTGTTTTTTTAACGTTTCTGTATGAAAATTTTGGTTTAAATCTGCTTCGTCTTTTACGATAAATTCATAAATTAAAAAAACCGTGCTATGGAAGGTACCGTTAAGAACGGTACAAAAAATATTTTTTTTTTATTTCCAAAGCAAGCTTTTCCACTAAACAGAAAAATTTTAATCAAAATCGTTGGAGCAATTTTTGAAAAATTTCTATTTCCGTTATAGGACAGGTACCGTTAAATTTGGTCCTAAAAAAAATTTCAATTTGTCCTCTAGTGAATCACCCAAAACTGTTAACTACCAAATTTGACGTGTCACTTTTTTTCTATCCACTGAATTACGGAAGCGACTCAACACTGGAAATCTCCAAATGGAATCTTCGACTAAAATGAACGACTGAAATTTAAATCATAAATTTACAACTGTAATTTACGACTAGTATATCGCCGACTCAAGTCAACGAGTTATATTTCGAACTCAAGTCTAAAACTCAAATCTGCGACCAAAATCTTTTAATCAAAGTATTTCCCTTTTTATTTTTATAGTTTTCTCAACAAAATTTAAAATAAACAAAATTTTAATCTTTCAGTTGTCAAAATGCATTTTTATTATAATAATTCTCTTTTTTTTTCAAATAACTTCCAACCTAACCCAATATCCCGATTTGATCAAACCGATCAAGTACATATCGCAAAGTGTCGAGAGTTCTTTTATTCGTCGTAAACATTAATTCAATTTTTTTCTTTGCAATTTCTGAGTCTTGCATCCCCTCAAGACTATTGTCAACAGAATCTTCCTTATGCATCGACATCATTGGAAAGAAAGCAAAGGACACAAAAAATCCATATAACTCTTTCTTAAGAATTTCATTTTGAATATCTTCAAGACTTGGAATGAAATCATGTTGTAACTCCTTCAAAGTATCCACAAGTGATTGATGATATATTTCAATAAGTTGATCGCGTTTGTTTATAAGAACATCCAATTGGAGACTCGTGTATAAAAAATAATTCAAATCAAATCCTGGACTACCACAAAAACTGAATTGGAAATCAATCTGAAAATAAAAGTTAAATTCGTGGATCATGAATATTCGAAAATACCAACCATTCGCATATCGATAGAATCGTCTTCTTCCATTCGCTTGAAGAGCAAATTGTTAACCCACAAGTCACCATGATTGAGTACGTTTACAAGTCCTTTCAGGGGAAAAACAGCTTTCATAACATTTTCTGAAAAGTTTTCGAAAAATCTAAAGAGTTTATGAGAGATTCCCTCAAAACCTTCCCAATTTGTTGAAATTGAAGCCAGCTTTTGAAGTTGAGTACCAAAAAGTCCAACAAATGGACCTGATTTTACAGCTTCTTCATGAAGTAAACCTTTTTGAAACTTTCGGGCAATAGTTGTGTCCTTAAAAAAAAATTCTCTTTTAATGAAAACTTTCCAAAAATTGATGGAACACTAACCTTTTTCATTAAAACCATGGATAAAGCATGAAACTGACCGAGTTTTCTCAAAACCACTGAACAATGATCCTCATCCAAGCCCAATTGACGACTTTGTATCTCAAAACCATGAGTTGTAAGATCTTCCAAAACAATTGTCTGCACAGGATCTGTTGTTGAATACAAATGCCTTGAAACAAATAAAAAATTAGTTCTGCAATGATCTCTCAAAAATGTTTTTACTTGGCGCCCAATATAAGAATTTTGTTAGGAATTAGCACTTCCATGCGATGCATAATGTCCATGTAAAACACTTTTTCTTTTGCATAAACTTGCAAACGTTCTAGAAATCCATAATTCACATTTGGCATACTTTTCACTATTAGCGATATATTTTCACGAAATCCTTTCGAACCACGTTGGTAATCGACTTTTGCCCGATAAATGGTACTGCAATAGTTATCTCCGCCTATGCCAGCATCAACGACTTCAAAGTTATTGATGATTATACCAAGCTCGCGAAATCCTTCTTCCAAAGCTTTTTGGAAAAATTTTGAATCTAAATATGCAGAGGCTTCGGTAGCCATTAAAAAGTACACAAAATTGAAACGTTCTTAGATGAAGATAGATAAATACTGATTCAGGGAGTGACAATATAATTGAGAAGAACTGCACTGAGATTTGTTTTGATGCAAATAATCTACGCAATTTTCAATTAAGTATTGTTTATAAGAAAAGAGGTGAAAATAATTGACTTTTAATAAGCTATACTATAACATTCAACTTTGTAGGAAGAGGTTCTTATTTCAGTATTGAGACAATATAGTTTTGAATATGTGATAAAGTTAAAGATTTAATAGTCGTAGGTACATTCAAAACGCCACGAAATCACGAAATAAACAAGTGAGAAACAAATGGCAGTTTCGAAAAAACTTTTTACATGTTTTCAGTGTCATTTAAAATGTCTTTAGTAATCAAGATGCTCTACTGCTGGCTAATCGCTTATATATCAAAAAAAAGCTCAGTGGACATCGCAGAAAAGAAATTTTTGAACGGTTTTGAGATTTGGCTTAGGTGTATAAAAAAAAAAAGATATTAAAACCAAATTCCCTGTATTGCTGGCCCACCTACACTGTTAAAAATTTTGGCGTACTTTCTACGAAAATTTGGGTTACATATTAGGCAACACCAAGTTTTTTTCTAAATTTAATACTTTGAATGTTTTAACATTTCTAAGTCTACAATACAAGATTTATTGAAACTTAATATTTTTGCATTAAAATTGAGGACGGTTTCCAAAATTTTAAGTTTCAGTTTCCTTTATTTTTTACCGACTACTTCCAAAAGGGAGGAGGTATTCAATTCGTCTGTATTTTTGTATGTTTGTTACCTCATAACTTTTGACTGAGTGAACTAATTTTGATAATTCTTTTTGTATTCGAAAGCTGCAGTGTGGTCCCGTTCCCACTTTTGATCGATGGAAGTCGGTTGTGTTTTTTTGATTAAAATGATTATTTTAAGTATTTTCTTTCTTTTTTCTTTAAAATGAAATAAAACATTACTGAAAGTGAATATTCTTTATAGGTTAATATAATAATGGTGATTTAATATAGTAATTGTTTTATTATTTTTTTCCCAAACTATGTATGTGAAGTAAAATTTTATTGCCGATAACACTGGTTAACAAAATTAAACTTTTTTTTTGTTGCCGAACAAAATAGATACTTTTCTGAAGGTTTTTGGTGTGCTGAACTCGAATCCGAAGTCAAAAAAAATTAATCAGCTCCCGTTTTTGAAATATTACGGTTAGAAAATGCAGTACTTCGGACCTTATTCTTTTATATAAGGAAAATTGTTTGATCATAATTTAGTAACTGTTTTTATAAGAACTACTTTCCACCTTTTTAAATCTGTTTAAATCTTTCCGATATCTTTTTTACTGCCCGAGATATCCTCAGTTGTTTGGTATTTTTATAAATTGTATAACGTCATTATCTCCTTTATGATATATGAAGCCAAACCCACTTACTTCATTTGAAGATATCTCGGGCAATACAAAAGATATTGCAAAGATTTAAACAGGTCGAAAGATGGAAAACAGTTCTTATAGAAACTGTTACTAAATATGCTCAAACAATTTTCCTTATACAAAAGAATAAGGTCCGAAGAACTCAAAAGAACGTTTTTTTGCATTTTCTAATGGTAATATCTCAAAAACGGGAGCTGATTAGTTGTTTCTGACTTCGGATTCGAGTTCAGCACACCGAAAACCTTCAGAAAAGCGTATTTTTGTTTCGGCAACAAAACCCTTGTAAACCCGTGTAATATTTTGTCAGTAATTCCTACATTTTACTTCGAAAAAACAACGCCTTTGAATAAGTACAAAATTAGATGTTTTTGTTTTATAGTTTTTATTAAGAATAGGGTTACCAAATGCTTTTTTTAAAACAAAATACTTTTGTGGGTACTTTTTTAAGTTATAGTTAACTTGAATCCATAAATAAGAAATTTAATTTCTATTTTAAATTGGCGTCTCTCTTCGTTTACGTTTTTAATACAGTTTGATTTCAATTTATTATGATTGTATTAAAACAAAAGAAGACGATTATTTGATTTCAATTCTAACCAAGATAAAGTTATAATAAATAAAAAAGATTCTTTTCTTTTTAAAGAAAATGTAATTAAAAACTGTGAAACAAAATGGAAATATTAAAAACTACTTCTTTTTTAATATTGAAAAAGGCCTAATTTCAAAAGTTGTCTTAAAAATTACGACCAAATTTTTAACCGTGTGCTCTATGTACATGGTTTGATTTATCAATTGTAGATCACAAACTAAATGATTTTAAAAGAAGTCGGATTGCCTTGGTTTTCGGGTTGACTTTATAATCGTGAATTAAAACCATATTATGTTTCTTAACACTAGGCACACAGTTACAACCATAAAACCAAGATATTATATATTTGATTTAAATTTTTGCAGAATTTTGAAAAAAAAAATCTGTACGCTAAGATATTATTATTGAGAAAATATAGTCCAGTAATTTTAGGTTTTATCTGCGGAAAAATTCCTACTGGGCTGAATTTTAGTATACAGCTTAATGACGGCTTTGTTATGAAGATGTGAAAAATCGACATTGATATCGTGTCCGCGTTAAGAGTTATAGGGGTCAAAAGGTCACAAAAACTGGTTTTTCACGATTTTCAGCAAAACGGTAAGTCTTATCAAAAAATTTTCAATGCAAGAATTGTAGACCAGATTATTATATATAAAAAGTGTCATGACACTTTTTTTCCTAAGACCCACCGTTTCTTAGGTATAACGATTCAAAAAGTTGAAGTTTAGTTGTAATCGTCATAATCCTATTCCTGAAAAAAAACTCCTAACTGAAAAGTTCCTGAAATTTCATTATTTTTTTAGCTTGAATTTCGTTCTTCAACTGTTAAGAATATGGGGAAACCAAAAAAAAAATGGAAATTTTCGCCATTTTTCCGATTGGGGCCCTTCTCCCGAAACCATTTCCCTGGGAATTTTTGTTTAGAATATGTCTGAAAATATACAGGGTGTGCAATAGAGAATGAACAACCCTAAAACGGCTTAAAGCTACACTTATGATTGTTCTAAAAACAGATAGAAAAAAGTTCTATCGCAACCAGTTCATAAAATATGGACTTTTTTTCGTTCAGTGTATTTTAAATTTTATCATCTTATGTTTTCGTTCACTACAACCACGAATGAATGAATTTTATTTATTTCTTTTTTTTATAATTTTCTACAGTAATTGGATGAGTACATAAACGCTTTAGAAACTGCAAAGCTATTGCACATTTTCGTAAAAAAAATTTTGAAATCTGTTTTTTGATGCAAAATGTAAAAAAAGTATTTTATGAAAAATTTTAAACACCTGTGGTATAAAATAAATCTATAGAAACCTAGGTGGCCATCTTTCTTAAAAATATTCTCCTTATACCAGAATATTTTTAAGAAAGTAATACTGATGTTCTTGTTTCCTGTAAATTAAGTTAACAATTGATTGAATTACTAATAAAATAATGTTTTGCTAAATAACTGACTTTAAATTATTTAATTCCAATTGCATGGAAACTCAGAATTTAAAGTCTGCCTGGGAAGAAAAACGTTTACATAGAAAAGTTTATCCCAATCTCATATGGAGACTCAACCAAAATATTAAAGTTTTTCGAAGGATTTAATTTGGGTATTTTAAAAATTTTAAACCATGAACTTCCATGCAAATTGAATCAAGTACCTAATTTAATAACATATTAATATTCCACGTTCATTTTTATAATTTGAAGCAAGTTTTGAATTGTTGATAAATAATTATAACCAAATGAATTAACCAAAAATTTGAAAATTTAAATTCAATATTATTTCCGTTGCAAACTTTTAAGCACAGCAAAATCCAATGAGAAAAATGTTAATTGCATTTTGTGAAGTCAAAACCTATCTTGAATTACCTATACTAGCTTTAAAATCATATTTTCGAACCTCTACCTACTATCTACATAAATATTTTACATAGTTGCAAAACTAGCAAGTGAACGTAAAATTTCGCTTTCTATTTTCAGAGTCTTAATTAAACTAGAAAATCGTAATTTAATTGGTTTTAATTGTAGTATACATATTCTCGTTCGGCAAGATCTTTTGTAGTAAATCAGTTGTACGTTTTAACATTGAATATAAGGGCTTGAATTTTTGTTTTTTACTTTCAATTGGGTTATCCAATAAATCAAAAAAAAAAAAAAACATCCTCTATAAGAAAAGTAGCACATCAATGCGTGTCATTAAAATGATATTTTCTTTATTTAATTTGGTTCCAACTACTTGTATTTTTGTTGTATTTTTCGCAAACTTATACATATAAAGTACATTAAAGCTTGTTTGGCTATTAGAATTTCCAATTCGGCGTTAATAGAAGATATCCTAACTACAATCTATGGCTGAATACACTGGTCTGCAAGGAAATCCTCCTTTAAATAAAACTATACTTTTCTAAAGGATTTTCGTATGCTGATTCCGAATCTGAAGTCCTAGCACGTCACGTTTTTTAGATATTCCCGTTAGAAAATCTCAAAAACCCATTTTTTTTGCTGTTTTCGAAGAAATATTTTGGCAAAATGTTATCTTTTTCAATTTAAATTGTTAGAGTTTATAAAAGAACTTATTTTTACTTGCTGTATAGGGCAAGTATTGGTTTCGTGTAGAAAAAAAAAATCGAGGTTTTAATCAAAACCAACATTACGGTGATGGAGAAGATCAAAAAAGTGGTTTTCGTCATGCCGTCCGTCCGTCGGTCTGTGCGTGTGTGCGTCTGTGCGTCCATCTGTACATCGAGCTAGGGCCTAAACGGGTGGATGGATTTGTTTGAAACTTGGTACAGATGATTTTTACGTAATTCCCTAGGTCCCTTTTTTTTATTTTTTTAATATCTCCCATATAACGTTTTCGAGGTATTTCAAATTTCTCGAAAACGGCTCTAACGATTTCGTTTAAATTTGGTGTGCGCAGTACTCTTATTGATTCCAACAAAACTGCGTTTCTAGTTTTTCTCAAAAAATGCCAAGAGCGGAAATATTTCGTTGCCGTTTTTCAAAAATTGACATGTTTTTTAGGTCCATATATTTCATCAAAGCATAAGTCAATTTTTTCAAAATTTACAGACATCATAGGTATTGAAGTTTTAAATGTAAAAAAAAAATTTTAAAAAAAAGTTATTCAAAAAATTTTTAAAAAATTGAATTTTTTTAACTTTCGATTTTTTTTTTGTTTTTATTTTTTTTTTCTTCACAAAATCTTAAATTTCCAATAGATATTTAAGATAAAGATGCTTTGAACTACAAGAGCAAGTACGTGCGACCCAGTCGTGCATTTTATTTTCTTTCAAATTCAGTTTCAATCTTCTCAATATCTCTTTTCTTCTCCGAGATATCTAAGTTTATTGGGTTTTGGCATATCTTACCATAAAGAAACAAAAGTATACTTTTCTAATGGACTTTAGTATGCTGATTTTGAATACGAACTCAAAAAATTTCGGTCAGCTCTGTTTTTTTACACTGAAAATAATAAATTTCGTAAAATTACGAAAATCGTTTCATACACTACATTTTCGTTGGCCCAACGAAACTTTCGTTGGCTCAACGAAAAAATGTAATTTTTCGTAATATGAAAACCTTCATCAATTAATGAAAACGTTTCATATACTTTTTCTCCCTTTTTAGTGCCAAAAAATCCAATTCAATGAAAAGATTCATCAATTAACGAAAAATTTCATACTCATTTTAAAGAATAAAAATAAGAATTTTTTCCTTACTTTATTAAAGTTTTAATTATGTAACGAAAAAATTCATTAACTTATGAAATTCAACATTAACTAACGAAAATCTTCATAAGGTTATGAAAATTCTTCATATACTAATGAAATATTACATTGGCTTATGGAAAAATACATCAGTTAACGAAAAAAATCGTTGCCTTACAAAAAACAAACGTAGACTTGGGTGCATTTCTGTTTTAATGATTAAAAATTGAATCTTGCTTTATATAGTTCACATTAGGTTTTTGTTTAAAAATCTATGTAAGCTGAGCTGAATATAAAAAATATTTGCGTATTGACAAGGTGTCTCACGATAAGTCGGACTAATCAGTTGACTTAAGTGAGCTCCACCGGGTCGAAACGAAAATTTTTGGTTTGGACTATATTAAATTAATAATTTAACAAGTCTAATAAAAAAAATACAATTAATACAACGAAAAGTTTCGTTAGCTAACAAATATTTTTTCGTAATTTAATAAAAATGTTCATTAAATTTACGAAAAAATTCGTTAGCTAACGAAAATTCTTTCATAAATTAATCAAAAAATACATTGACTAACGAAAAATATCACCGTGGTTAATTAAATTTTACGTTAATCGATGAAAAATTTCGTAAAGTGATGTAAAAATTCATTAACTCTCGATCAAAAATTTTTATAAAAAATTTCATTAAAATACTACAGTTTTCGTTGATTGATGAAGTTCTTCATTAACGGATGAAAGCCATTTCGTTGAGCCAATTAAATTTTTCATCGGCTGAAAATTAATTAAATTTTCGTTGGCTCAACGAATTTTTTCGTTGTATTTACGTAAGGATTTGGTTCAGTGTAGATAAAGTAGTTTTTTTTGAGATTTTCTAAAAAAAAATTTTTTTGACTTCGAATTCTAACTCAGCACATCAAAAACTATAAGAAAAGTATACTTTTATTTCTAGGAGAAACAAATCTAAAGCTTTACAAGGCAGTTTATCGATAGGTTTATTACAAATAAGATATTTCTAAATAGAACAGTAGTATAAAAAATTACAAAACACTTCAAAAATTTGTTTAATGTATTTTATTATGGTTTTTTTTTACATACTTGACTTTTTAAATATAAAACACCTTAATTAAGGTCATATTATGAGGAATAAGTCCTCCAAATTTGAGCTCAATGCGACAAATAGTTTTAATTTTATACAAGATCAAATGAATCTAAAAGGGTGATTTTTTTAGAAACTACCCACATTTTTCAAAAATGGTACCTGATAGAATTTTTCTGAAACCAGATTTAGATTCAGGAAAGTCTAATCTTTCATAATATCAAAAAATTATTTGAAGGAGAAAAAAAAGTTAAATTTTGCAGACCAGTGATATCAATTCACTGCTAAGCACTTTCGAATAATTTGACAGAATTTTTCGACAATCTTTGTCCACCCTTGCGATAGATGACTAAAAAAAGATTAATTTTCCTAACATTTTTACTTTTTGACAACCAGACTAAATTTTTTGAGATCACATATTTTGAAGATAAAAACTATAAAATACTCTGCATTGTTTGTTTCCTTTTCCACATTTTAATGCATGTTAAATTATTTTATAGTAAATGTGAGTTCCACAAACTATCATAACGTGTATATAAACAAACAATTTTATTCCAAAAAAAAATCATTTTACTTTTTTTTTATTTTGAAGCAAAAAACTAAAACAAAAATAAAAAATAAATAAAATCTAATAAAACAGAAAACAAACGCCTGAACGATGTGCTATATAAGGATGGCGATGCGATGGTTTCAATGCTGCTTTTTGCGAAGGTTATCCTGCGTCACTTTGATCATTTAACCGTGACTTATTACATTTTTTGCACTTCACTGTGCAAATTGTTATTTGGTCCTTTGGCAAAAAAATATCAGTTCAGCTCTATGTTTTAGTATACAGAGCTCTCCCTGATACAAAGTGAAAAAGCCAAAGCTGAGATATTTTTTTTCGAAATTTTATTTCCTTTTTTTTTTGTACCACCCTAACTCATTCGCCTCACTGTGTTTATACCATAGGAATTTACTCTCGCATCATCCCGGGGAGGTTGTTAAATTGAATCTCGTGTTTTACAAACTTTTATCATCACCATCATCATTGCCATCGCCGCCGCCGCCGCCGCTATCACCATCGTCGTCGTCCTAGTCATCGTTATAAAAAGGATTTTGATTGTTTAGTTTGTGTTTGTGGAGAAAATAAAAAAGGATTTACGATGGAAAAGCAACGTAAAAGCGCCAGGCAAAGGTTTTGATTTTTTTTTTTTTTTTTTTTGTAGACTTTTTTTCTTGACCAGCGACCACAATTTTGTGGGCACTACTGCAATGTTGTATATAGCCTCAAAGTCCATAATGAAATTTTATGATTTTTAATCGCTCTTTGTCTTTGTGATTTTGTTTTTGATACAAAATTTTAGATGAAATAAAAAAAATAAAATAAAATCGCTTTGTTGTATTGTTGAGGGAGAAAGATAAATATTTATCCGTGATAAAAAACACTCTTTGAGTTCGTAGGAATCCATAAACTTTTTATTTATAATTCCATTAACCATGGGATTAAATTTATTGATTTAATTTGGTTTAATTTGGTTTTCAGGTAATTTTCGGGAGAGAATATCTCCCTTGAATATCTCTCTTTCATTGTCGATGAAAGTCGTTTGATGCCAGTGAAAGCTGTTCATCTACCAGGAAAAACTGTTTGATTGCCCTTGAAAATACCAGCAAAAACTGTTCGACTCCCAGTGAAAACTATTTGGTTGCCGGTGAAAGACGTTTCATGCTAGTGAAAGCTGTTTGACCGCCAGTGAAACTGTTTGATTTTTGGTGAAAGCCGTTTGATGCCAGTTGAAGCTGTTCAACTCCCAGTGAAAACTGTTTAATTGCCGGTGAAAATTCCAGCGAAAACTGTTTGACTCCCAGTGAAAACTATTTGATTGTGTGATTGCCGTCGAAAGTTATTTGATGCTAGCGAAAGCTGTTCAACCGCCAGGGAAAGCTGTTTTATTCCCGGTGAAAGCCTTTGACTTAAAGAACATCACAAGGGGAACAAAAGGTTCCCACGATTCCCACTATCAGACTTGTTTAGAAAGTAAATATAGACAGGTATAATCTTAAATTGGTCACTGTCTTAAATTTAGAAAACTGCGTCAGCGCAGAAATCAAGCGTAGAATATTAAACTTTTGCAATGGCTGGGATAAGGACAATGAACATCAATACTCCAATCCGTAATGTCTTCAATTTTAACACAGACACACGGAGAGTACAGTAAGGAAAGAGAGTCCTAAACTACCATTGAGCTACCAGGTTAAAGTCGATATCCAGTCCAAAATTGGAAATCGAGCTGACTAGAAAAGATGACTGAATTTTTGTAGTCTTATCAATTGATGGGGCACTCCTAATCCTTAATTTTATTCTATGTATTTAAAAAATAAAATGCACGACTGGGTCGCACGAACTTGCTGTTAGAGTTAAAGTTGCTTAAATTTTTAAGACTTTTTACATAGAAATTTGGAAAATGTAGGTACCTACTATATAGGTACAAAACAAAAAAAAATTAAAATTCGATTTAAAAAAAAATAAAATAAAATCTTAAATCAAATTGCCCACCAAAACAAGTATGCAGTTTTGTTTGATAAACTAAGATGCATTTTTAGAAAAAACATTTTCAAAATCGTTAGAGCCGTTTTTTAAAAAACTAATTTTTTATAAATAATTTTTTGGAAAAAAAGTTTTAACATAAAATTGGTATGCCATTTTGTAGAAATCACTAATCAACATCTAAAACCAAAATTTCAAAAAAATTCAATGTCCCGTTTTCAAAAATTTGATTTTTCAAAAAAAAAAATAATAATAATAATAATTTTTTTTTTTAATCCAAAAATTATTTTTTTCGAAATTTTGTTTTTGGCTTATATTAAAATTATATAAATGCTTCTTCACAAAAAGTTTCGTTGAAATTGGAGATAATCGGATTTTAAAACAACGGTTCTATGGCAGGTACCGTTAATAATGATTTTCAAAAAAAAATTTTTTTCATTAGAAGATAGACCTTGTTTTAAAACTTACATTTGAATTTTTTAAACAAAATCGTTGGAGCCGTTTTTGAGCAATTTCAACTTTACTAAAATCGGTATATGACAAGTACCGTTATTTTTGGTCCAAAAAAATTAATTCTAAAAACCCTTCTGGAGAGTCTCCAAAAAATGCTATATACCAAGTTTAAAGTCAATCGGTCCATCCGTTCAGGCTTAATGGGTGACCAGCGCCGCCGTAAGGCGGCTACAATCCGCTGTGGATTTGGGCTTCAACCAACAAGCTTCGCCAGCCAGCTCTATCCTTAGCTCGCTGCTTCCAGTTGCGCACGCCAAGTTGATTGAGGTCCCCTGCCACTTGGTTGCGCCACCTCAGACGAGGTCTTCCTCTACTGCGCCCTGTGGGTTGGAGTCGAAAACTTTCCGGGCCGGAGCATTGTTGTCCATGCGCTCCACGTGACCTAGCCATCTCAGGCGCTGCGTTCAGGCTGTAGCTCCTTATACAGACAGACAGACAGACGGACTTCCGGGACCCACTTTTCTGGCATTCTCTTAAGTTGGTTAAAAGTTAGTGTGTTCAATTCTCTTTTCAAAATGGTATAACATTGTTGAGAATATTCCATAAATAACCGAGATAAAATTTTTTTTCTTAAGAAATCCGACTTTTTTATTAGGTAATTTTCCCATATTATTTAAGTTTTTGTGTTCTGAAAAGTTCTGAAAGGGTACAAAACTTAAATAATATGGGAAAACTACCTAATAAAAAAGTCGGATTTCTTAAGAAAAAAAATTTTATCTCGGTTATTTATGAAATATTCTCAACAATGTTATACCATTTTGAAAAGAGAATTGAACACACCAACTTTTAAGGTAACTTGCCGAAACATCGTAGAGCATTTTTTTTACACTACGGTTCATTGAATAAGAGTCATGTAAAATTGTTTAGTACTTAGTTGGGCAAAAAAGTAATATTTGCTTTAAAACTGATGCAGCTGAGTTAAAATTTTTGAATGCATTTGGGAGCAGGGTTATTTAAGGTTGCGTAGCAAAAGAAAAAAATGAGAAAAATTAAGATTTGTAGTCACGGCACATGAAAAACCGTCACAGGGTGACCATTTTTTCGACTTTTTTTCAAAAGCCCATAATTCACAAGATATATGGCTGCGATTTTTTTTATTATTTTTCTGATAACTGTCACCACCTACCCTATCTACCGTTTTCGTTTCGACGTTAACTTTTGGGACACCCTGTATAGTACCTATATCGCAAGTAAAAATGTGTGAAAAATTTTATTTGGTGTCTTCAACTTTGGAGGTTCCTTTCCGGCTAGCTTGTTAATGAAGATTGTATATGTCTTACACGCTGTAATAAACTGTTGTTTAAAATTTAAAAAAATCCTTTTCTTTGCTGAATGAAGTACCCTGTGGTGCAATGGTTAGTGCGATGGATTTTTAGGAGTACCTACCTACTGCCTTTTTCGAGGAATACACAATTGACATTCATTTGTTATGAACGCATTCAAAGACTTTATAGAAAAGTAAATACTTTAAAGTAGTTAGTACTGGAAGCCCAAAGTAACATAAATATTCACAATATACTGAATAATTTACTAATTTTAATATGTAAACTAATATGTAAACATCTCTCCATTTTGAAAATTGGATAATATTTTCTGTTGGAACCGTTGATCGATTGTTTAAAATATACAGTCAGGATATACAGTCTCAACTCGTAAAGTAAAAATTATTTTTACACGTACAGTTACACACGTTGAAGTTTGTGTTAGCTCATCGGTACCTATATCTAACAAAGTCAAGCTCAAACACAATATATAAAACATATAATCCAATTTACTAAGCAAAAGGCTCTCTTTTCATTATCTTCAAATTGTTTTTGCCTTAACCTTAAGCAAATTATTTCATACGACGACAATCCAAGCATAAAATATTATTAAGCTCAGTCTATCGCTCTCCTTCCGAAAATCATGTTATTAACTTAATTAAACATTATAGTCGCGCAAATGCGCCTTTGGCTCAACTCCATTCATGCCTTCTTGCATATGTACGCCGAATACCTATGTACTACCAACCTACCTGTCATCTGTCGTTTTTTCACAATGTTGGTACATTTCAGCTACTCTCTGGTTTCCAACATTGCTGCCTGATGATGATTTTGGTCCTGGTTCCTGCTTGACTGCAGAGTTTTTGAGAGAGAACATTAAAATAAATTTATAACAACAAGTTTTTTGCCTTAACAAGGATATGCGAGTATATATATTTTCATATATGGATATCTATCTGCACCGCCTCACCGAATTCATCGTCGCGTTGCCGCCTTGAATTTACAGTACAGAAAGCTAACACAAGCTCAACCAGTACCCACTACTAGGCCATGACCTGCGGGAAAACATTCTTCTAGAAACTGAAACTTTGTCCTGGATAAACTACCTACACACACACAGGAGTCGGAGTCAGAGTTGGAATTTTTGGCTGTTTGCCAGATTTTGATGATTTTTTTTTTTTATGTCCGTTGTCGGTTTTTGAAACCATTTCAACAATATGTAGACGTCAGGAACGATTTTGGTATATACCACCAGCAATGATGATGCTGCATAAAGTGTACTTGGCGTACGAGAGTTTATACTATGCCATGCATCTAATAAAATGAGTTATGTTTTATTTTTGTATTTACTTTTTGTTTTGTTTATTTTTTTTTAATTTTATTTATTTTTTTTATTATTTTTGAAAGGATAACAAAATACAAAAAAAATTTCCTTTGATGTGTATCATGCCACGCATTTTACCTGTCAAAGGAAGAAAATTAAATTAATTCGACAAAATGCCTACCAGGCAGATGCCGGCTAGATGGAATTGTGTTAATATTCTATTGGAATTTCAAAAAAATACGCTTAAGGGTGATTTTTGACAAAAAAAATTGATAACCCTTTTGTGGTTCGAATTAAATATTTCAAATGGAAAAAATTAGATCTTGTAATTTTTTTTCATAGGACGGTTGAGGTCCATTGTACCCGCTTTGAGTAAAATTTATAAACAAAAGGCACTTTTTTAAAAATCGGTAAGTGTTAAGTTAAGAAAAATGAGTAAATATTATAACTGATGTCATTGTAACACGTACTTGCTCTTGTAGTTCCAATTATCTTTATCTTATATATCTATTGGAAATTTAAGATTTTGTTTAGTGTGGAAAAAAAAATTTTTTTAAATCGAAAGTTAAAAAAATTAAATTAAAAAATTTTTTTTCAAAAACTTTTTTTTTAATTTCTTTTTACATTTTGCACTTCAAAATTATGTCTGTAAATTTTGAATAAAATTGACTTTGATGAAACATATGAACTTAAAAAATATGTCAATTTTTGAAAAACGGCAACGCCAAATTTCCATTCTTCGAATTTTTTGAGAAAAACTAAAAAGGCAGTTTTGTTAGAATCAATAAGAATATTACGTACACCAAATTTAATCAAAATCGTTAGAGCCGTTTTCGAGAAAATTGCAATACCTCGAAAACGTTATATGGGAGATATGCGTTAAAAAGGAGATATTAAAAAAATAAAAAAAAAACTGGTCTAGGGAATTACGTAAAAATCATCTGTAGTAAGTTTCAAGTAAATCCATACATCCGTTTAGGCCCTCGCTCGATGTACAGATGGACGCACAGACGCACACACGCACAGACCGACAGACGGCATGACGAAAACTACTTGTTTGATCTTCTCCATCATCGTAATGTTGGTTTTGATTAAAACCTCGAATTTTTTTTTTCTACACGAAACCAATACTTGCCCTATAGAGCAAGTAAAAATACTGGGGTCGAATTACGGCATACGTTCGTTAACGTATGGTCGCTATCTGTCCCTATCTTTTTCTACTACTACTTGTTTTTGTTTGTAACTCTATCTCTCTCTCTCTCTCTCTCTCTCTCTCTCTCTCTCTTTCTCTCTCTCTCTCTCTCTCTCTCTCTCTCTCTCTCTCTTTTATAATATTTACTCATTTTGTTTAAAATGCCGATTTTGAGAAAAACATATAAAAACACTCCCATATTGCGTTGATCTTAAAATCTATACTCGAAGCGGGTACAACGCAACGTTGCAGCTGAGTAAGGGAATAGTTTTTTTCAAATTAACTCGAAAAATGTGGGTCATATAGAAAAATTTACCAAGATTAAAGTTATAGAAAATAAAATTTCCTGCAAGTTTTATCCATATAACACGGTGTAACACTCAAAATATACGCTGGCGGAGACCTATCAGGTTTTGTAGAGCTAGTCGCACTGAATACGAAACGGTATTTGAAAATCCCCTAACACCCCCAAAATCTGGAGTTACGGGCAAAAAACGGTTTTTTGGACCTTCACCCATTGAAAAAATTCTATCTTCTACAATTTTTTACCCATTTTCGATTTTTTTTCAGTTTCTGATAGAAAATAAATATACCTTTTTAACAATGTATAAAACATGTAACTCGGTTAAACCACTTAGAATTTATAAGCTGTCAAAGTTCAAAAATTCAATTTTTTTTGTCATTTGCCCAACTTCGGCATCAATTTAAAGTATATGTTTTCAAAACAACATGCTATTTAAAAAATTCATTCTAAAACAATATCTATTTCTCAATCAATCGAGGTATTTTTTATGAAAATCACTTCAAAATTGGCTCAGAAAAAAAAATTTTTCGATTTCAACCCAGATACAGAAATTCGAACTTTAAGGTATAGAACAAAAATGTTGTTTCGGCACGTAGTAGGATAATTTGGGCGCCAGGATTTGATAACGGGTTTTTGTAGAGGAGCTCAATACAAACATTTTTTTCTTTGGGAGGGGGGTCTATCTTCCCCCGTTTAGGTGGTAGGCGCATTTTTCTAAAAAAAAATTATCAAAATAAAAAAAAAATTATTAAAACACAACGGCAACACTTACAGTAATAAATGATACCATTTCCGAAAGGAAAAATTGTACATTTGATTCTAATTTTTAAATCAATATAATATAACCAATAGTTTTTGAAATAATTGATTTCAAAGTCAAAAATAGGCAAACAAATTTTTTTAAAACTCATTTTATACTATTTTTGTCCAGACTGTGAATCTTAGTAAAAAAATTACTCACACAGAAAACTGCCTCAATTGATTCCTTATCGAACCGTGAAAACTATATGTTTCTATGTCTTCTAGTTTATGAGAAAATTGAAAAATTATTTTATCAGATTTTTTTTCAAAATATTTTTTTACTAAAATTCACAGTCTGGACAAAAATAGTATAAAATGAGTTTTAAAAATTTTTGTTCGCCTATTTTTAACTTTGAAATCGATTATTTCAAAAACTATTGGTTATATTATATTGATTTAAAAATTAGAATCAAATGTACAATTTTTCCTTTCGGAAATGGTATCATTTATTACTGTAAGTGTTGCCGTTGTTTTTTAATAATTTTTTTTTATTTTGATAATTTTTTTTTAGAAAAATGCCCCTCCCACCTAAACGGGGAGAGAAAGACCCCCCTCTCAAAGAAAAAAAATGTTTTTATTGAGCTCCTCTACAAAAACCCGTTATCAAATCCTGGCACCCAAGTTATCCTACTACGTGCCGAAACAACATTTTTGTTCTATACCTAAAAGTTCGAATTTCTGTATCTGGGTTAAAATCGAAAAATTTTTTTTTCTTTTGAAGTGATTTTCATAAAAAAATACCTCGATTAATTGGGAAATAGATATAGTTTTAGAACATATTTTTTAAATAGCATGTTGTTTTGAAAACATATACTTTAAATTGATGCCGAAGTTGGGCAAATGACAAAAAAAATTGAATTTTTGAACTTTGACAGCTTATAAATTCTAAGTGGTTTAACCGAGTTATATGTTTTATACATTGTTAAAAAGGTATATTTATTTTCTATCAGAAACTGTAAAAAAATCGAAAATGGGTAAAAAATTGTCGAAGCTAGAATTTTTTCAATGGGTGAAGGTCAAAAAAACCGTTTTTTGCCCGTAACACCAGATTTTGGGGATGTTAGGGGATTTTCAAATACCGTTTCGTATTCAGTGCGACTAGCTCTACAAAACCTGATAGGTCTCCGCCCGCGTATATTTTAAAACCTCATTTTTGTAACACCGTGTAATTTATGTCAAACCTCAACCGTCCTATGAAAAAAATTGCACGATCTAATTTTTTTTTTCATTTCAGTTTAATTTTATTTGTATAGGTACATCCCGACTGGGCACAAAGCAGCTGCAAATAACTCAAAAAATGAAAAACGTTATGCCCCAATATCAATCTATCAATTAGCTGAAACTAAATAAAGAGGAAGGAGTTTGTTTCAGCTGAAACTAATCTAGCACGATACACGCAAATTCGAAGAAAGTATTCAAAAGTTCGTTTGCCTGCCTTTTAAAAAAAGTAGTTACTTGTACATCTTTTACAGATCTCCTCATGGGATCCTAATAATGTTTTTGTATGGACGTCTTCAAAGGCATATCTACTGTTGATCTAGTTTGACGTGATAGTACCTACCTACGGGAAAGTAGACTTTTTTTTTGAGGGAAAGCTAATTTTTGTTTAATCGAAATGAAAGGTATTAGAAAAGCCTAAATCTATAAGTTTGCTGTAAAGGAAATAAGTTTGAAGTTGTTTCTTATACAGACAGACTAATAAACTAGCATCAAAACAAACTAGCTTATTAGTAAAGTTATATTATTCTCATATAACGTTACTGTAAGTTTATAGAAGATACTTTACGAAGGTAATGCCTACCAAAGCTTTCAATTCACTGACTTGATATCTATAAAAGAGTACAATAAGCTTAAAATTTTAGCTTTTAAAGCTTCAGATAAAACTTAAAGCTCTCAATTGCAATTAATAAACAAACAAAAAATGAAAAAGTTTAATTTTATTATTGTTTAAGCGTCACAGTCATGCGCCAAAAAGCAACAAATTTTATTCTCCACTCAAAACGTAATAAACATAATCAATGAATCAAGTTTGTTTGCGTTTGTTTATTGGGGAATCCCCCACAAACCGACACTTTCAGTCAAACTTTTTTGATCGTTTCATCAGTTTCGTTCCACTTACCACATTCACGTTGTTTATCAAAAAGAGAATAAAAAATGCAAGAAGTCAAGTTGAAGGTATCTTAAAAAAAAATTGAAACACTCCAGTTAAAAATGTGATAGACGGTGAATAAGCGGTCTTTTTGATTGTATACATATTTGAAAAAATTTAAAATTTTGTTGTTGGTTTATCTGCGACCATTTTTTTCTTTGTTTATAATTTAAAAAGGTAATTGTGCTTGATATCGTTTGTTTGATTTTCTTTCTGTGTCATTTTTTTTTTTATTTATTAACTGTGTATTAGAAAAGTTCTTGTTATTTAAAAGTACAATTATTTGTACAATTATTTTGCATGTTTTTTTTTTTTTAATAAATAAAATGAACCCCGATAAAATAATGTTTCACCGGAAAAAATTGCTTAGAATAATTTACATATATGGTATTATAATCAATTTTCTTTGTCACGGTCAACCCTTTTTATAATCTAATTCTATTTTGTTTAACAAAACAAAAGACTTTTAATCAAAATCCGCAGATAATTGTGAAGTTCTTTCAATGTCATGGCTTTTAAACTGATAAAATTAATTATTTTATGCACTCTTATACATTATTGAAGTTTCACTTAACAATCAATTATCTTCTTCTCAATGATTCAAAGCATTTTATTGCCAATACAGTTAGCGTTTGAAATACTTAAATTGTGTACTTTTTTTTCCTAAATAAAAAGAAATTCGTTATTGATTTTAATTTCCGATTTAACTATTTTTACGACAAAAGAACTTCATAAGAACAGAGAAAAATATGTATTTGTGAGTGTTTAGTGTTTATTAAAACAATTCCTTAAATTTAATTAGTTTTCACACTTGATTCAACCCTTTAAGATATTTTACATTTTATATGAGTATCTTAATAAATTGAATCTTATTCTGATGTTTTGAAGGTCAATTGGAAATAAAAAATGTAAACTTATTCATTCTTTGAACAGCGATAGACTTCTTTTGTATCTACTTATAAATTTTGTTTTAATAGTAGAAAATAGTGCGCATACGCCACAGTGACCTGTTAGAATAATTAACAATTTAAACTAATTATACTACTTCTGCCCAAGTAATGGTGGCTCAGTGCAAAGCCGCAGCCAAAGTTTTAGCTTTGGATGTGCTACACAAATATTTGAATAAGCTAAGGTTCAAGTGCACTAAATGATGGTTCATTGTATCCGAATCTATAAAGACGTGAAATATGCAAATTTTTGCAAGTGCTCAGATTTTTATTTTTCTATTTTTATACTTAATACTATACATAAACCTATGTGGATCAAGTCAAGAATAAAAAAACAATACCTATGGAATATGGATTAGCGGGGAAAATTTTCTGAAAAGAATTATATCTACTGACTTTAAATAAAAAAATAAATTATAAAAAATTTTAAAGCATTTGCCGTTGCAACATGCAACAGTAATAATATGGATGTAGGAAATATAGTATCAGATCATTTAAATCTTTGGATAGTTCTATGAATTATAGATGTATTAAATGTGCAAGTCTTGTGTACTAATTGTGCGTTTTTTTTAAGGACGAGACACAAAAAAAAAGAATACACGACTGAGTCGCACGAATTTGGTCTTAAAGGGAAAATGCTTAAACTTTTAAAACTTATTATATACAAATTTGTTAAAAAAAACAATAATAACTTGATTTAAAAAGATGTTTGTTTTAATGTATCATAAACATAAAATATGTACTCTTTAATGAAGCCTTAATATTCTAAGCAACTTTTTAAATAAGAACAATACCTACCTACCTTAAAAAGCACAATTTGAAAGAAACAGCGGATGGAGATCGCACGTCTTCACATAACGTGGGAAACAAGTTTTTGATGTTTTTTTAAATTGGCGAAATGTGTTTTTTCTAATGAAAAAGAATTTAATTTGAATTGTTCTCATGGGTATTTCCACAACTTTCACGATTTTTACAAGGAGGAAAAGTTTTTGACACTTCAACATTCAAGAAAAGGAGGAGTAATGGTTTTGGGAGCCATTTAATATTACATTCGATTTAGTTTTCGTTTCAAACCGCTCTTTTTTTCAAACGGCGTTTTTTAAAGACTATTTTTAAGTTTTATTTTAATCTAGGATGTTCAGCATTAAAAAAAAATCACCGAAAAGTTGATGTTCTTCCCGTTAGCCGAGCTTTTTCTTAAATTTTGCTCGGGGATAGAGCTGTTTTCGACGCTTTTTTCATAAATTTTCATTTTTCCTGGGGTGTTAAAGCTTCTATTGTTCCTCCTTTGAAGTTTTTTTCGTAGGAGGCACTGTTTTTTAAATAATTTCTCTCGAAATAGTCACTTCATCCTATTTTTTTTGGCAATGGGGCTAATGGAAAGACCTTTGCAATCCAACGCGTCATTTATCCCTTATTCTTTCGCGCTCAGAAATTTTTTTAACAGATTTTGAATGAAAATCACTAAAAATTAACTTCTTGATGTTTAATCTTCCAAATTTAATCAAATCAGTGCAATAGATCTCGCCAAACTAACTAATTTAAGGTGTGCGTCTAATCATGTGAACCGAAAAAAGCTGCCCTTTTTCTTACATCACGGACAAGAAGGACTAAAAAGTACCGTTAACTTCCACTCACCCACTATTTCTTTTTGTTTTTCTATTAAGAACTAAATAACCATTCTAATAAATACAATTTTTTTGGTTATTCTTGCACACACACAAAAAAAAATGAAATTTATGTAAACGAAAATTGGTGCGTCTAACCATGTGAACCGCACTGTATCTACAAATATAATAAACAAAAAAATTATAATTTAATTTATGAGGCATTTTTTAAGATAGGTATGCAAAAATATATAAAGTTTGTTTTTGAAATTACTAAAATATCTTTCTAAAGGGGTTTGGTTTTTAAACAACTGCTTTTATGTGATCTCTTCTATTAAAAGGAATTTCTTAGAAATAAAATCGATAGAGCCGGTTTTTAGAAAATATATTTCGGTACCATACCATCCTAATAAAGAATAAGCAACACTTTAAAACGAAAATTTTAAAAAATCATCAAACCATTTTCAAAAATAAAAATTTTAAACTTGTTTTCTTCATTAGACAAAAAAAAACTTTATTTTAACCGAGCATACTAACATTTAACGATTACTTTCTATAAATGCATATTTTCAACACCACACAACATATCAGCAGTAAAACTTCTATTAATAATTAATTTTAAGCATTCAATTCCATTTCTCTACTCGTTATCATAATAATTAACAAAGCATATCTATGTACAAATAATATAAACATTTGCATTTAATGATTCATTCGTCGTGGTATTGTTTGGTATTTAACAAACACGACGGAGCTCATTCGCATGTTATTTCATTTAGAAAATATCTTTTTTTTTACGACATTCAATTAAAAATAATAATTATTAAGAAGTCGAAGCAAATACAAAACAAATGGCTTGAGACACTTTTTTTTACCTATAAACATCAAATACAAAACTTCATAAAAAAAATTCAATTCTCTGATTGATATTGAACTTCCTCTTTAAAGTATCGCTCATTTGCTTACAAACAATAACAAACATATGCAAATGGTTGCCAAATTTGATTATTATTTTTTTTAAGCGTCAGCTCTGGGGGGAATACAAAATGTGTGTTTTACTACTTTAGTACTTTTTGGTGTTTGTTTTGATTTTTTTTAAATTTGTATTAATTGAATATAAACATTGAACAGTTATACATAAATCCAAGAGCGAACATCTTTTTGGCATCAATTTAGCTAATTTTTTAGTTTATACAGTTTTGAAAAAAAAAATTGTTTATTCTATCCGCCATTTTGGAACCACCATTGTGAATAAATAAAAGTTGAAAGATTTTTCGTATTTCATACTAATATGCTTCAGTGTCCTATATTTCATGGCTTTTAGTCAACAAATGAACGTGCAAATGATTTTTGACGACATAAAGCACCAAATGCACCACTGTGCGGCGAAGAGAATGAAAAATAGTCAAATCCTTTTTGACCGACAGATTTTTATGTAAGTCCCCAGCGAGTTCATGACTTTCATTGATTGTGTTAACTGCATTTTTACTTTTTATTTGGTTAAAATAAGAATTTACCAAATAATCTACAAAAATGAAAAAATATCCTTAAAATAGAAATTTTGGAATACCTACTGCGATAAATTTCAAAACACATTTACAACCGGAATGCGTTGTCCCATTTGAACAATTTTTTTTTTTCTACTTAATATTTGCTCATATAAGAATTATCTAAAGCTATTTTATTGAAGAAAAAAGATGTTAGGGTGGTCAAATTTTTTTTTGTAAAATAGGTACCTACCATTTTAAACACAATTTTTCAAGCTTTAAGGGCTCTTTTTTAAACCACAGTGGGTACCGCCATAGGTCAAAAATAAAAAAAGTAAATGTCAGTTTTTTTAAATCCAATGATTAAACAACGTTCTACAATCTCCCATCGAACCAAAACCAGAAAAAGTTTGACGTTTACCCCTTTTTTCATTTCTTAATAGCCATTCAAAATCGGTATATAAAAAAATTACAGTTTTCTTATCGCTGCAGCTATAAGGTGTGAACTTGCGATAGTGATAGCGGGTGTTAAAAAATTGTGAACAGTATTAAATTGTTATGGATATTAAACGAGAAGGTTAATACTTCCTAAAAACATAAGTTATATTGTTAAATAACATTAAGGCTAATTGTAATGGGTCTCGTTAGCGAAGCAATTTTAATGATTTTTAAATTAAAAAAAAAAAAATTTTTAATTTTTTTTATTTTTCTTCAAAATAACGATAAATTTTAAAAACTGACTTGATGCATTTTTTTGCAATAATAAATCATATAAAATGATAATATAGGCGTTTCATTAGAAAAAAAAATGGGCATTATATTTTTGGCCGCACTTTGTATGTGAGGGTACCCACTGTGCATTCTTAGTCTTCTCCATTCACAACTTTTCCTCACTATTAGGATTTAAAATAAAAAAAAAAAAACGGTTTTTTGACCCACCCTATTTCATATCCCCATTATCTCTTGCAAGAATATTATTTTCATATTGATAGTTTAAAAAAAAAAATCGAGCTGGCAACCATAACAACCATGGTCTTGGTGTGGGTGCAAATGGAATTCAAAATTTTTTATCTGATTTTTGTTTTGTTTCAATTTCAGTTCAATATCGACAACCCTAAAATGCAGATCATTGAAAAGCACAATCTTGACATTCCTGATCATTTAAATGTGGAGTTCTTTCAAAAAGCTCTAAAAGTTGGGTTCAACTTATCAAATGGCATTGTTATCGAACAAATTATATTTTCCCCCGGTTGTGCTGATGGTGATAGCTTCACAAGTCTAATTTATCGAGCTAAAGTACGCTATTCCTATAAAATACCAAACAACGAAGTTTTATTGAAACCCATCTCACTCATCATCAAATGTATTCCAGTTGATGGTGATCGTGAAATATTCAAAATGATGAATGTTTACGGAAAAGAAGTTAATATGTATACAAAAGTTTTGCCAGCTGTTGAAAAAATGCTTGTAGCTAAAAATATTTCTGGACAAATGGTTCCAAAGTAAGATTTTTATTTAAAATCAATTTTTGAAATAGTTTTTTAAAGCTTATTTAACAGATTGATCTACAAACAAGATCATCCAGTTGGGACAATTGTTTTTCAAGATCTCAATGAACATGGCTTAGTTTTGGCAAATCGATGTCAAGGTTTAAGCGAGGATCAAACCAAAATGGTTCTTACCAAAATTGGTCAATTTCATGCAGCTACAATGGTCCTCGCTAGAGATGTGAGGAAGTCTTATCTTAATTATTGTATCATTGAGACAATTTAATTGATAAATTCTTGGGTTTTTAGCAACCGGAAGTTATGAAACTGTTTAAGCAGCCAACAATAGACAAGGATGCCCAAAATACTGTACGTGATTCGGTGTTTCGTGCAAATATAAATGATATGGCTGATCTTGTTGAAGATTGGGAAGGTTTCGAGCAGATTGCCCGAAAGTTGCGCAAAGTTAGCGATGATTTTTATGATCGTGTGATAAATTGTGTTTATAATAAAGAGGCTTTTAAAGTATTGAATCATGGTGATCTCTGGGTTAATAACTGTATGTTTAAGCATTCGGATGGTGTCCCAAAAAATCTATTATTTGTAAGTCTTTAATCTTACTAAAGGTGTATCTATTTGATTTAATATTTTTCTTTCTTTCAGATTGATTTTCAGTTAAGTTACTACGCTAGTCCTATTTTCGATCTTCATTATTTTCTCAATACAAGTGTGCCCTTAGATATCCTGTCAAAAAAACGTAGTTTACTACTTTTAACCTACTTTAAAGCTTTGCAGTTGACTTTGGAGGCTCTGGAATATGATGAAATTCCAACTTTAGAAGAATTTACCAATGAAGTTCGAGCAAAAGAATTCATTGGTTTCTGGGCATTTGAGGCTTTTTTACCATTGTTAACTATAGATAAGACAGCTTCTAAGGAAAATCGTATTGAAAGTTTTAAAAACGAAGATGCAGCCAAGCATAAACGAGAAGTAATGTTTTCTTCGGAGCGATTTTTGAAAACAATCAGATATTCTTTACCTTACTTTGATAAGTTGGGAGTATTGGATTGAGTGATATTTTGATTTCTTTCAAATTATTTGATAGTTAAGAGTGATAATTGGTCATAGAGAGCTTTTAAAGACATATTTAATATTTTGTATTTTAATAAAGCAGTATTTTTGCGTAACTGCTAAAGAACCGTACAAATTAAATAAACATTAGGTTTAGTTTAATATTTAATTAATATATTGAATTAACAAATAAATTTGTTTTTGGCTTTTTAATGTACTAAAGCAAAACTTTTTTAAATATTATTTTAAGAACATAAATTTGTGAAAAGCGACAAATTTGAAGCAGTCTGAGTAATGGGAAGCAATTTCTTCTACTCTTGGAACTTTTCTTATTAAACCTTTTTGTACATATATAGAAAATGTACCTACTTTAAGTAATTTTACTTGTATGTACTTAACATTTAAAAAATATTCTTTTAAAATAAATTATTTCTGGAAATATTATTTCAGACGGAAAACTTCAATGCTACATATATATTTAGTTAAAAGGAAAATAGGTATAATGATGTACAAAATTTTTGTTGAAATAAATAAATAATAATAACAATAAATTATTTTGGAGAAAATTGTATTTAAAAGTAATGATTTTAATAAGTCTTTTAACTTCTTTAAATTAAAACTTAGTTTGTGGTTGAGCAGTCTTACCAAAGCTTTGTATGGTTATTTCAATTTCAAGTTGAAGGTGCTTAAAAATGAGGGGAAAAATAAATTAAAGTTGAAACGTCGTTGTTTCAAAAATGAACTACATTGATTTGTGTGACTTTAAGATACGAAAAATTTTAGATATCAAAAATTAACCTTTTTTCTACGTTGATTTTAAAATGTTCATCTTCAACGCAAAATCATTCCGAATAATAGTTAAATCAATGTGGTTTTCATGAATTTCACATTGTTTTATGGTGGCTTTTCATTCAGTGTAAGTCTAAAACAAAATGTACTGAAGTTTAAATTTTTTTGTATTAAAAATCAAGGACGTTTTCCTGAATTTAAAGTTTCAGTTAATTATAATGATATTTTTTTCTTTTTCTTTTTTATTATTTTTGTATTATTTAAGTATTTTCTTTCTTTCTTCTTTAAAATGGAACAAAACCTTTCTGAAAGTGATAAATATAATAATGGTGATATAATTAACTCTTTTATTTTTTTCACAAACTATGTATGTGAATGACCAAATTTTATCAGTAACACATATGCACATACATTTTACTTAAAAAAAAAACACACAAATCGCCTTCAAAATAGTGCAAATTCAGATTTTTATTTTCTATTAGAAAAAAGGTAACCAAATGCATTTTTCTGAAATAGTTTTGTATAGGTACTTTTAATAGTTTCTTTTTTAAAATGGCTTCCATTTTCGCTTAAGTTTTAAAACAGTGTGATGAAAATTTGATTTTCTTGTTTAAGCCTTTCGAACCCAAGCTTTGAAAATCAATAATAAAAAATGTTTTTTTCGGTACAATATAATTTGCTTATTCTTCTAAGCCAAAAAGCAAAACACTTTCTGGATTAACTTTTTTATATCTTTTTTTTCAAAATTATGACCATTTATAAAAAAAAAAATGTTCCTTTTTCGATAAAAAAAATTAAAGGTATTATATTTGACTAAATTTTTGTAATAATCCAGTAACAAGGCATCATTATCTGTGTAAAAAACTGGCAATATTAAAAACTAATAATTTTTGTTTTGAAAAAGGCCTAGTTCCTAAGATTGTATTGAAAGCTATGACAGAATTTTTAACAGTGTAGCTTGAAAGTTCACATCCAAAGGGCAAGGGTGTGAATCCTCAAACGAATATGAAAAAACTGAGGGTACTCTCATCAGCGAAACATTTTAATGGATTAGAATTTTCGGACACAAGAACATTAATAAAAATGAAGAATATAGTAGGAGAAAAAACGGAGCCCTGTGGCACACCAGAGTTTATTTTTTATTGTACTGTATTGAACCAGTGCCGGATTAACCATGTCATGGGCCCCTAGGCAAAATAATTCTTGGGCCCTTTTCCGATGCTTTTTCAATATCATAAGCTATTTTTAAGTTAGGTTAGAAATGTGTGCAGGTAACTTACTAGAGACTAATCAGATATAATCTAGTGTCCTATCATGTCATTTTATAAATGTAAA
This sequence comes from Episyrphus balteatus, assembly GCF_945859705.1. Classification (NCBI taxonomy): domain Eukaryota; kingdom Metazoa; phylum Arthropoda; class Insecta; order Diptera; family Syrphidae; genus Episyrphus; species Episyrphus balteatus. The sequence goes on along the minus strand of NC_079135.1, from coordinate 126,589,258 downwards.
CTAAAAGTTTTGAAATAACTATAATAAATATTGCAGTGATACCTCAACAAAAAAATTTTAGCAACTTGATGGTTCACAGATAATTTTTATTAACGATAAGTTATTAGAAAATATCTTAGACTCAAAAGGTATAAGTAGGTATACCTATGCCGACTTTTCAGGAGTCGATTTTAGCCACATGATATGTCTCACGGCTAAAGTCGACTAGGACTCTAGTATGGGGATTGTCACTTTAGTCGCGTACGGCTTACGTTCACACGACTCGACTGACGCCGAAAAGCTTCGCCGCACGGCGAAAATCGACTCTTTATAAGTCGGCATTACGGTTTCATTATAAAACTGGAAAGAGAAATCATACGAAAAAGTTTCAATTTTGATTTTATTATTATAGCCAAGGAAAATTACTCAAAATATGGGCATGAAATCACATTTTTCAAAATTTTTTCATGGAATGTGTTTCGCTGGTTGTCCTTATCATAAAAATTAATTTGTTTGGCTGCTAGGAGATCGGGAGCAGCCGCCATCTTGGAAAAGAGATTGGTATCGTTTTTATTGAATAGCTCCATTGTTGTTCAAATAAACAAAAAATGACAAATGTAAGATTTATTAAATATAAAATTATCCTAAAAAATGATATACAAACCAATTACGTTAGTTGATTAAGAGCCAATTTTTCAATCTTCTAATAAACAGTCAGTTAACTGTTCGAAGAATAAAGTTATTAGACTCATAAACAATCAGATAAAAACATTGAATTTTTCAATCAAGAATAATTTATTCTACAGAATAACAAAAAAAAATTGTCAAATTCAAAAATATTTAAAATTAAACGTCATTTTTATTCATGATTGTTTTTGTTTTCTTGTTTTCCACTGTATTTTTTTCAAAATTCTTTCAAAACAGCTTTGACAACTGACACAATATTTTTATTGAGATTATTCCTTAGAATAATTTTATTGGTCTCTGAAAGAAGCAGATAGATTTATTCTTAGGAATAAGCTATATCTGCCTGTTGAAAAATTGATTTTTTCTCTATCCTTAGGAATAAGTACTAACTGATTGTTTAACTGACTATTGAAAAATTGGCCCTAAATAAAATTTTATAATTTTCAAACTACCCCAACAAACTTCGTCAGATATATGAAAAAATTCCATTTTGCTCCTACCTTGCGAGACAAACCCGCACCTTGACCAACTATAAAATTTTATTTAATTAACTCACGGAATTGGTTTTTATATTATTTTTTAGATAATTTTAGGTATTGTTAATAAATCTTACCTTTGTCATTTTTTGTTAAAATTAACAACAATATAGCTATTCAATATAAACGATACCAATTTCTTTTCCAAAATCTTCGTGTAGAAGCAGACGTTAGAAATCATCAAACTTCTGTAGATTCTTAAGCTACAATACAAGTTGGGAACGTTTATTGGACAATTTTATCTAATATTATTTTGAGTAACTTCTCTGCATGCACAATCTCAGATTTTTCTGACATATCCTCTGAATGCAACATGAAGAGCTTGAATGGCACCATCTCGTTGCTAAACTCTGGTTCGATGTCGTTGGAATAATATTCGAATAGACCAGTAGGTAATAATTATGTTTTTTTTAAGAAGAGATTTACAGTTTAAATACTAAGGGTGAAGCACATGGGAAGAAGTAATTTTTCTTTAATTTGTTGTATAAATATGATGAATTTTGATTTTTAATGTTGTAAAAAGAACTTTTTGTATTTAAACGTGGTATATTTTGAGCTGACTGTTTTCCCATTTTCTGGGATGATTTTCCATTTTTTCCTAATCAAAAATACCGAAATAATACAAATGTAATGCTGTTTTTTATTGAAGGTCCAACTCCAAGAAATTTTTGTTGTTTCGTAGTCAGGGCGAGGGGCCCCTAGCTGAAGTGGGGCCCCTAGGCAGCTGCCTAGTTTGCCTTGAGGCTAATCCGGCACTGTATTGAACGGTCCAAAAGGTTAATTTCCAATCCAATGGAGAAGTAAATCATTGATACCAAATGCATGCATTTTCGATAAGACAGCTTGGTGCCCAACTCTATATAAGATAAGATTATTTTTGTCAGCTTCTTCTTTTTCAATAACAAATAATAGACAAAATACGCACTGGAATTATGTGGATGTGGGTGTTAACATAAAATAAAATTGGTATCTTGGAAGGAACTTTGATTTGGATGTATAAATTGTGAAATTCTTGCAAGCCCTGGTGGGGTAACTCAAAAATGAGGTGCATTAATAATGCAGTTTTTTTAATAACTATGAAACCTACAAACCATATCAGAATCAGTGTTTTTGATACCGTAGAAAAGCTGTGACATCTGCATCTTCCATAGTATCAAAAACATTTCCCTATAGATTCCTGACAAAAGTTTCAAATCATGTTAAGTAATTTAAATACTGGCAGATTCATTTAACAACACATCAAACAATATTTCTGAAGAGCTCTTTTGTTAGGTACCTACTAAATATATAAAAAAAATTCCACAAGTATAATAATTTTGCTTCCTACTGTAAGTTAGATTGCATTAAGTAATAAATTTTGCCACCCCCTTTATAACTCTGAATGCATTGTTGTTTGAGGCCTTGAAACTAGCAGCTTGCTCTGCCTCATATAGTTATAATTTATTATCAGTAGTAGAAAAGTCGCCGTCATCAGTTGATTAGAAATGCCAGATCACCTTATCTGTTGACTTTCTAATAGATCTCCAGTTCGTGCTGTAAAACTTGTGTGCACTTCAGCTAGTTCTTATATGGAATCAGTGCCAACAAGTCTGAGATCATGCAGAAGAATGGTCTTGAAATTCCCGACCATTTATCGATGGAATTTTTTCAAAAAGCCATCGAAATCGGTTTTGAACTTTCACAAGTAAATATTGAAGAAGTTTTCTTCTCAATGGGATGTTCAGGTGGTGACAATTATGGCAGTCTTCTTTATCGAACAAAAGTTCGATTTACTGCCAACGGGAGCGTATCGGAATCCCGCTTTTTAAAATCCCGTTTTTCGAAAATCCCGAAAAAAAAGTTTCAAAATCCCGTTTTCTAAAATACCGCTTTTTTAAATCCCGTTTTCTGAAATCCCGCATTTTAAAATCCCGTCAAATCCCGAAAATCCCGATTTTTTTTACAAAATACATGCTTAATTCACAAATAAAAAAATCATGAGAAATAGACAATAAATTAGTAAAACTGATTTTTTTCCCACACAATATGTACCTTCAACACATTATGAAAACGGTATTTCTTTTATAAAAACATAAAATGATTAAAGCCTTAAATTGAGTTCACAAGTAAAAGAAATTTCATTTATTTAAATATCAAAATTGTTGAAATGCATCCAAATATAAGTTGAAATATATTTAAATGAAATTTCTTTTGATTATGTAGTGTGTAGGTACTTAATTTAAGGTGTTGTGATCATTTTATGTTATTATTAATCTATTAGTCCAAGCGGCGACCGTCGAGTTACTTAGCTCATAAGGTTAGAGGTTAAAATTAGTGTCAAATGAAAGATAAATTGATACTGAAAATAAAAAAATAGGGTTGCCACTTCTAAAATGGGAACTTCCATGTGGCAACCCTATTTGAAAGGAAAAATTGTCACATAACTAATACATTCATATCTTTGTTGTTTGGCCAGATAAAAACAAATTTGAAAAGCCAAACGAAAGCCAAAATAGTACAAAAAAAATAATAAAATAATATAAAGGACGTGACCCTACAAATGTGGCAACCCCATCCAAATGAAAACAACACTGACAAAAATCTTCTTTGAACAAAACAGTATAACTTTTTATGCACTAGAAAGCTAAACTAAACACCATATTTTAGATAATACTCTCTTCTATCTAAAAAATGTCGGGTGCCACCCCGCAAATGTAGACAAGTACTCGGCAACCCTACTCAAATGCTAAAAAACGCAGAAACCACTTGTTTTTTGGCCAAAGTGTATAATATTTGATAGAGTTAAAGGCTATAAAATACATCATGTATAGCTTAGACTCTCTTCTATCTAAAAATGTCGGGTGCCACCCCGCAAATGCAGACAAGTGCTCGGCAACCCTACTCAAATGCTAAAAAACCCAAAAATCACTTGTTTTTTGGCCAAAGTGTATAATATTTGATAGAGTTAAAGGCTATAAAATACATCATGTTTAGCTAAGACTCTCTTCTATCTAAAAAATGTCGGGTGCCACCCCGCAAATGTAGACAAGTACTCGGCAACCCTACTCAAATGCTAAAAAACCCAAAAATCACTTGTTTTTTGGCCAACGTGTATAATATTTGATAGAGTTAAAGGCTACAAAATACATCCTGTATAGCTTAGACTCTCTTCTATCTAAAAAATGTCGGGTGCCACCTCGCAAATGCAGACAAGTACTCGGCAACCCTACTCAAATGCTAAAAAACCCAAAAATCACTTGTTTTTTGGCCAAAGTGTATAATATTTGATAGAGTTAAAGGCTATAAAATACATCATGTTTAGCTAAGACTCTCTTCTATCTAAAAAATGTCGGGTGCCACCCCGCAAATGTAGACAAGTACTCGGCAACCCTACTCAAATGCTAAAAAACCCAAAAATCACTTGTTTTTTGGCCAACGTGTATAATATTTGATAGAGTTAAAGGCTACAAAATACATCCTGTATAGCTTAGACTCTCTTCTATCTAAAAATGTCGGGTGCTACCCCGCAAATGCAGACAAGTGCTCGGCAACCGTACTCAAATGCTAAAAAACCCAAAAATCACTTGTTTTTTGGCCAACGTGTATAATATTTGATAGAGTTAAAGGCTACAAAATACATCCTGTATAGCTTAGACTCTCTTCTATCTAAAATATGTCGGATGCCACCCCGCAAATGTAGACAAGTACTCGGCAACTCTACTCAAATGCTAAAAAACCCAAAAATCACTTGTTTTTTGGCCAACATGTATAATATTTGATAGAGTTAAAGGCTACAAAATACATCCTGTATAGCTTAGACTCTCTTCTATCTAAAAAATGTCGGGTGCCACCTCGCAAATGCAGACAAGTACTCGGCAACCCTACTCAAATGCTAAAAAACCCAAAAATCACTTGTTTTTTGGCCAAAGTGTATAATATTTGATAGAGTTAAAGGCTATAAAATACATCATGTTTAGCTAAGACTCTCTTCTATCTAAAAAATGTCAGGTGCCACCCCGCAAATGTAGACAAGTACTCGGCAACCCTACTCAAATGCTAAAAAAACCCAAAAATCACTTGTTTTTTGGCCAAAGTGTATAATATTTGATAGAGTTAAAGGCTGTAAAATACATCCTGTTTAGCTTAGACTCTCTTCTATCTAAAAAATGTCGGGTGCCACCTCGCAAATGCAGACAAGTACTCGGCAACCCTACTCAAATGCTAAAAAACCCAAAAATCACTTGTTTTTTGGCCAAAGTGTATAATATTTGATAGAGTTAAAGGCTATAAAATACATCATGTATAGCTTAGACTCTCTTCTATCTAAAAATGTCGGGTGCCACCCCGCAAATGCAGACAAGTGCTCGGCAACCCTACTCAAATGCTAAAAAACCCAAAAATCACTTGTTTTTTGGCCAAAGTGTATAATATTTGATAGAGTTAAAGGCTACAAAATACATCCTGTATAGCTTAGACTCTCTTCTATCTAAAAAATGTCGGGTGCCACCTCGCAAATGCAGACAAGTACTCGGCAACCCTACTCAAATGCTAAAAAACCCAAAAATCACTTGTTTTTTGGCCAAAGTGTATAATATTTGATAGAGTTAAAGGCTATAAAATACATCATGTATAGCTTAGACTCTCTTCTATCTAAAAATGTCGGGTGCCACCCCGCAAATGAAGGCAAGTGCTCGGCAACCCTACTCAAATGCTAAAAAACCCAAAAATCACTTGTTTTTTGGCCAAAGTGTATAATATTTGACAGAGTTAAAGGCTATAAAATACATCCTGTATAGCTTAGACTCTCTTCTATCTAAAAAATGTCGGGTGCCACCCCGCAAATGTAGACAAGTACTCGGCAACCCTACTCAAATGCTAAAAAACCCAAAAATCACTTGTTTTTTGGCCAAAGTGTATAATATTTGATAGAGTTAAAGGCTGTAAAATACATCATGTTTAGCTTAGACTCTCTTCTATCTAAAAAATGTCGGGTGCTACCTCGCAAATGCAGACAAGTACTCGGCAACCCTACTCAAATGCTAAAAAACCCAAAAATCACTTGTTTTTTGGCCAAAGTGTATAATATTGTATAATATTGATAAAGGAATGCAAATCTAATCCCTGCTTATAAACTATTTTTTTCTTATTTTGATCACTTGAAGAACATATAACAATATTATCACCATATTTTTTTAACAATTTGTACTGTAAGTTGGTAGCTAAGTAATAATTAAAATCACTTTTTGTGAAGGAAGAATCGATTTCAAGAAGTGAAGATTTGTATTTTAAGTACAGATCTTGTAAATAGAATATTTTGTTCTCAATAAAAATATTTTGTTCAATAAAATATGTGAGTGAATCAAATGCCTCTTTATGGATGAGACGTAATGCATGCCACTTGGTTGATGATATTTTTTTTTCTATTTTTTTGTTATATTTGTTTTTTAACAAAGCCTTACAAGAGTGGTGATACAAGAAACTGTCACAGTTTCTCAATCTATCTATTAAATCGGAATCACCAACTAATTCCGCATACTGTTTTGTAGCTTCAATAACGTCTTTTGATGAGCATATTGATGTCGCAGAGTAATAGCTATTTTTTTTATATGTTTTACCACAAAAAATACATGGCTTTCTGGATTTTACCTGTGATTTCAGTACTGAACATTTTGTATTTTCATCATTGCACACATTTCTCACATCCAAGGCTAATGAAGATGGGGAAGACGCTCCTTCGACCTGTAAACGAAATTCATATTATACAATTGAATATTTGGAGAAATTTTAAATATTTTATGTGGAGTCTTATATAAAACAATATAACATACACCTCATTCGTTGGAAGCGTACTATGACAGGAAGTGCTGAAATTTATTTCGTCATCATGTGACCCCAGATTCCGTGAACTGCAAGAGCTTTTCAAATCCTAGTCGGTAAAATATTATTTAACACAATTAGATTAACCAGAAATCCAAAAATTTTGATTAAAAAATAAACCTTACATGTTGGTGAATCACTGTAAATTTTTTAAAGCACTTTCTGTGATATCCGAATATTTAAAGTTTTTTGATTTTCGAATTTTTAATATTAAAACACATTTCTCAAATTTAATCTTATCAAAATCGCGTGCATTATGTTTTTCACCACACAAGAAACATGGAAACATTTTCAAATTGATTTTTTGAATAATAACGAAAAATAATCACGGATATATTAATACTATTAGACCAGTGCCGATGCCTTCAAAAACATTAAAAAGTACAAAAAAATCATAGTAGGATGAAACCCATTGGAAAAGGAGGGGAATATGATAAGAATGAAAGGAAAAATAAATTACGGGCGAGCCGAGTTCGGGAAGTGGGTGGGTTGAATTTTTAATGGTAAAAAATGGTATATCTTGATTTCCGGCAAAACTACAAATCTTATAGAATAAAGTTGTATGGCAAAGTTGTAGGTAATAAAAAGATCTACAACTTTTGTATCCACATTTTTTTCACATAACCTCAAAATTTATGTGAAAAATTAAAAAAACCGAGTTTTTGGTTTTTTATTTTTATCTTTTTCAAAAACAAAAATTTTTCTACGAAATTTGGTGAAAACTTACCTTATTATGTTCCAAATACACAGTAATTTATTTGATTTAAAATATTAATTTGTTCACCTTATTTTGACTTAATACCAAAAAAACACCCTAATTTTCAATCGAAAAATCACGTGTCAAAATATCAGCTTTTTTTCAAAAAGTCGGTGGGCATTTCGTTCGTTAAAATGTTTTTTTTCTGATGGTGTAAAAAAAATTTTACATTAGTATACTATAGAACATGTTTTAGTAAAATTCAAAAAATGAAAAAAGCTTGAATTCGAAAAAAAATTTTATCATTGTTTACAATTTTGGCCTATTTATTCAAATTTACACTTTAATTACTCAAAAAACGTAAGATTAATCAATGTTACATGAAATCTTATGTTTTTTGAGTAATTAAAGTGTAAATTTGAATAAATAGGCCAAAATTGTAAAGAATGATAAAAATTTTTTTTGAATTCAAGCTTTTTTCATTTTTTCAATTTTACTAGAACATGTTCTATAGTATACTAATGTAAATTTTTTTTACACCATCAGAAAAAAGACATTTTAACGAACGAAATGCCCACCGACTTTTTGAAAAAAGCTGATATTTTGACACGTGAATTTTCGATTGAAAATTAGGGTGTTTTTTTGGTATTAAGTCAAAATAAGGTGAACAAATTAATATTTTAAATCAAATAAATTACAGTGTATTCGAGACATAACAAGGTAAGTTTTCACCAAATTTCGTAGAAAATTTTTTGTTTTTGAAAAAGATAAAAATAAAAAACCAAAAACTCGGTTTTTTGAATTTTTCACATAAATTTTGAGGTTATGTGAAAAAATTGTTGATACAAAAGTTGTAGATCTTTTTATTACCTACAACTTTGCCATACAACTTTTTTCTATAGGATTTGTAGTTTTTCCGGAAATCGAGATATACCATTTTTTACCATTAAAAACTCAACCCACCCGCTTCCCGAACTCGGCTCACCCGTAATTTATTTTTCCTTTAATTTTCATTATATTCACCTCCTTTTCCAATGGGTTTCATTCTACTATGATTTTTTTTGGTTTCAAAAATTATCGACCCTGTCTATATGTGAATTCTTAAAATTTATTTAAAACAAAATGCACACTTATAATTTTTAATACAATAAACAACTTGATTAGTTGCTTAGTTTTTTTTTTTTTATTTTATTAAGTGACTGCATTTTAAAAGCAAAGTAACTTTTTTTAAAATTAAATCAATCTACCGAACATTTAGCGGATCAAAGAGAATACAACCGAAATTTTTTAGATAGAAGAGAGTCTAAGCTATACATGATGTATTTTATAGCCTTTAACTCTATCAAATATTATACACTTTGGCCAAAAAACAAGTGATTTTTGGGTTTTTTAGCATTTGAGTAGGGTTGCCGAGTACTTGTCTGCATTTGCGAGGTGGCACCCGACATTTTTTAGATAGAAGAGAGTCTAAGCTAAACAGGATGTATTTTACAGCCTTTAACTCTATCAAATATTATACACTTTGGCCAAAAAACAAGTAATTTTTGGGTTTTTTAGCATTTGAGTAGGGTTGCCGAGTACTTGTCTACATTTGCGGGGTGGCACCTGACATTTTTTAGATAGAAGAGAGTCTTAGCTAAACATGATGTATTTTATAGCCTTTAACTCTATCAAATATTATACACTTTGGCCAAAAAACAAGTGATTTTTGGGTTTTTTAGCATTTGAGTAGGGTTGCCGAGTACTTGTCTGCATTTGCGAGGTGGCACCCGACATTTTTTAGATAGAAGAGAGTCTAAGCTAAACAGGATGTATTTTACAGCCTTTAACTCTATCAAATATTATACACTTTGGCCAAAAAACAAGTGATTTTTGGGTTTTTTAGCATTTGAGTAGGGTTGCCGAGTACTTGTCTACATTTGCGGGGTGGCACCTGACATTTTTTAGATAGAAGAGAGTCTTAGCTAAACATGATGTATTTTATAGCCTTTAACTCTATCAAATATTATACACTTTGGCCAAAAAACAAGTGATTTTTGGGTTTTTTAGCATTTGAGTAGGGTTGCCGAGTACTTGTCTGCATTTGCGGGGTGGCACCCGACATTTTTTAGATAGAAGAGAGTCTAAGCTAAACATGATGTATTTTACAGCCTTTAACTCTATCCAATATTATACACGTTGGCCAAAAAACAAGTGATTTTTGCGTTTTTTAGCATTTGGATAGGGTTGCCGAGTACTTGTCTGCATTTGCGAGGTGGCACCCGACATGTTTTAGATAGAAGAGAGTCTAAGCTATACAGGATGTATTTTACAGCCTTTAACTCTATCAAATATTATACACTTTGGCCAAAAAACAAGTGATTTTTGGGTTTTTTAGCATTTGAGTAGGGTTGCCGAGCACTTGTCTGCATTTGCGGGGTGGCACCCGACATTTTTTAGATAGAAGAGAGTCTAAGCTATACATGATGTATTTTATAGCCTTTAACTCTATCAAATATTATACACTTTGGCCAAAAAACAAGTGATTTTTGGGTTTTTTAGCATTTGAGTAGGGTTGCCGAGTACTTGTCTACATTTGCGGGGTGGCACCTGACATTTTTTAGATAGAAGAGAGTCTTAGCTAAACATGATGTATTTTATAGCCTTTAACTCTATCAAATATTATACACTTTGGCCAAAAAACAAGTGATTTTTGGGTTTTTTAGCATTTGAGTAGGGTTGCCGAGTACTTGTCTGCATTTGCGGGGTGGCACCCGACATTTTTTAGATAGAAGAGAGTCTAAGCTAAACATGATGTATTTTACAGCCTTTAACTCTATCAAATATTATACACTTTGGCCAAAAAACAAGTGATTTTTGGGTTTTTTAGCATTTGAGTAGGGTTGCCGAGTACTTGTCTGCATTTGCGGGGTGGCACCCGACATTTTTTAGATAGAAGAGAGTCTAAGCTAAACATGATGTATTTTACAGCCTTTAACTCTATCAAATATTATACACTTTGGCCAAAAAACAAGTGATTTTTGGGTTTTTTAGCATTTGAGTAGGGTTGCCGAGTACTTGTCTGCACTTGCGAGGTGGCACCCGACATTTTTTAGATAGAAGAGAGTATTATCTAAAATATGGCGTATAGTTTAACTTTCTAGTGCATAAAAAGTTATACTGTTTTGTTCAAAGAAGATTTTTGTCAGTGTTGTATTCATTTGAATGGGGTTGCCACATTTGTAGGGTTACGTTCTTTATATTATTTTATTATTTTTTTTTAATATTTTGACTTTCGTTTGGCATTTAAAAAAAAACTTTTATCTGGCCAAATAACAAAGATATGAATGTATTAGTTATGTGACAATTTTTCCTTTCAAATAGGGTTGCCACATGGAAGTTCCCATTTTAGAAGTGGCAACCCTATTTTTTTATTTTCAGTATCAACTTATCTTTCATTTGACACCAATTTTAACCTCTAACCTTATGAGCTAAGTAACTCGACGGTCGCCTCTCCGACTATATGGGATTATCACGATTTGATTGTTCTTCTGAAACTTTAAAGTAAATATTAGTTTGTTAATTGATTTCTTTTTAGTATCACATTCCTTACTTTTTCTTATTTTTTTATATATTACATTTTTTGTTAAAGCTTTTAATTAAATGCGTTTAGAACAATATCTCATTTTTTAATTTGTTTTAGTATCCCGATTTTGCAAGCAAAACTAGTTGTTTTATTTTAAAAAATCGCGCGATTTTTTAAAATAAAACAACTAGTTTTGCTTGCAAAATCGGGATAATAAAAAACGGGGTTATAAAAATCGGGATTTTAAAAAGCGGGATTATAAAAAGCGGGATAATGAAAAACGGGATTTTAAAAGCGGGATTTAAAAAAACGGGAATATAAAAAGCGGGATATCGAACCCAACCCACTGCCAACGATTCTGAGAAGACCATTTCACTTATTGTCAAGTGCATTCCAGTTGAAGGAGATCGTGAAGTTTTCAAAAAAATGAATGTGTTTGGAAAAGAAGTGATGATGTATTCTAAAGTTTTGCCAATTATTGAAAGAATGCTTAAGTCGTTGAATATTTCGGGACAAATTTCTCGAAGGTAGAGTAAAAAGCTCTAGAAGATTGTTCTTTTTACACTCATTCAAAACTTTTAGATTAATTTATTCACAAGAAAACCCAGTGAACACGATCGTTGTTCAAGATCTCAATGATTTAAATCTTGTGCTGGGAAATCGTGTTCACGGACTGGATGAGGAACATGCTAAAATGGTTTTGACAAAGATTGGTCAATTTCATGCTGCCTCGATGGTATTTGCTCGAGACGTAAGAAGTTCTTTGTAAATATTTGTTTCTGTAAACAAAACTTTTCAGAGTTATTTCAGAACCCTGAAATTATGGCAACATTTAGCAAATCGGTGTTTCACAAAGATGGCGATTGTGTTGTTCGAAATACCATATTTCGAGAGAATATCGGTGACATGGCTGAATTAGTTAAGTTATGGGATGGATATACCGAAATTTCTCTAAAGTTATCTAAGATAAAAGAAAACTTCTTCGAACGCATGGATAAATGTCTTTACAATGACGAATCTTTTAAGGTGCTCAATCATGGTGATCTTTGGGTGAATAATTGTATGTTTAAATGCGTTAACGGTCTTCCCAGTGACATGTTATTTGTAAGATCTATACAATAGCTAAATTGATCGATGAAGAGTACTTAAAATATTGTTTTTTTACAGATTGACTTCCAAATGAGTTACTTTGCAAGTCCAGCATTTGATCTACATTATTTCCTCAATACCAGTGTTCAACTTAATGTTCTCATCTCGAAACGATACATGCTACTAAGGACATATTACAAGTCTTTGAAATCAACCTAAGAGGCTTTCAGTTATAGTAAAATTCCAAGTTGGGAAGAATTTAAAAATGATCTTAAAGCTAAAGAGTTTGTTGGTTTTTGGGCATTCGAAGCAATTTTGCCATTACTTTCAATGGATAAAGAATCTTCCAAAGATAATAGTGTTGAATGTTTTAATAATGAAGAAGGATCACGACAAAAGCGTCTGGTTATGTTTACTTCAGAAAGATTTTTAAACACAATCAAATTTTGCTTGGATCGATTTGATGAATTGGGTGTTTTAGATTGAAAGATTATTAAGTATAAAAGCTATTTTTGTCTTAATTTTTACATTTGTTAATGTGAATAATAATAAATTTATTTAAGTAACTCTAAATCGGTAACAGACTATTTGTTGAACAAATCATTTTGAGGTAGTACATAAAAAAATAAGAATATAAAATAAAGCTTATAAGACCAAATTTACGTTTCAAAACCACGATTCAGAAAAAAATTTTCTATACATGGTTTCAATTGTAACCAGTATCAAAGGGCGCCAGACCTTTCTTTACAGAAAATATGAGGTCTTTGGACTTAGTCTTGTTCTTCCTTTATTTAGCGCTGTTATGATCTCGATGTAGAGGGGATCATAACTCTTATCCGCCTGTGGAGGGTCATCGGGTTGACAAAAGAAATTGGAGGAAAGCTTCCCTGTTCTGCTTTGTTCTATTTCTGAGGCCAACTGAATGCTACCATTAATTTTTACTTGCGATATAGGTACTATATATCAAGTTATGCATTCGTACAAAAAAAAAAAGTTGAGATAACATTTTTCCATGACATTACGATGGTAGACAATGCCAAAAAAGTGGGTCCCGGAAGTCCGTCTGTCTGTCTGTCAGTCTGTCAGTCTGTCAGTCTGTCAGTCTGTCAGTCTGTCAGTCTGTCAGTCTGTCAGTCTGTCAGTCTGTCAGTCTGTCAGTCTGTCAGTCTGTCAGTCTGTCAGTCTGTCAGTCTGTCAGTCTGTCAGTCTGTCAGTCTGTCAGTCTGTCAGTCTGTCAGTCTGTCAGTCTGTCAGTCTGTCAGTCTGTCAGTCTGTCAGTCTGTCAGTCTGTCAGTCTGTCAGTCTGTCAGTCTGTCAGTCTGTCAGTCTGTCAGTCTGTCAGTCTGTCAGTCTGTCAGTCTGTCAGTCTGTCAGTCTGTCAGTCTGTCAGTCTGTCAGTCTGTCAGTCTGTCAGTCTGTCAGTCTGTCAGTCTGTCAGTCTGTTAGTCTGTCAGTCTGTCAGTCTGTCAGTCTGTCAGTCTGTCAGTCTGTCAGTCTGTCAGTCTGTCAGTCTGTCAGTCTGTCAGTCTGTCAGTCTGTCAGTCTGTCAGTCTGTCAGTCTGTCAGTCTGTCAGTCTGTCAGTCTGTCAGTCTGTCAGTCTGTCAGTCTGTCAGTCTGTCAGTCTGTCAGTCTGTCTGTCTGTCTGTATAAGGAGCTACAGCCTAAACGGATGGACCGATTGATGTCAAACCTGGTATGCAGCGTTATTTGGCGACTCTCCAGAGGGGTTTTTGGAATTAATTTTTTTGGACCAAAAATAACGGTACTTGTCATATACCGATTTTAGTAAAATTGAAATATCTCGAAAACGGCTCCAACGATTTTGTTTAAATAATTCAAGTGTTAGTTTAAAGTTTAGGTCTATCTTCTAATGAAAACATTTTTTTTTTTGAAAATCATTATTAACGGTACCTGCCATAGAACCGTTTTTTTTTCAAATCCGATTATCTCCAAAACTGCTTATTCGATTTCAACGAAACTTTTTGTGAAGAAGCATTTATATTAGACTGATTCAAAAAAAAATTTTTTTTTTTTTGTTCAAAGCATTGTTGAAAATATTGTTGGAAATGACGAAAAAAAAATACTGTAAAAGTTTCAGCCCTTAATGTTAACATTTAGTACCGCCGCATCGCAATTTTCTATTTCCCATACGATTTGTATGGGAAAGATTGTGTATTTGTGTTTAGAATTTTGTATCTTTTTAATGGTTCATCCAAAAGGCTTGACAAAATCATTTTCTTTTATAAAATTGTCCGCTCTACAAAAAAGCTCTTATTAATTTTTTTGATTTACCCCCGCGTTTCGAAGTTATTCAACTTTAAAATATAAAAAGTACTTTTTTCTCATTTTTTTCCGATTTTTTGACGAAATTATTATGTTTTTCAAAAAATTTGGCAAAATTTTCGAATATTTGTATTCTATGTTGTGTTTTGGTTTCACAGATCCTTTTATATAACTCACAAACCCCTAAAACTATCATATTAGATTTCTTCAATAAATTCGAATTATTCATTTTTTCAACTAAAAATTATTTTAATTAAATTTTCGCGTCCGTTTTTTTTTAATTTCATAAATGCAATCCTGTAGAGCGTTCAATTTTATACAAGATAATGATTAAATCTAGCCTTTTTGATGAACCATTAAAAAGATACAAAATTCTAAACACAAATACACAATCTTTCCCATACAAATCGTATGGGAAATAGAAAATTGCGATGCGGCGGTACTAAATGTTAACATTAAGGGCTGAAACTTTTACAGTATTTTTTTGTCGTCATTTCCAACAATATTTTCAACAATGCTTTGAACAAAAGAAAAAAAAATTTTTTTTGAATCAGTCTAATTTATATAATTTAAATATAAGCCAAAAATTTTGGAAAAAATAATTTTTGGATTTTTTAAAAAAATTTTGAAAGTTTTTTTTGAAAAATCAAATTTTCGAAAACGGTACATTTAATTCTTTTGAAATTTTGTTTTTAGATGTTGATTAGTGATTTCTACAAAATGGCATACCAATTTTATTTTTAAACTTTTTTTCCAAAAAATTATTTATAAAAAATAGTTTTTTAAAAAACGACTCTAACGATTTTGAAAATTTTTTTTCTAAAAATGCATGTTAATATATCAATCAAAACTGCATACTTGTTTTGGAGGGCAATTTAATTTCAGATTTTATTTTATTTTTTTTTAAAAACGAATTTTATTTTTTTTCCAAATTTCTATATAAAAAGTCTTAAAAATTTAAACAACTTTAACTCTAAGAGCAAGTTCGTGCACCCCAGTCGTGCATTTTATTTTTTGACGTTTTTGATTTTTACTTGCGATATATGTATGTAGGTACTATAGGGCAAGTTTAGGATTCGTAAAAAAAATCGAACTCGAGATAACAATTTTACATGACATTACGATGATGGAGAATGCCAAAAAAGTGGGTCCGACAATTCTGTCTGTCTGTCTGTCTGTCCGTCAGTCTGTCTGTCTGTTTGTGTGTACCTCGATCTACCGCCTAAACTAATAAAGCGATTTCCTTCAAACTTATTATTTAACAGTTTTGGGTAATTCCCTAGAGGACAAATTGAAATTTTTTTTTAGGACCAAAACTAACGGTACCTGTCATATAACGGAAATAGAAAAGTTAATTTTGTTCAAAAACGGCTCTAACGATTTTGTTAAAAATTTGTGTGTGTAGTGTAACACATAAAAGCTTCCTTTGGAAATAAAAAAAATATTTTTTTAACCGTTATTATGAATTAATATTTATGAATTTCTCGTAAACGAGAAAACATATTTCGACCAAAATTTTTGTACAGAAACATTTAAACTATTGTTATTTTAAAAAATTTTAATTTTTTCAAAAAACACATTTTTGAATTTTTAAAAAATATTTCAAAATTTTTTTTTGAAAAATCAATTCTTTGGAAACGGGTTATTAAAAAATTTTGAAATTCCATTTTTATGTTCAAATTAATTATTTCTTCAAAATGGCATACCAACTTTTTTTTTGAAAAATGTTAGAAATTTTTTATATATAAAAAATTTTTTTTAAAAACGGCTCTAACGATTTTCGAAAAAAAATTTCTAAAAATTCCTTTTTATAAAAGAAATATAATGGCATACTTTGTTTTTTGTAAAAGATAATTTGAAACGGTATTTAATTATTTATAAAAAAAGATTTTATTTTTTTTTTTTTTGTACCACTTATTTCGTGAAAATATCAAATTTTCCCTTATTTAGTTCAATGAAAAGCTTAAACATTAGAGTAACTTTTACCATAAGAGCAAGTACGTGCGACCCCAGTCGTGCAATTTATTTTGTTTTAGTTTATTTTTCTTTTTATTATTTCCAATGCATTTTTTTTTTAATTTTTACTTGCGATATAGGTACTATATATCAAGTTATGCATTCGTACAAAAAAAAAAAGTTGAGATAACATTTTTCCATGACATTACGATGGTAGACAATGCCAAAAAAGTGGGTCCCGGAAGTCCGTCTGTCTGTCTGTCTGTCTGTCTGTCAGTCTGTCTGTCAGTCTGTCAGTCTGTCTGTCTGTCTGTCTGTATAAGGACCTGCAGCCTAAACGGATGGACCGATTAATGTCAAACTTGGTATGTAGCGTTATTTGGCGACTCTCCAGAGGGGTTTTTGGAATTAATTTTTTTGGACCAAAAATAACGGTACTTGTCATATACCGATTTTAGTAAAATTGAAATATCTCAAAAACGGCTCCAACGATTTTGTTTAAAAAATTCAAATGTTGGTTTCAAGCTAAGGTCTATATTTCAATGAAAAAATTTTTTTTCGAAAATCATTATTAACGGTACCTGCCATAGAACCGTTTTTTTCAAATTCGAATATCTCTGAAACTTCTTATTCGATTTCAACGAAACTTTTTGTAAAGAAGCATTTATATAATTTAAATATAAACCAAAAATTAAATTTCAAAAATAATAATTTTTGGATTTTTAAAAAAATTTTGAAAATTTTTTTTTGAAAAATCAAATTTTCGAAAACGGGACATTGAATTTTTTTGAAATTTTGTTTTTAGATGTTGATTAGCGATTTCTACAAAATGGCATACCAATTTTATTTTCAAACTTTTTTTCCAAAAAATTATTTATAAAAAATAGTTTTTTTAAAAAACGGCTCTAACGATTTTGAAAATTTTTTTTCTAAAAATGCACGTTAATATATCAATCAAAACTGCATACTTGTTTTGGAGGGCAATTTAATTTCAGATTTTATTTTATTTTTTTTTTTAAACGAATTTTATTTTTTTTTCCAAATTTCTACATAAAAAGTCTTAAAAATTTAAGCAACTTTAACTCCAAGAGCAAGTTCGTGCGACCCAGTCGTGCATTTTATTTTAATTGTTTTTCACATTGAGGAACTGCTAGGTAATTTAAGTGTACCATATTGAGTAGCAGTTATGAAAGTACGAAACGGGATTTGCGGGAAAAACGGGGTTTAAAAAGCGGGGTTTCCAGAGACGGAATTTGCTTAAAAAGCATTATTGTAAGCGAGAATTAAAAAAAAAAAAAACAGTACTTTAGAAACGGGATTTTTAACATTTTTTTCGGGATTTCAGAAAACAGGATATTGAAAATCGGGATTCCGATACGCTTCCGTTTTTAGAGCTGGACTTTGGATTTATCTGAACTAAAATATACTAAAATTTTATCAAATCTTACTGAAACACCCCCAAATGTCAATTTTGTTTCAAACCTGCCTGGTTCGATTGCCCAAGGTTAGCCCAAGATAGCCCAAGATTTTTTTTCGCTAGCCCACCCTTAGTTCAAAAATTTTTAAAAGGACAATTTTTACACAATTAAAAAAAAAAAGTCATTTGTGCAATTCACACGTGGTAGAATTGAAACCTTAAAAAAAAATTTTTCTTGCAAAAAAAAAAAAAGAAAAAATCTACCTATTTTTTATTCTATCTCCTTTAAATACATGTTTTTTATATGACAACCTATATTAATTTTATATCATCTGAAAGCTAATTGTTTCAGCTCAAAATATTTATATCGTCCATGTCTATACAACATCTACAAAAATAGCTTATTTTTTTTTAACGAAATGACTTTTCATCAAAAAAAGCAAAAAAAATCAATCTTTTTTCTCTTTTAACACCATTAAATATATTTTTTTAAATGACAACCTATAGTAAATTTTATATCATCTGAAAGGTTATTCCACCTTTTATATGACGTATGAATCATATTTCTACCTAGCCTAAGATTACGGTAATTCCTACACTGGTCATCGTCAACAAGATCTCCACAGGTGTTTTGAGGTATTTTTCAAGTTTTTCAATTTAAGATTGTGTAACTTGTAGAGCTCGTACAGTTAATTGTGATAAATCAAATGAAAGGTTACGTTAGCAGCATGCGTTAAATCAAATTTGTATGTGCACTAGATCAAAAGATATAACCTGTGCAAAAAAGAACATCTTTTTACCGTTATCTCAGAATTTTGAATATAAAATTAATTGAAATTTTGTATATTTATAGTTTATTCAATTACCTATCTACAGTACAAATTTCATTTATCTATCTATTAAAACAAAAAAGTTATAACAAGTTGAATGTTGGTGTCGCGTTTTCGTTTCATCTTGTTTCAAATCACTACGATACTAAAGAAGTTTTCATTTCAAAAAAATAGATTTTTAAGAGGTTGGTAATGTGAAAAAAAGTTTTTTGTTATAATTTTTGAACTAAGGCTAACGAAAAAATTTGTTGGAACTACCAAGGATAATTCAGAAAGGTCTATAAAGTTCTATTCGTGTATTGAAAAAGAAATCACTTCACACCACTTTTTATTTGTGGTTACTTTTAAAAAATATTTAGATAGATTTTACTAAGCATGTAATTTTACTAAGCATGTAATTTTACACATGAAAAAATATTTGTATGTTGTGGTTTATAAGGTGAAATGAAACAAATCAAAGCTTGTTAACAGAAATCTTATATGGACTACATTCAATCAAGTAAAAATTCTAAGTCAGATAAATAACATTTGAGGCACAATGCAAACACCTGTGGATTTAATTTTTCTTAATTATAAATTTAAAAAAAGGTCACCCTGGTGTATGCGTACTTTTTTTTTGTGTGGTGAATAAGAACAAATTCTTCTATGATTTTTAAACAAAGTATATAGGATATCGAAAATAAAAGTTGGGCTATCCTAAACTAACCTTTGGCAATCGAACCAGGCAGGTTTGAAAAAAAAAATTAGCATTTGGGGGCGCCAACTTCACTGGTTAAGTAAAAAAAAGTTATGGCAACTCTATTTTTGATAAACCAATACACTTCCAAGTTCAATTCCAACTATAAAATTAAGTAAATATGATAAGAATAAACAAACATCAATATAAAACACTGGTTTATGAAAAAAGCTCTTTTCTTTAATTCAGTACATGATGCATACAGCAAACGGTGAGAGGGTACCCAAAGAATTTGATAAAGCATTCTTCGCCAATGCTCTTCAAAATGGTTTACTCGAACAAAATCTTGAAGTAAAAAAAATTAAATTTTCATCTGGAAATGAAAATACCGATACTTATTGTGAGCAAAGTTTTCGTGTAATTTTAACTTATGCCAAAATTGGAGAAATAAATCCTAATGCAATTACTGTGATACTAAAGCTTTATAGTAACAAAATCGGTTTATGTGACTCGGTGACTGCATTCAATAAAGAAAAATGGTTTTTCACCGAAATCCTACCAAAATTCGAAATTCTTTTGAATGATATTAAATTGTTTCCAAAGTAAGTTTTTCATATCGATAACAATTTTAAATGGCTAAGTTGATATGATTTACTTTCGAGATAGCTGCTATTATGTTTCAAATACCCCGATGCCAAGTATGGTTTTTGAAGATGTGGGTCGTTTTGGATTCCAAATGGCCAATAGAATTGGTGGACTCGATGAGCGTCATGCTAGACTCGCGTTGAAAAAACTTGGACAGTTTCATGCTACATCAATGGTTTTTGCAAAAAAGGTAGGTATAAGTTATATCAAAGTTTATAAGAAAATCTAATTGCAATAATACTTATTTTTTAGCGACCTGCCATGATGACCAACTACAAACAGCGGGGAATCGTTGATCCAACGCTATTAAATTCATCAACTTACTTCTATAAGACACTGCATAGAAACCTTGGATATCAAATCGAAATCATATCAAAATGTGAAGGTTTTGAGGACATCACAAAGAAATTAAAAGAATACCATAACGACTTTGAGGCACGTACTCTAGCTTGTCGAAAGTCTAGAGATGGAGAAATCAAGGTCCTTAACCATGGTGACTTAAATTTGGATAATTTACTATTCAAATATGATCCACAAAATAATCCTATGGATTTAGTGTTCATTGAGTTCCAACTTAGTATTTATGCAAGTCTTGGAATAGACTTGAATTATTTTCTATTTTTAAGTGTTCAGGTGGAGGTATTGAAAAAATGGAATTCATTACTCGAAGATTATCATGCGTCGTTGTGTTATACTTTGATGGAGCTGAATTATAGTGACATTCCGACTTATGAAGATATTGAAAAGGAATTTCAACAAAATTATCCTTATGGACTTTTTGCTTTAGTTGGTCCATCGACTTTGATGAATATGAATAACAAAATAAGTGATAGTAATAATTTTGCAAAATTAGCTAAATTAGATGAAAGAACAGAGGAGGTTTTTATGTCGGAAAATTTGATTGAGCGTTTAAAGTATTCATTGTTGGAGTTTGATAAAATGGGTGTTTTAGATACACAGATCCACTGAGTCACAGTTTTTTCAATATGATTAAGAATAAAATAAATTAATTTTAAAAAATCTGTATTGTTTAATTAGAATATAATAAAAATACACATATTACACAAAATTGCACACAAGGCCATAAGGATGCAAATAAATTTTATAGTTTTTCATACTTATAGTTTATATGAAATCAATCCCTCGAAGTCTGTTCACATTAAAAGTCTAAAAGTTGCCATTTATTACGATTTTATCGAATTTTAAAAACTTGCATTTAACTAAGAAAGTCAAAATATAGAAAAAGTGCTAATTTTTTAAAAGATAGGTACATTGCAGTCATTTCTTGACAAAAAAAAATTGCATAATATCAAAAGATTTTACCTCTACTTTATTTTATTAATACAAAGTTTGGACGTACCGGCTTCATACACGAAATGCCCCTTGAGTTAGTAAAAAAAAATAAAATCGTCAATTTTTTAACTTAACTTTAGGTTAGAATTTGCTATGAAAAGTGTCTTTGAACCATTTCAAAATAAGGCTTGGTTTTCGAGTTAAATCAAAAAAACTGAAAACCGACCAGTGTTGCCGTTTTCTCAGAAATGCACCAATGGACTTAGTAGCATTTTTGGCTGGAATCATAAACAGCAATAAAAACTCTTAAACGAATTTGTTCCATTCAAAAGGGTCTATTTAATAGACATTCAAATAGTTTTGTTGAACCCAGAATGGAAAGTTAGGAGGAGGGGCCAATGGACCCAATGGTCCATTGTGATCAACAAAAATAAATTTATGAAATCATATTCTCGAAATAAAAACAAAAAGATAAATATTTAGTGTTTTTCTTATTTTAAATTCAGTTTTGGATGGGGAACTATAGTTTGATCAATTAGAAAAAAAATCTAAAAAAATAAATTCTTCCACTTTTTTCGTAAGGACCAAAAAAATTAAATTTTGATTTGAATTCATTTGTTCAAATTTAATTTCACATCAAGGGTTCATACATGTCTAATTTTTGCTGTATAATTTGCAAAGCTTTAATTTTAACGAATAAAAAGTAATTTTTTCAAAAAAGAAAAAAATATATGAATTACGTTTGCACACACAGTATCAAAGAATGCTTAATGTTTAATATTATTTTTTTGATATCTTAGGAATCCCCTATTTATAATCCAAAAATAGCATTCTGCAAGCTTTTTAACAAATAAACAAAAATTGCTAGTAGGTAGCTTTCAAAAGCTGCGAGTAACTTTAAAGAGTCAAAAATTAATCATAAAAGTCTTACAATAAAGCTTTAAAATTTGTTTGAGTTCCAGTTTCTTTTTTTTTTTTTTTGTTATGATCTCTTTGTTATGAGAAACCAGAGTTGCCACCAGAACTTGTTCAAAAAACTTTAGAAACAAATCATCAAAACTGCCTAATAGTTAACCGAAAAATGCGAAGGAAGTTTGAGTTATGCAGAAATTTGAAGAGTTTGGATTAAAACTTCATTTAAGCTTGAAAAGTGTTTGGAAAGCTGTAAAGTTTAAACCTAATTAATTTTTTTATAAAAAAAAAAAACAATTTTTTTTTAATTTTTTTTGGATATTAATAAAATTTGATATTTGGATTGTATTTAATAAAATATGGCCTGCGTTTATATGAAAATTTGAATCTATCCAGAAAACCCACAATCTCGAAAAACCAAAATCGTGAAAGACCAAAAACCCGAAAATAAAACAGGAAAACTAAAAAGCTCTTCAATATACTGTTTATTCATTTAAACTTTAATTGAAACATAAAATAAAACACCAATTTAATAACAATTGAAACAGACAATAATTATAACTCTAATATTAAAACTTTTAATTGTTTTGATTTTAGTTCAACGATTTTTTCTGCTTAACTAAATCACAACACAACTCTTCAGAAACCACAATAGGAACTTGAAATCATGTTCAAAAAGATGTATTAATAGAATTATACAGTTATATTGTTTTTTAACTTAACTTCACAGTTATGATTATTATTTTTCGAAATCGAGAAAATGAAAAATTATATAAAATGAAAAATGTACGCAAACTTTTCATTTTATATAATTTTTCGGGATTTTGGGTTACGGGATTCCAAGTTTTCGGGATTTTGGATTTTAGGGATTTTGGGTTTTCGGGATTCTGGATTTTCGGGTTTTTTGGATTTCTGGATTTTTGATTTTCCGGGTTTTTGGTTTTTGGGGATTTCGGTTTTTCGGGATTATAGCACCAACCCCTAAGTTTCTCCTAAGCGACACTAAGCGTTTTAGTAACACTAATGAGTTTTTGGATAAAAAAAAAAGTTCCAATTTTTTTGAAAAATCGATTTTTGGAAAACGAATCAAAGAATTTGTGGAAACTTCATTTTTCTATGTTGAAAAATATTTTGTTTTTAATGGCATTTTTGAAAAATTTTCGAGAATTTAAAAATTCTTTGTTATACGATAAATTAAATTGCATACTTCTTTTGAAAGTCAAAAACAATTTAAGAATAAGTTTTTGTAACTTTACACCTAATACATACGTACATATATTATTATTTCTTAAGTTTTTTTTTTTAAATATCCAAACAATAATATTTCAAGGAACTTTAACTATTGTTCATTTTTTAGAGATTCGTGTTGATTTTCTGTTTCGAATTGAATTCGTGATTAGTTCCAACAAAAAGTGGTTTTGATTCGTCATCCGATCTTTTTTCAGAAAGAATCAATCTTAGAATCTTTTAATGGGGTGGTCTTCTGAAAAGACAATGCGGTGCATCATTCCTATATCCTAATCTGCTGTATTAAAAATGATTAAGTCTCATATCATTTGGTGAGATAAGTTTACTTATTTGAACCGACTGACCTATTTAACTTGTCCGGGATAAGCCTCTTAAATCAGCTAATCGCTTTATGATTGACCAACTTCCATACCAGATACGACATTTCCATGATTGATAACGAGCCATAAAAAGATACATATTTTCTTTAAAATATTTCAGTTTCTTATCAGTCCAGTTCTTTTAACTATCTTATCTATCATTTTCTCTCTTCCCAGCTGAAGTTATAGACGTAACCACAGGATAAATTATATCTTTTTCTTTCTTTATCACTTACCGTGAAATCCTGCTCTCGTGTTTGCAGGTAAACTTCCCTTAAAATAACTTCAGTGAAACATACTCTTAAATTGATCTAACTTTTATTTAACTTTTCTACTTAAAACTATAACAAATTATCCCCTTAAACTATTACTACACCATTTTAACTTTAACTTATTATTAATCTAAAACACCCATTTCATCAAATCGTTTCATCGTATATTTCATAGTCTCCTCAATTCTTTTCGACGCAAACATTATTTCAATTTTCTTCTTAGCAAAATCTTCATCCATAAAATTATCAATTGAATTATCACCCGATTGTTCTTTATCCATTGCTACAGCTGGAAATATTCCAAAACTAGCAAAAAATCCATAACTTTCTCTTCGTCGAACTTCAGTTAATATATTATCAAAAGATGGAATTTCTTTATAATTTTGAGCCTTCAATGTCTCACATAACGATCGATAATAAGTTTTAAGTAGATCGTTACGTTTTTCTTTAAGCACATCCAATTGAAGTGAAGTATAAAAGAAATAATTCAAATCAATACCAGGGCTGCCATAAAGACTTAATTGAAAATCAACAAAAACCACATCCTCAGGTTGTTTTCGGTTGTCATTTTTGTACTTGAATAGAAAATTATTTACCCAAAGATCTCCATGATTTAGGACCTTTAATTCACCAGGAATTGGTTTTTGGGTCTTGATAAGGTTTTCTTTTAAATTGGCGGCATATTTTTTCACTTTCTCTGTTATCGATTCGTAGCCTTTCCATTTGCTCATATTACGAATTAGACCATCAATATTATTGCCAAAGAATGTTTTATACACATCCGATGCATTGACAGCTTCTTCAGCAACCATTCCAAAACGGAAGGAATTCATAGATGCTGGGTCCTAAAAAATTCAAATCAACTCAAAAAACATTTTTTTTAATTTCTATAAAAACGAACCTTTTTCTGCAAGACCATTGAAACCCCATGAAATTGTCCCAATTTCCTTAAAACCATTTCACAATGGCCCATATCGAGTCCTTCCTCTCGATCAGCCATCACATACCCCAAAGATGATAAGTCTTCAAAAACCAAAGTACTAATTGGCTCACTAAGACTGTGATATATCCTTGGACCGAATTTAACTTTATCCATAAGGACCTCCATTCTTGGCAGCATATTATTATAAAAGATCTTCTCTTTCAGAAAAACTCTTAAATGTTCCAAGAATTGTGAGGCATCCGTTAAGGGAATACTTTTCACAATCACCGAAATACTTTCCAGCGGTTCATTGGCCCTCTGAAAAGTAAGTCGAACTCGGTAGATTTTACTACAATAATTATCACCACCACTGCTGCCCATTTCAAAAGAGACCTTCTTAACTTTCACATAAGCTTCTAGAAGACCATTTTCAAGGACTTCTTGAAAGAATTTTGCATCCAATGATTCTGGTGCATTGACCGAATTTGAAAATTCCACTGTCATTTCGGTTATAATAGTTTATAGCTTGTAATAAAGTGAAAAATTAAAAAAGTTCAAGTTCAACAAGCTAGTTATAAAAGTGCACTTAATTTATTTCAAGACCGACTAACTGATTGAGAGAGAGACTTGATGATATGAAGATCAAATATTGACTAAAATATACTGTCCGATTTTTCAGATGCATGCCAGGCAAAAATAATATGAGAAAGTGTGTAAGTTGTTAATGATATAGCAATTGAAGTTGCAGGTTGATCATTAAAATTCTGTCAGCTTGTAAAATGTTTTATTATAAGCGTTGTGTCGATCGTAATGAAAATTAAAACATCCCTTACTGGCTTTTTTTGTGAACAAGCTGCTTATTGTTGCTGTTAGTTATATGAATCAATAGATCCGACTGATATTATTTTTTGTATTTAATGAATTACATTCCTATAGGAGCAGAATACAAAGTTATTAACTGAGATCGGATTACATTCAGATCGGAGTAGATTATGTTACGATTGTTGATAGAAATCTGTTTCTAATGGTTAATTAGTTTGAAATTAGCAAGTAGTATAAAATCACAACAAAAACATTACTGTTAAAAAAAGAGCCAAGTTATCCTATATTGAAATTATGCTGGCACAAAAAGTACTGAGATGTAAAAGTGTACCAAGTTCTAAAGTTTGGGTTCAAATTCGTATCAATAAAATTTTGATTGTTCTCTTGACAATTTTTCTTAACCATCGATTTTTAAAGTTATTTCAAAAATTGCCAAGTAAACAATCAAAATTTTATTGATACGAATTTGAACCCAAACTTTAGAACTTGGTACACTTTTACATCTCAGTACTTTTTGTGCCAGCATAATTTCAATATAGGATAACTTGGCTCTTTTTTTAACAGTAATGTTTTTGTTGTGATTTCACTAGTTTTTGCAAGGTATGGCTGTAGAATATAAAATCTCTTTATTTGATGAAAATCCAGTGAAAATGGGTGGTTGCCACGCCCCCTGCCTGAAATTCTCAAACTTTAAATTTTTTCCTTTGTGTAAACTACCAGCACCACCATTCTACCAAATTTCAAGATTCTACGATATACAGAAGTGCTCTATAATATTTGATGAAAATTCAGCGGGAATGGGCGGTTGCCACGCCCCCCGGGCTGAAATTCTCAAATTTTAAATTTTTTCCTTTGTGTAAACTACCAGCTTCACCATTCTACCAAATTTCAAGATTCTACGACATACAGAAGTGCTCTATAATATTTGATGAAAATTCAGCGGGAATGGGTGGTTGCCACGCCCCCTGGCTGAAATTCTCAAATTTTAAATTATTTCCTTTGTCTAAACTACCAGCACCACCATTCTACCAAATTTCAAGATTCTACGACAATCAGAAATGCTCTATAATAATTTATGAAAATTCAGCGGAAATGGGCGGTTGCCACGCCCCCTGGCTGAAATTCTCAAGTTTTAAATTTTTTCCTTTGTATAAATTACCAGCTCTACTATTCTACCAAATTTCAAGATTCTACGATAATCAGAAGTGCTCTATAATATATGATGCCACGCCCCCTGAATTGAACATCTCAAATTTTCGATTTTTTCCTTTGTATACACCACAAGTCCTATCACCGTGTAAAATTTCAAGTTTCTACGATATCGGGAAGTTCTCCATAATTTTGATGATCTGTCAGTGAGTCAGTTACGGTTTTTGCGATTTTTGAAGCCCTATATCTCAGAAACTACTCATCGTAGGAGGCCGAAATTTTGTGAGGTGTTTGGTTTTGACGAGTTCAACAAATGTAGTGAGTTTGAAATTTCTAGCATCTTTGGTGTGGAAGTTAGAGGGGGGTCGAAAATGGCCTGAGTTGTTTCCTGTAAATAAGGGTGTAGTGCCAAAGTTGCTAGAGAACTTGGCTGGGCACTACCGTGCCCCTTGATATGATTGCTTAGCATATGATTGATTACTGCAACACGTTCCTGGACTCTTTGCCAAGACTAGTTGTTGTAAATATTTGGTCAGTACTGGGCCCTGTTTCAGAGCTTACTAAATCAACTTCATCAGCTACATCTACTACATCAGCAACCTTAAAAAGCAATATAGTTGAGTCCGATTGAACGTCGGGAAATACTTGTTATGTTTTAAATAGTGCAAATGTTCAAAAAAGTGCTTGGGGAAGTCCAACAGGCGGCCGCAATTATTCTAATATTCGTTCGAATTTTGAAAATGGAATCGAAAATTAAATCCGTACGGATTGAAAACGGTTGTTCTGATTTTCATTCTTCTTTTTTGTTGGAGAGTATTTTTTTTCGGTAGCAAATTCCTACCCGGATTGAAAATGGCACAAATTTGTCGGATTGTAGATCTGTTTGTTTTTCGAAATATCTATGAATCCGCAAAATGTGTTCATATACGGAATTCGGAACATCTAAAATTCGAAAACGGGAGAATCAGAACGGAACGGAAATCAGAACAGCCTTGTAAGACAGAATTCGTTTGGTATTCCGCAACAAAAGCTCTAAACCGTTGCCTGAGATAACAGAATAGGTTATCATCATGCATGGGGGATGGGGGATTTTTAATTATTGGAGAACGTACTTCTTAGCTACTCGTGTAATTATATAATTGTACCAAAAAGTGGGATTTCGCATTCGTTTTAGTGGCAAAAGTTCCCTATCCCGGATAGTATCCCAATAGTTAAAATTTTTACTATTATTACCATCCCTACGCCAATGGTTTTGAAGAGATCTTCTCAACACTAGCAAAACAAGCTTTTTCACTAGTATATTTTACTCTTTTTGGAGTTGAAGAAATATAGCTTTATTGAACTTATTAGGTACCTACAAAAAAAGAGAAATCTTTTTTGCCCCCTAATCATCAATCAATTTTACTTTATATCTTTTTTTTCAAAATTATTCAAACGCTGATGAGCTTTAGTAGATTTATTATGGAGGAACCCTGATGAAAATATTTTGATGAATGTCTATTTCATCAAGTAAAAATTTAGCTTTCGAGCATTGTAAAACAATTTGTATTGAACGGATTTAAATCAACTAAAATTTACAAAATTAATTCTGGTTCTAAATTCTATGTACAACCAACGAAAATAAAATATCGATCATTTGTTTTTCAAAAATGAAACAAAAAGGGACAACAAAAACAAAGTCTGAAACATTATATTATGTATCAAATTATTTTGCTGATCTTTCCAATACTTAAAAAATAATTATTTGCAATACCTTTCAATAACGAATTTCTAATTTATTCGCAGTAAGTTGTTTTTAAAGTCCTCTGACAATAAAATTGATTTCCGAACCCTAATAGGTACTTCTAAGTAATCTTCATTTTATGCAAATATTACATACTCACATATTAAGGAAACGAAATAATGCCGCACGCCAAAAATTAAATGATTAGATATAGAATATAGTGCAACTAAGTTAGCTATTATAGATTGACAATAGTTTGCTTGTTTAATATTATTTCAAGTGTATGTATTGTTGTGAAAAAGTTATCAAGAGAAACCTAAAATTTAATCAGGGCCGTCTTTAACTATCCTGGGGCCCTTGGGCACACAAGAATTTGGGGCCCTTTTGGTAAGTAAAATAAGTACAATGGTTGGCTTAAAGGCAATGGTTATGGTTAAAAAGGGGTGCCAATATATCGTTTCATATAAAGTAAAGGGGGTGCCAATAATACGTGCATCGAGACATCAATCGTTGCCACTACCAATAATTGTACCTACACTGTATCCGTTATAAGTTTCAGTTAGAAGAATTGGAAAAAAGAGCTCAAACGGATTGATAGATTTGCTAAAAACTCGGTACAGACGATTTCTACGTAATTTTTTAATTTAATTTTTTTAATGTCTCTTTTTCAACGGATATAACAATATAAAGTTTTCGAGATATTGCAATTTTCTCAAAAACGGATAACGATTTTGCTTTGAAAAAAAATATGTTTTGCTGCAAATAATTCCGCACTTTTGAAAGAAGAAAAATATTTTTTGGACCGTTATTAACGGTACCTACTTTCCATAGAACCGATTTCTTAATGAAAACGACACAACCGATTTTAATGAAAATTTTTACATAAAAAGGTTTATACTGACATTAAAACTTAGAAAACTTAAAAAAAAAAAATTATTTTGGGTATTTTTTTTTTTTTTTGTGTGCCGGGGATGACAGCAACATGTCGCGACAGTGCCAGCACACAAAAAAAAAGTTGTATGTACTAGGAACCAGACCTATCTTTCTATATGTGTTTGGACCCGCTGAATCCGAATTTCAAGTCCGTTTTTCCCGGTCTTGACCCCAAAAAAGGTAAAAAACTTCCTTCTTTTGAGTTTTTTGCATTTTACTCAAAACTGGAGGGTGACAGGGCCAAACAGACTTGAAATTCCAATTCAGCGGGTCCTAAAACATATAGAAAGATAGGTCTGGTTCCTGGTACATGACATTTTTTTTTGTGTGCCGGTGTTATTTTTGGATTTAAAAATAAATTTTTTTTTTTTGAAAAACAATTTTTTTAAAAGTTATTTAATGAATTTTATGTGTCAATCTTTAAATACGAGAGAAATTCGCAATTCAAATTAAAACCATTGTACCATGGCGTTTTCCATTGAACCAAAACATTGATGTACCGTCGACGAGCCGGCAATAGTTTTTTCTCAAACGTTTTCCAACGGAAAAAGTATTGATGTTTTTTGCCGACGAATTGATTCTTTTTCGTCTTTTAATACGAATTACTCATACACTGATTTTAACACGCACTACAAATTTGACAGTTTTGCAAACTTCAAACGAAATTATTATTTAAGGAAAAAGATAATGGAAGAGAATTCGTTGTTTTTATTAATAAATAATAAATAATCTTACCTACAGTGGAAAAAAAGGTATTTTTCTTGTTTTTTGAAAATATTATTGTCTTATTTTTTTTTTTAAATTGAATTTGGGTTTGGTGGTTTGTATTTAAAATTTTGTCCGCATACAACGCCATATAGTTTGTTTTCTTTTTGAAAACATATATTTTCCGTATAGGTGTAGAAAAAAATGTATGAGAGTAAGTTAACGGCAGCTGAGATGAAGATGCTTCGCATGACAGCAGGAGTAACAAAGCTTGATAGAATTAGAAGTACGAAGATCCGAGGAAGCCTTCATGTTAAAAATACCATCTCCCAAAAAATTGAACACGACCGACTCAGTTGGTATTGCCATGTTCAAAGGAGAGATCCTGAGAACCCCGTCAAAAAAGCAATATCATATAACGTTCCAACACGAAATAAAAAGAAAGGTAGGCCTAAAAACTCCTGGTACAAGCAAATGCAAAAACACCAGCATTCAGTTGGCCTCAGAAACGGAACAATACAAAACCGGGAGGCTTGCCGCCGATTTCTGAGGTCAACCCGGCGAACCCCACAGGCGGATCACTAGTGTGAAGCAGTAACGTGGGAAGGTTATGATCCCCTCGACATCGAGATCATAACAGCGCCGAGAAAAAAGGAAGAAGAAGAAGAAGGTGTAGAAAAAAATGTATTTGATTGTTTGAGTGCCATATAAAAACTAAAATTTTTTGGTAGATGGTCTGACCGACAAAATATGTTTTGAGAATATAATATTCGTTCCTTCGGGGCCCCCCTGAGAATGGGGGCCCTGGGCACGGGCCCCGTGTGCCCTTATGGTAAAGACGGCATTGAATTTAATACATAAATCCATAGCCCCACCAATAAATACACGTTAAGTAAAATTTGTCTATTCAACAACACGTTTAAACATTTAAATTACTCGCTACTACGTATAACTTTTTTTTCAATTAAAATTAAAACACGCCTTAAATATAGACATCTGTGAATATTAGCTAGTTGTTAGAGGTTTTGAACTTTGAGAACATTATTGCATGTGAAAAAGTTAAAACATTCTTTCTAAGAGCGGTTTATAATTTTATTATATGAGATCATTAATGCACAGCTCTGATAGTTAGTTATTTTAGGTTATAATTTAGCTTCTCGATAAAAAAAAGAATGTCCAATTTCTCTGATTATCCCAAAAGTTAAACTGCTTGGTATTTAATTAAAGCATGCATAATAATTTTAACCAACTTATGTAAAAAAAAATAATTCATCATGATAATACCTCACTTGTTAGATTAACAAGAATTGAACATGCAGATTGTTGAAATATCGATCTGACTAATTGTTTAACAATTATAATTATTGTTTTATTTTTTGTATACTAAATAAATCATATAACTTTATCCAAATGAATAATTACACTAGTTTACAAAAAAATAAAACTTTTTTGGACACCAAGTGCCGTTATTCTTTTCGTATAGAAAACTCGAAAATCTTATCTAAAAAAATATTTATGGATAGGTTTACGAGATATGATTTTTCAAAGTTTTTTTGTCGTTGTTTTTTCCAGCCAAATTAGTATTTGGGCTATATATTGAGTAATAAACGACTAATCTGAACAGAAAAGCCGGCGCCTGGAAGCTGAGTAAGTAAGCAACAAAATCTAGAACAACTTTTCTTGGTCACTCCAGATGTTTAATTGCAATGTATTAAAACATTTTTTTTTAAAAAATCGAGTTTTTAAAGAAAATTTCAAAAAAAAACTTTATTACTGAAATATAAAATCAAAATCTTTTGAATCCTCATAGTTTTAAATTTATGTATAGTACACTTTCTGGCAAAGATAAAAAAATAATTTTCTTCAAAATCTATGGATAAATTATAAAGATATTACCATTTTTGTAACGATCCATATTTTCGACTTTTTCTGTTACTTTTTAAGTTTTTTTCTATAACTTGAAAAGCAAGCCGAATTTGAAAATTTGTATTAAGTAATTTTTTGTAGATAATTAAATTTCCTATCGATGTGTATCCTTTTAAAAAAATTTAAAATTGAAATATTGTAAAAAACTTAAGTAAAACTGTACAATAAAAAGAAAAAAAGCGAAATTTTTGATGTTTTTACTAAATGATCTATTTTTATCATTTGAGCATTTATAGATATTGAAAATGCACAAAAATTGAATACGGCTAGAATTGGATAAAATATGGACTTTCAAAATCTACTGTTTTTGGTCTTTTTGAACCAGTTTAAAAGGATTCTATTTATTTTTATTAAAATCTTACTGCAGATGGCATTTATTAAGAAGAGCATCATCTTGCACTTAGAATGTGCAGTTTTTTTCTCCATATTGGTATTTGATTATAAACCTTGGCTTTTAATTTATGTCACTACTTCTTTGCTGCAAGATGCACAGTACTCTTTAAGAGGTTAGCCGACAAGTGGTTAGAAAAGAACCTGGCATTTTGTTGCGGTTTAAGCCGTACAACGTCAAACTTCATTGGGCAACAACATTGGACTTCTTTAGATAGAAAATTGCAGCAGACTTAAAAAAATTTAAATAAAATAACAGCCAAAAAGCTGTTACAATTCATTAAGTCAACTTTAATTTAAATCTTGCACAAGAAGACAATATGTATTTGATCAAATTCATTTTGATGAAATTGATTTTGACCTACGACTATTTATCATTCAATAATAATGAAAATATAAAACAGTCTAATTCAAAAGCCTTATCTGATCCATAAAGATAATGAAAATTTCGTCAAAATTGTACAAGCAAAAATATTAGTTTTAAATTTTAAATAATTTATTTTATTTAAGTGCAATTTTATTGGTTCCTAATTTAAAAATGATTTTCGTTTTGAAAACAAATAGTTCCGATGTATTATTTTGAAATCCAGAATATAAATTTAATAATATAAACCGTTTTTTGTTAGTTTTTATCGTTAATTTTCTTGCAAAATCCGAACCCTTGTTCTCGTAAGTACCTGCTCTTCATATGCAAATACTACAAACATACCTAAATATTAAGGAAACGAAACGATGCCGCACGCAATTAAATGATTAGATACAGAACAACTGAGTTATCTATTGTTTAGTTTCTATTGCTGTGAAATGATTTACAATTATAGTTTGTTTGACGCTTTATTTAATTTATCATCAAATAGAGGTACCAAACCTGGATTTTTTTCAGTCTCCACACCACTTAAAATTTAAGCAAAGTGTGTCTCTGTCTACATTCATCAAAACATAATAAAATTTAAATTACTCAGTACGAGTACAATGTGTGGTAATTTTTTTCAATAAAACACGCCTTAAATGTAAATATCTGCCTACATAATATTAGTTGTTAGCGGCTTAGAACTTTGCGAACTTTATTGCATGTTTACAAAATCAAAATATTCTTTTGAAAATAGTTTTTAAATATAATTTATGATATCTTTAATAATGGTTTAGATTGTTGTGTTGACAGTTAGTTATTAAGGTCTTGTTAAACAAAAGAATGTCGAATGTTTCTGCTGATTTTCTAAGTCAAACTATGCGAATTTAATTCAGCCATGTATAATAAATCTAAAATTCCCTAAAAACCATTAAAAAAATTTCAAATTAGAGGCTTACAAATAACCGTTATTTCACGGACCCACGAATGAGAAAATTACCTCTCAGAGAATTAACAATTTAAAAACAAGTTATGAACTGGTTTCATCGTTATATCAATTATTTTTTAATAAATTGTTTTTATTGATGGATGTTAACTTCATTATTAATAGAAATTAATGCAGTTGTCAAAAAAATGATACGTTAGTACTAAAATAAACCGCAATGCCAATGGTAAACATTGGCCGGGTTCAACGCACCATCTGAACTTAAGTTCAGATTTTTTGTGACGTTGAACGCAAAAAATTATCTGAACTTCAGGTGACATTAACGAAGAATCTACTTTTTTTCTTTACTTGGATTGACTTTAAAAAAAGAACATTTTTTTTCTGGGATAATAATAACACGGTGTAACACTCAAAATATACGCGGGCGGAGACCTATCAGGTTTTGTAGAGCTAGTCGCACTGAATACGAAACGGTATTTGAAAATCCCCTAACACCCCCAAAATCTGAAGTTACGGGCAAAAAACGGTTTTTTGGACCTTCACCCATTGAAAAAATTCTAGCTTCGACAATTTTTTACCCATTTTCGATTTTTTTACAGTTTCCGATAGAAAATAAATATACCTTTTCAACAATGTATAAAACATGTAACTCGGTTAAACCACTTAGAATTTATAAGATGTCAAAGTTCAAAAATTCCATTTTTTTCGTCATTTGCCCAACTTCGGCATCAATTTAAAGTATATGTTTTCAAAACAACATGCTATTTAAAAAATATATTCATAAACTATATCTATTTCCCAATCGAGGTATTTTTTATGAAAATCACTCCAAAATTGGCTTAGAAAAAAAAAATTTTCGATTTCAACCCAGATACCGAAATTCGAACTTTTAGGTATAGAACAAAAATGTTGTTTCGGCACGTAGTAGGATAACCTGGGCGCCAGGATTTGATAGCGGGTTTTTGTAGAGGAGCTCAATACAAACATTTTTTTTCTTTGGAAGGGGGGTCTATCTCCCCCCCGTTTAGGTGGGAGGGGCAGTTTTCTAAAAAAAATTATCAAAATAAAAAAAAATTATTAAAAAACAACGGCAACACTTACAGTAATAATTGATACCGTTTCCGAAAGGAAAAATTGATTCTAATTTTTAAATCAATATAACATAACCAATAGTTTTTGAAATAATCGATTTCAAAGTTAAAAATAGGCGAAAAATTTTTTTTTAAAACTCATTTAATACTATTTTTGTCCAGACTGTGAATTTTAATAACACACAAAACTGCCTCAATTGATTCCTTATCGAACAGTGAAAACTATATGTTTCTATGTCTTCTAGTTTTCGAGAAAATTGAAAATTAAAAACAAATAAAAAAAAAAAATATTTTGAAAAAAGAAAAATCTGATAAAATAATTTTTCAATTTTCTCAAAAACAAGTTACATGTTTTATACATTGTTGAAAAGGTATATTTATCTTCTATCAGAAACTGTAAAAAAATCGAAAATGGGTAAAAAATTGTCGAAGCTAGAATTTTTTCAATGGGTGAAGGTCCAAAAAACCGTTTTTTGCCCGTAACTTCAGATTTTGGGGGTGTTAGGGGATTTTCAAATACCGTTTTGTAATCAGTGCGACTAGCTCTACAAAACCTGATAGGTCTCCGCCCGCGTATATTTTGAAACCTCAAAAAAAAAAATACAGACGAATTGAATACCTCCTCCTTTTTGGAAGTCGGTAAAAATAGTTCAAGGGACTGTAAAAACAGAGTTATGCATTAATATTTTCAGTGAGATCACTTCAGTACATATTTGTAAAAATTATGTAGTTGGGTTCATAACATTCCTTTCTGCTATGCTATCCACTTATGTATGTTTTATGTTGCTTTGGTCCCCAACTTCATTAGTTTTTTTTTTTTATTTCCTCATTTATTTTGATTATTCCATTCTTGCACATTAACATGAGAAGGGAAACCACAAAATTATATCAAATACATATACATTGTAATATCATATCAACAAATAATAACAATAACACCCGAACAAATTTCCAAACACAAAAGCAATATAAACAAATCGATTTATAACTTGTATTAAAATCACAAAGTTCAATTTTGCTGTGTAGCACATTTGGTACGTTTACCTAATTCACCAACACAAACACACCCATCTGACTTCTCAGATAAAAATTTCCACCTAAAAATCGTAACTTAATGTCAAAAAACGTAACTAAATGCCACCTAACTTTTTATGACATCTGACAAATCAGAGCCTCTGAAAATTCAGATCTTAAAGCTGAAACACAATCACGCTTTAGGGCGTCGCTTCGTTGCGTTACGTTGAGAAATCCTCAAAGCGCGCTTCTGTCACTTTGACTTTGAACAGCTGATTGCAACGTAAAATCTGCTGTCAAATAAAAAAAAACACAGTCACTCACAAAATTATTGGGCCAAGTCTTTATCTTGATTTAATTGTGGAAAAATGAAAAAGGATATTAATGTGTTTAAAAAATGCATAGAAATTTGTTTATTCTTCAATCCTATAGTTATAAAAACAAAACCATCAAAATATATTGTTTTTAACAATAAAACTCAGTCTAAAACATCAATAATTTTTTTTTGTTTTTAATACGTAAATTGTTTTGATTTAAAATATCTCGATGTCGTTTTTTTGTGCAAAATCTATATGGAGAAATTAAAAAACACACATAGTTTTGCAATAATTTATTTTTTTTTTATTCACATTTGGCGCAATAATAATGTGGGTGACTGTAACTATGTCTGTTAAATGTCAGAAAGCGAGCAAAAGTTCAGTCTGGTTGAACTTTTGCTCGCTTTCTTACGTTTCCTTACGTTTGTCAAAAAAAGCGTACGTAAGAAAAGCGTCATTGTGTGAGGATACACAGATTTCCTATAGTTGAACTTTTCGCAGTTGTCAAAATCGACGGCAAAGCGTGATTGTGTTTCAGCTTTTAAGTTCAGGTGGCCTGCGTTGAACGCCGCGATTTTCTTGAGCTTGAACAGCTGTTAACAATGAAAAAGTACCACCTTAAAAATAAAACTGCCAATAACCTTTTTGAGTAATTTACTGCCCTGCAGATAGCTCAGCCAAAAAAACAAACGTTCCTGAAATAAACGTGTAAATTCGGATATATGTATGTAGGGTAGAGTTGCCTATTTGCGGCCGTCTCCAGTTTCCGGCCACCTTTCGGAAAATCGTTATAACTAGGGATTTCGTAGGAGTTATTCCAAATTTTCGCTCGTTGGTGTTCCAATATATAAGGGAACAGTATAAGAGTAAAATTTTGGAAGAAAACCTACGAAATCTCTAGTTATAACGATTTTCCGAAAGGTGGCCGAAAACTGGAGACGGCCGCAAATAGGCAACTCTACCCTACCTACCTACATTGTGCTATATTAACATTAGATTGTTTTTTTCTTTTATCAATTATTTTTTTCACTTACTGGCAAACAAATTTTATTTTTAAATAATTTGCATTTTTTTGGACGTAGATTTATGAAATTATTCTTACAGTTTTTTTATGAATACGGAATAAGGTGAACCAATGTATACATATAAAATTTGACCGTTAGAAATTCATTTAAAAACTTTATATATGACTTTCGATCATTAATTTATATTAAAAATTCTAATTACAAATACAACTAATAAACTATAATATCTGAAAACATGCAGATAGTGTAAATATCGGTCCAACTAATTGTTTAATAATAATTATTAACTTATGTTTGTAAAACTATGTAAATAATAAAAATAGCGAAATGAATTGTAATCAGCCATTTAATGGTGTTAAATTAATCAAATGATCGGACAATACAAATAATAGTAAGGGTCATACAGAAACCAACTAATCTTTTTTTTTTTAATCTCACTCAGTTAATTAATAAATCATAAAACTTAAATTTTACAGTAAAACAGCGAAACAACAATAAATTAACCATTTACTATTTGTAGATTTTCCAAAACTAGATTTTATATAGTAGCTGCCGATTTTACAGAAGCATCTCTAGAGAGTTTGCAAAAAAGTTTGCATCACATTTAAGAAATTTCGCGATTATTATTTAACCCTCTGTCGGCACACGGGTGCGAATTTGGCAGGACAAAAATGAAAAGTGGTCACAGAAAAGTGGTCACAGAAAAGTGGTCACAGAAAAGTGGTCACAGAAAAGTGTCTTTCTAAGGGTGAAAATAAATTTTTTGGGAATTGTGAATACAGTATTCGAATTCCTCGGAAAATTCTACATCAATTTCATACATGATTCTCCATAAAATAGTGAGACCGAAAAAAGTTCTAGTGCCATGAAAAAGTATAAACCAAATTCGCAAAAATGAGGTGTACCTACAGAGGGTTAATCATCAATAGAAAAAATTTCCCACATTCGCCACAGTGACCGTTTACATTTAAATTTAGAATTTTATATAAAAATTTCTAAGTGCTTTCCAAAAAATGAAACCAGCTGGCCTTACTAACTGCTAACTGGACGTTTAAAATTTTATTATCTTTAGTTTTCGTAGTTTTGACAAAAAATCGAAATTGATATAAAAATCAGACATGATTTTACGATGATAGAGAATGCTAAAAATTATTTTAAAGGACCTATGTACCTATAATATTTATGCAATATCCATAAATTAAAAAAAATTTGGAAAAAAAAACACATTTTTGGATTTGAAAAATCAATTTTTGGAAAACTACTTGATGCATTTTTTTGGAACTTAGTTTTAAGTGCTGATTAATTATTTTGAAAATGGCATACTAAATTTTTAGGAAAAAAGGAATCTCTAATTTGTTTCCAAAAATTCTATTTTATACAAGAAATCAAATGGCATACATCGTTCTATGGTCAAACACATTTGAAACGGTGTTTAAGTAATTAAAAAAAGACAACATTTTTTTTTTGATTTCTCATGAAATTCTTCGAAAAATCAGATTACATATCACATATTCTAAAAGGATTTAAAATTATATCTACTTTCACCATAAGATCAAGAACGTGTGACGCATTTTTTAGGCTTTGGGTTCACAATGTTCTAGTTTTGAAAATTCACGCGTGACAAGTAAGTATCATCATATTCATCTGGGAAAGAACTGAAGCTGAAATTAGCACAGAGTCAATTTTTCATTGAGTGTATGTGGGCCGTATAAAAGCGAGGACAAATAATTTTTTTTAAATCGTTTTAGATCCTAGAACCTGATTGAAGACCTATATTTTTGGACTAGATGCTTTGATATAATTTCTTTTAAGATATTGTTTTAATAAGTAAATGCCAATTATATGGATTTATCAATTCAAATTAAAAGTGCATAATGTTTAGTGTATTTAATTTGCAATTTTGTTTTAATTACAAACCAAAAAATTATAATTTTTTTGAAGATATAACTAAAAATGGCATGAAAAGAATAGTATACAAATACTTAATAAAAAAAATAAACGAAATTAAAGGGCTTTCAAAAGCAAATTAGTTTTCCTCAGCCTAAATTTTTTTTTAATCCACAATAAATTCCCTATACCAGCTATTTAGGAAGTAAATTCCGCCAGACAAACAATTATTTTACAAAATCATTAAAAATTTATCCGTAATCATAATGATATTTAATACCTAAGGCATTTTTTTATTTCCTCCTATTCTAATTAAAAATTAATTAAGAAAAATTGAAGTTTTATTTTTTTATATCTTTTTGTATGCAGTTGCACATTCAAACAAATAAAAGTATTCAACTCGATTAATGTGGATTTGTGTAACAAAAACAGTACGACAATAATAATAAAACTGTTCAAGTAAATTTGCAAATTGATTTATATTCTACTCTGTAGAATGTTATGAAATTTATGATGTACCTACACCCAAGCTCTCAAAACAAATTTATTTTAATTAAACACAGTTGCACAAGTAAGTATCTAAACGAGTACAATATACACAAAATACAAAATGATAAATGAAACTCCTCATGAATACAAACAAATGTGATTGTCATCAACAAAATGTGTTCTTTTTTTATCTAATTATTT
The DNA here is from genome assembly GCF_945859705.1 of Episyrphus balteatus. NCBI lineage: Eukaryota > Metazoa > Arthropoda > Insecta > Diptera > Syrphidae > Episyrphus > Episyrphus balteatus. The sequence goes on along the minus strand of NC_079135.1, from coordinate 126,549,068 downwards.
TATTATAATCAAATTTCCTTATATTTCTATTAAAACTATAATAATTAGATTATCTTTTTATCTACTTAATATCTAAAGCACCCATTTTATCCAATTCCAACAGCGAATATTTCAAACGATCTATCAACTTTTCAGAACTAAAAATTATTTCTGTCTTATCATCGGATTCAGCTAATGTTTCAAAATTATTTCCTTCACTTGCTTCTTTTTGCATTGTCATCACTGGCAACGGTCCGATTAGGGTAAAAAACCCATAAGCAGATTTTTGTTTAAATTCCTTTTCAATATTTGCATAAGTTGGTATTTTCTGATAACCAAGCTCTTTGAGAGTATCTCTTAGCGAAACATAATAAACTTCGAGTAGAGTCTTCCATTTTTTCAATACTTCCATTTGAACACTGGCAAATATAAAATAATTCAAATCAATTCCAGGACTTCCATAAATGCTTAATTGGAAATCCAAGAATACTAAATCGACTGGATTATTCCGATCGTCGTATTTGAAGAGTAAATTATTTACCCAGAAATCACCATGATTTAGGACTTTAATTTCATTTTTTAAAGGCTTCTGACAAGCAAATAGCCTTGAATCGAATTCATTGTAGAATTCTTTCATTTTTTCAGTAATTTTTTCAAATCCTTCCCATTTGGAAGATATTTTAATTTCATAAGCGAGGTGTTTATAGAGCATCTTATATAAACTAGTTGGTGGTTTAATCGCTTCGGGGTCCAGAAGACCCTTATTATAGTGTTGCATCATAGATGGTCTCTGTAAACAAAAACATTAATCTCGATTCTGTTTGAAAAATTAAAAGAGAGACCCACTTTCTTGGCATAAACCATTGAAGAAGCATGAAACTGTCCAAGTTTCTTTAACGTTAACTTGGCTTGCCTCTCATCGAGTCCAATTTCTCTGTTAACCATATGAAATCCAAATCGGTTCATATCTTCAAGGACTAAAGTTTCTAACGGACTGTATGTACTATAGTAACATCTGTATTTTAAAAAATCAATCATTAGTTAGGTTTTTTGTTCAAAAAAATTCAATCAATTTGAAAATTACCTTGGAGCAAATTGAACATCATCCAATAGAATTTCAAATTGAGGCAGGATATCCATAATTAGCCATTTTTCTTTGTTGAAAACATTCATTTTGTCAAGGAAATTCAAACCTTCATTGGATGGCATTACTTTTACTATCACAGAAATTTCGTCATCGGGATTTTCTTGGTCAGCTTTCGAATAAACTATTAAAGCCCGATAGATTTGGCTACAATAATTATCGCCATCGCCACTTCCTGATGTAAATTTGATGTTTTTAACTTGAATTGATTGTTCATGTAGTCCATTTTGAAGTGCATTTTCAAAATATGACTTGTTTAGATGCTCAGGTGCACTGATACCGCCACCGTTTTCGGTTTGCATCTTGTAATTGAATGAAATTGTTTAGCTTGTGAGCTTTGTACTTAAATAGGAAAGTAATTCATTGTGTATATTTCAATGTCGTCTTATCTTTTTTATTATTAAAGCTTCTGGTATATTAAGAATGTGGAAAAAAGGGTTGCCATTAGATGGTTTTCCTTTTTTTTTTTTGCTAGCGAAAGATAAATACTGTAAATCAAACCGTGTGATGATGGGGATTTGTTTTTATGTCATACTTCCCCCTACCATCTAAATTAATCTCAGTGTTATGAGGGAAAAAATAAATAAAAATAAATAAAAATATTTGCACAAGGATTTATAGAAAGATAAACTTTGATAACATGAAATTGCAAAAATCAGATTTGAATTTCACAATTTTTTAAATAATTGTTTTGAGTGTTTTATTTAATTATTTGTTGGACACGTTTTTCTCTCAAACGTAGCAATCATTCTTTTTTTTTATTTACCGTACAAAATTTTAATGAGCTAAGTACTGAGTTACCAATAAAACACTCTTAATATGAAGCCAGTCAGTCTGTTAGTCCACTACCTTTATAAGGACCTATAGCCTAAACAGATGGGTTGATTCAGTTCCTGCAATATACCAGTTTTTAAAAAATAACTATCTCAAAAACGTTTCCTACGATATTGATGATAAAAAATATGATATAATTTCCTTTTTTTTATTTTATAATTAATTAAGTCCCATAGAAATCTATTTTTTTTTTATTTCTGACTTTTTTTTCAACTAACTTGTTCAATTTCAAAAAAATCCTACAAATGTAACAAATTACATAACCTCAATATAAATTTTTTTTAAATCTTAAACTAATGGCGTTTTCGATTGGCAGTCCGGAAGCGTCCGGAATCATTCTGAAAAAATTTTATTCATACAAAACTGTCAGTTTTGTGCGAATAAAACGCTTTCAGAATGATTCCGGACTGCCAATCGAAATTACTATAAATATTTTCTGAAATTAGCCACTTTGGAGTTTTTCAAGGTCAGCTTTTTTTTTGATTGCCTACAATCAATTTAAATCAATGTGTGATAGTGCAGAAGTTAAGGTGACGATACAACGAAAATAAAGTGCACTACTGGGTCGCACGTACTTGCTCTTAGATTAAAGTTTTTAAGTAATTTCAAAATATAAAGCTTAGTTTTATAATTGCCTAAGCACAATTTTAAATGATTTTGACCACAAAAAATTATTCCATTGTATTAAAAGGGATTTTTTATAAAAAATATTTTGAGGCCAAAGCCTCTTATTTTCTTAATATTTTTGTAATTATTTCCGACTATAAAAGAAGAGCCGAAATAGAATTGAGTCACTCATGATTTGACCAAAAAACATCGTAACACGTACCACTATTGATTGCCTGGCTACTTTTCTGAGTGATGTTTTATTTATTTCTTCTGTAATTACAGCAACTCACCAACTGCATAAATAGGAAGTATAAAAGTCATATAATTAAACACCTTCATCAGTGGTTTTCTTACTTTTTATAACTTACTACATTTGTCCCAATCAAATTTATTATTGGTGTCACATTTTTTACTCTGAAAGACCGTAAAAACGGGTCAACCGACCAGCATGATGGTTCATTGTAGAAAAATGAAGCTATTATAAAGTTTTCGGTACACAGAAAAATTACTTCTTGCTTTGTGGCAAGTCGGTTGAGAGAAGCTCTCAGTCCGCTTCTATTTGTAACTTTATTAAAAATGTTAACACAAGAGAAACAGAAACTAGATAGAGATTGTTAACTAAATTGAGGAGTTTATAAATTTTATTTGGAAAAAATAAAAACACCGTCAAAATTTGAATGTTGAAGGCAAATATGGTCAATTATTGTTCATAAGTGGTGTTCGATAAAGAAAATCTAAAACTTCGAACAAGATAGTACAAAATTTGGGCGTTGTCGGTCAGTTTCTTAAATTTTACAGTTATTGTTTGTAAGTTACAATATTTTACAATTTGAATTTAATAATTTATTATAATACCTATTATATTCTTGAATTTTTGAATTATGAAATCTTTATCGAATAAAAAACTCTATAAAATGCACTATATTTCGGTAAACTTGAGCTTAATAATATTATTCCATCATACAAAGTAATCAGCTGTTACTTGACACTTCCCAATCACTTGAGCTATCCTAAAAATAGAGGCAAATATTGTACTAAATTCTTCATGAAAGCATGTTATGTACTTTTGTGTTCTTTCCTGTTCAGAATAACTATATTTTACTTTGTATGTTATCCCACGATGTAAAAATTTTAAAATATCATTGACAACATCTATAAAATATTGCTTTTGTAGAGAATTTAAAGATAACTTATTTCATCGCAAGGTAAATTAATTTCATTACTACCACCTCATAAAAAATTAGATAGTTTAATAATAATAATAATAGCCATACAATAACCGTTTTATCTTATTCAATATTACAAGACAGACATGTTTATTTAAAATTAATATGAATTATATTTACGTTTAGGTTGCACAAAATAAATAAAACTATTATATTGCTGGTAATAATTATTTATAAAAAAAAATTAGAATATTCAGACATGATATGAAAAACAATCTTAATTGTAGATATTAATTTAGTATCATTTAAATATGTACTTCAATTTAAACAAATAAAATAAGGTGTGCAACTACATCTACAGAATTACTTACTTAAGGTTATTAACTTTTTGAGTTTCCATTCAAATCGCTTTAAATAGGGTGTGGCAGATCTCATCTCGAACATCAGTTGACTAAGGCCATAGAAAAATGTTCGATTCAAGTCTTAAGCTGACTCTTTTTTTATCCGTTTTTCTTGACTCATTTTTTGTCCGCTAAATTGTGGCAGATAAAAAATATATAGTTGGAAACGAATGTGTGATTTTCTAGATGAATCTGAGCACAACTCTTGAATAAATTTTAGCTCGGCAAAATTTTTGAGATAATTTTGTGTTTTCTCATTTGGCCTCCATGCTAGGCTAGATGAGCACCACTGCAATGCCGGAGTCATCACCAATTTCTATACATAATGTGGATTTTAAGAATTCTGAAGAAGATCGACGATATTACAGGATTCCAATAGAAACTCTTCCGGTTACCAGCGCCCTAGTTTCGGATGAATACTAAGAATGTTAGACAATTAAAATTACAGCCCTATTCGATTCACGTGAAAGTCAAAAATAAAAGCGTTTAAAAGGTGCTTAAGGGGGGAAAACCCTCTGGACGACAGCTTTTTCAATAATTTTTTATGAAAAACTGAAAGCACTTATTAAAATTTTTAAAAGCACAAGATATTACTGACATTATTAAGTATTGATACAAATTTTTTCAAAGCAAAAAATAACAAAATGGCGGCTCTAGAGCCCTTCAAAGTTGGCGCCTCTAGTTTGCGCCGTGCAACGCACAGGTCCAGGAAACCATCTTGTATCACAAGGGAAATTTTTTTCCGTTAGATGATATTATTACGCATTGCTTGAACCTAAAATTATTTTTTAAAAATGAAAAATAAAAATTAGAAATAAAAAAAACGAAAAAAAAGGTGTTTTTCTTACAAAGAAGTAGTTAAAAAAATATTTACTGTACAAATTAAATTCAACTTTTAGGTTCATGCAATGGCCAATGATTCAAGGAGTAATTTGCTTCAAATTTCGAGTCGATAGCTTCATTAGTTTTTGAGTTACGTTGCACGGCGCGGAAAAAAATGTGTTTCGAGAAAAATGCGTTTATAGTTTTTGTTTTTGTACTGTGGTAGGCTCGGAACGCATGGGTTTCGGGACTATCTTAGGTCTTTTGAGGCTTCATTCAAGGCTAAGACCAATAAAATTGTTTCTTCGGTTGGTAAATGAAATTTTTAGGAAAAAAAATAATAATGCAAAAATAAAAAAATTCCAGAGGGTTTTCCCCCCTTAAAATTAAATTTAGACATTTTTTTTCTTTAGAATTTCTAAAACAGATGGGAACCACACTTTGCAATCGAAAGTTAGAAGTTTTTCAAAGCCAATTTGACATGATTAAGAAAGGGAATCCTTCGATTCACGTGAATCGAATAGCAGAATAGGGCTGTTACTTGCTTATTTAAGGTGGCGCTTAAAGTCTGAGAGGATTCGTTTTCAACCAACAACCCCCTCCAGCTAGTTAGGTCTCCAGCTAGCTGTATTTAGTTGAGGCCCCAAGCTCTTGATAGTGCTTACAATTGAGCGAACCACCTAAGATGAGGTCGTTTTCTATCACGTAGCTCATCGGGGCGTGATTGGCCGGACTTTTGGAGTCGGTTTTCATACGCTCTACATGTCCCAGCCATGTTAGTCCCCGAATTTTCACTTTCTAACTAGGTAGATGTCCCATCGTGGAATATACAGCATAGACCGATAAACCTCCATTCCAGTCCAATTTGATTGAAAGAGTAATGCTTGGTTACAGATTACGTAATCGTGCTTATTGTGGACTTGAAAAATGTTTTTGATTATAAAAAAGGTCAGTTATCTTTATATCAGGTTAAAAGCATTTTTCTGAATTTATTTTCATTTTAAATATATTTTATTTTAAAACTAATTTATCTCTAAACTTAAAAAAAAAAAAAACTAAGTATCTAACATGTGTTCATGTTCCAACAAATGATCATAGTACAATTTTTGTGAATCAAAATGTTCACTGCAATGAGGACAATTCTGGTCAATTGCATCATGTTCGTTGGCTATGTGCTCACTGAGATCAGCAACTGATGCAAATGGTGCATCGCAATACTCACAATTATTTAAATCACAAACAACGTCTTTGTGATCGCGTAGACGATGTAATTTTAGGGAACGTTTTGTATCGAATCCTATACCACAATCGGTGCATTCGTGCAATTCCAACGTACTGACATCATGATTTCTTAAATGACGAAAGAGATTCCGTCTGAAATACTTCTTCATGAGATCAAAAAATAAATAGGTATTCATAGTTTACTTACTTTATATGAAAAGATTTAAAACACTTTCCACATTGAAACTGTTTCATTCGAACTCCCGCACCCGCATGACAGATTGGTTGTTTTTCAACCATCTCATCGGTTATGTCAATCATTTGGTTTGATGCCGAATTTGCTGATGTACTTGAGTACTCTTGGCTTTCGGTTTTAACTTTTTTTCCTGATGATTTGTCTAATTTAGCGCTACCTTGGAGGCATCTACCCAATATTTCGGCTTCTTGTTCTTCGGTTTTCGATTGATGTTTTTTGATGTGGGTAGCCAGCGCGTATTTAGATGAAAGAACTCTTTCACACACAGGACAAATGTGAGCTTCTCGTTTAAGTTGCCCTTCTCCATGGTACTTTTGTATGTGATGCTGGAAGGAAGTTAACAAATGTTTCATACTATCTTCGTTTTTATTATTCGCTTCTTACCTTTAATCCATCTTTTTGTCTAAAATTAATGCCACATTCTTCACAGTTGAAAGGTTTCTCTCCTGTATGTCGACGCATATGAAATATGAGGCTCTTGCTCTGTGTGAAACCTCTCTGACACACATGACAAACATGGGGTTTCTCTCCAGTATGAATGAAAATATGCTGTTTAAGAGAACCGTTTTGTGTGAAGCCTTTGCCACAGGTTGGACATGTGAAGGGTTTAACACCATCATGTGTGCTCATGTGCCTCATGAGATTTGTTTTGGTGCTGAAATCCTTATTGCATTTAATGCAAATGTTCGATTTGCCTTCGATTTTAGAAGCAGCAGATTCACCACTAGATCGCTTCAAATTGCGAGTTGTTTTTCTGTTTTTAACTTTTTTTTGTTCTTCAGGATCCATCTTAACGAATTGTTCCCCATTATCGGTAACCGAATAAGTATCAATGTGGTCGGCAATTATTTCTTCTTCGCCATCGTCTTCTGTAGCAATAAAAAAAATACAACTTTTTAAATTAAAAAAAAAAAAATTATTTTTTTTTTAATTTAGACAGAAAATTATTACAAAAAATGTAACTTTTTTGTAGACGCAAAAAGAAACTATAAAAAGCCTTTTTGGGATTGACAAATCCACTCATAAGGACCAAAACGAAAGGTTTTCCTTAAATTAGTTCTAGGGAAGAACACAGTAGACAAAAAAAGTATTGGCAATTTTATTTATTTTAGATTTTATGCGATTATAAAGTTTTTTTTTTTAACGTATTTTCATCTTAACAACTGAAAAAAACCACATCTTCTGGATGTATGTTTGTTTTCTTCGATTAAAAGATTAAAAAAAGAATAGCAAAATGTACCTCAAAAAAGCATTGGCAAAACTCATTGATCTTTGAATAATAGCCCTTATTAAAGTACTAGAGGCTATTTCATACAAAAACAAAATTAATTTAAGTGTTTTGATCTACACTCCTGCTCAAAATTAACGCATTATTTAAAATGGCTTTAAAATTCTTTGGTGTATTTTTGTGTGTTTGCTTATTATTTAGCAAGTCGAAAAAATTCTAAACTGCAACTATTATCAACCAAAAAAAAGATGAACCAAATTTAACAATTCAAGGTCTGAAAACTGATATTAAATTTTTGTTTTATTAAAATATATTAAAATCTTGAAGAAATTCTCCAACATCTCTAGAATGCATTATCGTGCATCAGTCTAAACTGTGGACCAAATCTAGGGGTGATTGCAACCGCATGCTGTTCGGGATATCAGTCAAGTATTTTTCTAGTAGAGCTCATTAACTCTGTACGTGTTGTAAAGCAGATTTTACTCCGTGAAAACTTATAACTCTTCTTTAAAAGGTTCGCGGCAGACAGACCGCGAATTTAAGATCACTCCTGCCTCATTAGAGAAAATAACCATGATACTGTGACATAAAGTAATAATAGAACTCTTCTGTAAAATAAATAGGAAGTACGTTAAATTTGAGCAGGAGTGTATAACGAAGGTTCTCAGCTTAAGAAAATAAAAAAAATGGAAATTCCACAAAAGTGATAGAGTTGAGTAGATGTGTTTACAAAAATCTATAATTTTGCACCAAGAAATTTTTATCGTATAAAGAAATCCGTGGAAAATTAAATATAAGTTTATTCCCGGTTCCAAGTATCATAACAAAATACGAAAATATCGGGTCAACCGAAATTATGAAAAAAAAAACGACGAAATCGTTTTTTTTTTTGATAGGGAGAAACGTGAGTTTTTGAGAGAAGTCAAAAAAAAAAAAAAAAAAAAAAAGTGCCCCAAAAATGGCAATGGAATTCGAAAACACTACCGGTTATGATTTAAGTGGACAGACTCTTCGTCATGTTTTGCACAAACAAATCAAAATATTACAGAAGGGCTGCGAGAAAATTGCCATTCATTTCGGAAGTAAGCCAAAAAAAAAACGTTTGGATTTTGCCAAAAAATATTTAAATAAATCCTGAGAGTTTTGGGATTTCGATATATTTTCAATTACCATGTAGTGGCAATGTAACTAGTAACCCCGTGTATTTTAAATTAATGAAAAAATATTAGTTCTTGGTGTAAATTATGGTTTTTTGTGGAGAAAAAATGTTGAGCCATGTAGTAATATGTATTTAAATTTTCTATTTAAAATAAAAAAAAATAGGAACCGATATATATTGAATCTAGTACTCTAGCGTGACTCGACTCTCAAACTGGAGTTTAGGTTCAATTTTTATCGGTGACAGGGAGCACCGACAATCAAGATATGAGAGCTTGTGTCTTGAAAACCCACTTTTATGTACCTATAAACCGTATAGGTACAAAAATTAATTTTTTTTTTTCAAATTAATAAATTACACAGTCAGTCTATTTGTCTGTTTGTCTTTTAGTTTACTTTTATAAAGCTTAAGCTACAACTTAAAGTGTGAAGTAATTTTTTTTTTTTGCAAGCTTATCGGTTGTGAATTTTGCAAGATTCCTTTTAAATTGAAATCTTAATCTTACTTTTGGAACCAATTCTAACGCAACCTGACTGATGACCAAAATTGTCGATTTTGATTGCAATTTTTTTGTGTAACATCGCAAATACCTGCAACAGAATAATTTTCTTCATTCCTCTCATAAACGACTGAAACGATTTTAGCGAACAAATTTTACAAAATCGTTTTATAGCGGTTTGTTTTTATTATTTTACAAAACTTTAAAAAAAAGAAAACGCATTTTTGGATTTTTTTTTGTATTTAATTTTTTTTTTTTGTGTGAAATAGTAGTTCATTTCTTCAGAAAGGCAATACCCATATTTTTGGATTTTTTTTTATTTTTAGGAACAAAAACTCATTTTTCGAAAAACGAGTCTAATAGCCTGTTTTCACCACAGCATAATTTAGCAAATTATCTCATTTCGAATGTCAAATTGTATAGAAAAACAAAAATTAAAGTCTGAACTGACTTATGGCGTTTTTAATTGGCAATCTGGAAGCAAAAAAAAGCAATCTGAATGCGTTCAATTGGGCAAAACTGACAGTTCTGATTCTGAAAAAAGAGAATTTCTCCTCTGGTTTTAAAAACAGAATCAGAAGCAGAATTACTCACACATTCATAGATTAAAATGTCAGCAGTACAAAATGTTTGCAGCACAAATACAAATAAAATTTGGCGCGAATACACATATATGTGAAACATGTTAAACTCAAACAATACATTCACACCAAACTTCAGATTCTTCGGAATAAAAAAAAACTATTCAATTGGGATTCCGAATCGAAGAACAATTCCGGATTGCCAATTAAAAACGCCATTAATTTGCGAAATTATGACTTAATGGGCTGTAGTGAAAACAGGCTATAACGATTTAAAGAAATTAAATGATTTAATTTTGTTTGGAGTTCAAAAATTTTTTTTTCATTCATTTGAAAAACTAATTTTTAGGAACTTTTGCCTTAATGGAAAGTACATAGTACCAGTCGTGCACTTTATTTAAATGAATAGTACTATAGATGGACCTCTTGTGGTTTTCAGGATTTCAGCTTTTTGGAGTGAAGTCTCGCTAAAGCAATTTAATTGATCCTCTAGTCCAGAGGGTCCAGAGGAAAAACGGCACAACATGTCCACTTTTTGGGAAAAATAAACTAATAATGACACCTTTTAGTATTTAGAGCACTATCTGATGGCATTCTTACTTTAATAAAACAAATTGAATCCTTGTTTAAAAAAATGAATAAATGATGTGCCTTTGGTACTATTTGTAAGGAGAACAAAATTTTAAAATGCGTTTTTTTCGGAATTAGTTAGAATGGACTTGTGCTTTTTTCCTTTGGACCCTTTTTCTTAATGAAAACCCCAAAATATGTTAAAATTTTGGTACTGTACAGACTGTGGACTGGGCCCTACTTGAGTTCCACATTGACTTTTCACACATTTTTTTTTGAGCTCATCTGCTACAGTTTTGGAATTTTTTCGAATATTTCTTTCGACAGAACTGAAAAATATTAAAGAACTGTATGACTACGGAAAACATTTTGAGAATGCAACTATTAATATCATGATTCATGTGAGTAAAGTTTATATAAACACCTGATAGTCAAAATTAAAACAGTACTCAAAACAAAAGGCTTCGAGTAAATAGAGCGAAGTAGTCAGAAATAAGGGTGTTTGAGAGACCAAATTGTTTCCGTTCTTTTTAGAGCACCTTCTAACCTGCTTAAACCTACTATTTTTCATTAAATTTGATTAACATTAATCCTTAAATATAATTTAGTGAAAGTTTGTATAATATTCGTAATTAATACCTTCATCCTCTTCTTCTTCAGCATGTTCCTGATTTTCATAGATATCACCATCTTCTGTCTCATACAATTGCAACTCTTCATAAGTATTCTCATCTAAATAAAGATCCGCATCACCATCTTCATCTTGTATTATCTCATGGAATTCTTCCATTTGTGTCTCCGAACCCAAAGCTTCTTCTTTCCCAATTGTCCCAATTTCTTCCACTGGCTCTTCCACCATCAACTCAATTTCTTCATTTTCCATTTCATCAGTTTCTTCTATTTTTAAATTTCTTTTTGGAATTACTGTCGTTTGTTCCAACGCCGTTGTTGGTGGCGGCGGTGGAGCTGGGACAATTTCTTCAGGTTCCTCAAGCAACACTTGAGGATCCATTGCATCGAATTCCTCCATTAGCACATAGTCTTCTTCCTCTTCCATTGGTAAAGTTTTTGTAACTTCCCGGAAGTCAAGACTAATTTTGCTAATGAATTTTCTTAAATGCTTCTCTGCCAAGTTGGCCGATCGACAAAAGTCGTGGGCAACTTTCAGACGCGAAATGCATTTTTCACACAAAATTGCTGGCATACTATCGTCTGGTTTAACCTATAATAAAAATAATTTTTGCATTTTTCATTTTCATTTCATTCATTAATTTTTTTCAAATTGATTTACAATTTCAACGGTATTATCAATTTTCTATGAAAAACCAAATAATTTAATGTGTGTGGTACAATTTGCAGAAAAAGTCTATGCTTTTTTTTCATTTCATAGCATTTTTAATAAAAAATGTAAAAGAAAAAAATCTATTATAATAGAGTGAGTTTAGATTTGGTTACCTTGATTTTGGTAGTGTAAACAAATTTCTCAAGAAGTGAGGAGTCTTTTAAAAGTGAAATTCCATCTTCGGATTTCATACAAACTCGACATACACTAATATCAACTTTAAAATTCATTTTTTTGCATAGAAAATTTAATTTTTAAATTAATTAAAATGTGAAAAGTAGTATTCTTTTGGAAGAAACGCTCTAAATTATGGAATAGCTTTGATTTTGACATTTGTGTTCACAATAAGGTAGAGAACAACAAAAACAACAACTGTCATGTAAATTGAATTCGATGTTATTGTGAACTATGAGGATGTGGTATAGGGTTGTGGAATGTGTCCCGACTAAAAACTGTTGAAATTTGAATAGCAAAATAAAAAAAAAGTAGTAGGTACTCAAAAGAAAGGAGCGGAGTTTATTTTTAAATTTTTTTGTTCTAGTCTATAGTACGCAACTGAAGCGAAACGGAATTTTCCATTCAAAAATAGCACAACCAAAGCTTGAAGGAAATTTCATTTTTTTTTCACTTATTTTCTGATAATTTTTTTTATTATTTTTAGTTTGACATAATACTCGATGGTATTGGGAAAATAAGTTTAAAAGCAAAAACAAAACAAATTTAATTTCGTTCGAAATAAAATTTGTATTGTTTTTTTGGATGTTTTTTCTTGAATTTTTTGATTTATATTTCTATTATTTTTACTTAGCTGTCCCTACTAACAATTTTGCTTCTATAATGCTTTACAGAAGCAACAATTGCATCTATAAAGCTTTATAGAACCAAAATTGTTTGTCGGGGTAATACCTGATGGTATTTTTTCGTTAACATGTCCGCTGTTAACTTTGGAGACTTCTAAATTTTTCGTTTCGCTTCAGCAGCGTACTAGGCTTTAAAGTCTAATGTGATGATGTGTAACGAAAAATCAAATACAAAATTGACACAAAGAAAATGTAAACGAAAAATTTCGTTCAGTTTTTCGTTCTGCAGTACGCTGTTCGACATCACAGTAAAATTGGAAACTCTCCACTTCTTTTTCGCACACAAACAAATTGCCGATGACATTAATTGTGTGTGAAAAAATGATAGTTTGAGTTTTGTTATCTTTGTTTTTGTTGTTTATTTATTTTGTCATTGCATGCCTTTCTGAGATGCGTGTTTGCTTTTCTTTTATTATTTTATATGATTTAAAATTTGTGAATATTTTTCAGTTGAAATTTTGCAAGCATTTCGTTGTCATGGGTGGAGCCCAACGAAAAATTTGGTTTCGCATCAACACCGTACTAGACTTCATCTCCGTTTTTCTTGACTTATTTTTCGTCCGCTAAATTGTGACAGATAAAAAAAATATATAGTTGGAAACGAATGTGTGATTTTATAGCTGAATCTAGGCACAATAACTCGGCTGGAAATCTTAAATAAATTTTAACTCAGCTAAAATTTTGGCTAGTTTAATTATTGGAGTCACATCCCACAACAAGAAACAGAAAAAAAAATACATATTGTTAGCTGGCATTATTGACAGAAAGCTACAAAAGCTATCATTCAAAAATTCCGTTAACGTTGTTTTGATTTTATTTAAATGAAAGAACAAATTGAATTTATAAAACAAAACACAACTACTTGTTTATTTTTATAAATTCAACTAATTCTTCCATACATAATCCATTTTCCTTACATAAAAAATATATAAATATCTAAGGTTGTCATTTTTTTTTTTTGAATTGGCATCAATAATTTGAAAAGTATGATGCACATTTATTTCAGGTGCAGCGCTGCATGCAGCGATGCGTGCACATCTGTTGTAGCTAAAAAAAAATATAACAATTATAATGAACTGTCAAAGGAGAATGGGCAAATTTGTATGGAACGTGGACGTTGCGTGGCCAGTTATGAATTTGTCGTTTTTGAAGTTATACTTCTTATGGGAGGGTGAGTATGAAAATTTACTTTTTGACAAGAATGTCAAAGGGATTATGACGCGATCACCCTGCGTAGCAGGGCTGTCGTTTCACCTTTAGAGTAGGCAGTACTTTAGTATTTAAAAATGCAGTACGCCGCAGTACGGCAAACATAAAACACACAACACGTTGCAAGTTACATGTTTCATGTGGCAAGTTGCATGTGGCAAGTTGTATGTGGCAAGTTGCTTGTGGCAAGTTGCATGTGGCAAGCTGCAGTGGCAAGTCTCGTGTGGCAAGTTGTATGTGGCAAGTTGCGTGTGGTAAGTTGCATGTGGCAAGTTGCGTGTGGCAAGTTGCATGTGGGAAGTTGCATGTGACAAGTTGCATGTGGTAATTTCCATGTGGCAAGTTGCCAGGGTTTGAAAAAGCTCACATTTCAGCTCAGCTCACAGCTCAGCTCAAATTTGAGCTAGCTCACTTTTGAGCTAGGTACCATAGCTCAGCACATTTGAGCTGATCTGAAAGTGAGCTGAGCTGAAAGTGAGCGCCCCCAACTTCCAACGCCTATATCTCGGAATTTTGAAGAAAATGAAAAAAAAATTTTTTGATGCCAAAAGGTAGCGGGGACTCTAACCTACATTTGGGTACAACTCTCATCCCTGTAGGTCCACGCGTTCTTAAACCGGGAGAACTTAAAAGTAAAAAAAAAAGTAGTCACGATTCTGAAAAAATAGGCATGATGTGGCGGTTTAACATGGAAAGCGATTTTTTAAAAATCTGATAATTTGCAAAGCGTAGGCCCATGACACAAGCTACCTTTTGGCATCACTCCCAAAAATTGCTCTCAAGCGGTTTAGCTTCCAGGAGCGTTCAAAGATTCGGGGATTTTTCGAAAAAAAAATTTACCCCAACTTTCAAACGCGATTTTCTCGGAATTTTGAAAAAAGTCGAAAAACCGGATTGTACCGGAACTTTTTTTTATGATAAAAAAAGAAATATTTTAGTAGAAAAATAGAAATTATATTTACTATTAAATTAACCAAGAAAAAAGATCACGAAAAATTATCTGTTTTATTTATAAAAATATCCATGTGTTAAAATAATTCCATTAATAACTAGAACCAAACATCTTAAGCTATGGTGTTTTATAAAAGTTTAAAATATCTTCAAATTTCATTATACTTTCCAAATAAAAATCAATGTATCCTCTCACCCATCACAGCTCAGCTCACTTTACCTTAGCTCACCCAACAGCTCAGCTCACCGACAGCTCAGCTCACCCAACAGCTCAGCTCAACCATCAGCTTAGCTCACTTTCAGCTCAGCTCAAATGAGCTGAGCTATGGTACATAGCTCAAAAGTGAGCTAGCTCAAAATTTGAGCTGAGCTGTGAGCTGAGCTCAGCTAACTTTTGAGCTTTGTAGCAACCCTGCAAGTTCCATATTGCTACTACTAGTGCTGAAGCACACACAATTCTCATAAAATTACCATATCGCACATTTTATGCGCAATTCATTTACTTTCGTTAAACCGTACGTTCTGAACCGCACAACATGAGTAAATTTTACAGAATAAATTGAAAACTACATGGACGTAAGGAGGATGAAAGAATTAATTTATTGTTCACTTGATAAAAATGTAAAAAAACTAAGTGTGGATTAATTACTTCATAATAGAAATTAAAAATATCAAATGAAATTCATTTACATATACTGAATGAGAAGTATAACTTCAGTCGCGTGTACATGTGTACACACACTCTTTTTTTTTTTGTGCAAAACTCCATAAAGAGAAACAAAAAAAAACACACCTTTGATCGCCTCTGCGTGCTAGGCTTCAATCACAATAGATATATTAAAATAATATAGTACCAACAGTACTAATACTACTACGACAGCACTGTTATTTAGAATGTCACAATGCAAATATCTGGCTTGCAAAATGCGATGTTTTTGTTTGTTTGTATGTCATCGACATGAAAATGAACACAATTTTTGCTTCGTCTTGCATTTTGCATATCAAATTTTTCTTCTATTCATGCGAAACGAAAATAAAAATAATTAATTCGTTGTTTTTTTAAGAAAATCTACTTCTTTTTAATTCATTCCATGGTGACACCAAATAATTATCCAAAATAATGGATGTAGATTTAGATGAACAAAAAGTATTTACCATTCGAAAACTGCGAAAGAATAATATGAATGTTTCAAAATCAAAAAGATCCCGACGAAAATCAGTCAGACGTCCACGAAATTCAACTAGAAAATGGAAAGTCGGTGAGGAACTAGTCATTTTGGAATATTTTCGAAATGTTATTCGACAAAATCAAGAAATTGAGGTGAGAGTTTGTTTTTGCTTGGCTTCGCAAATTATTTTTGTGACGTATTAATTTTTGACATAATTTAACGTTAATTATAATAGAAACCAACAGCCGATGTATTTTATGCTAGACTTATTGAAGATCTTGGGCTAGATGATGCCTCGCCAACTCAGGCAAAAAATAAAGTTCGACATTTAAGGGATTCATATGTTAGAGCTGTGAAATGGATGCAACAAACTAACCAAGATCCAAATAGTAGTTGGGTCCGTCGTAAGTTGAATATTTCCATTTTAGGGGGTAGTACAGTGCATTTATGATCTTCATATAAATGGGTGACCCAGCAGTTTTTACCTCCCCCCAAAAATGTTTGCTCATTCGATAGAAAATTGGGTGAATATCATAACCAGTGAACGGATTTACCTAACTTTGCCTTTTTACTTGCGATATACCTACATAGGTAAAGTATACACTATACAGTGCTGTGCAAAACATATGCAACTGTTTTTGTGTGGAAGGAGGTGTTGTATGGCCTGTTATTTTGGCCTTACCTTAGATTCCTTATTTATTCAATCGCTCCACTTAAAATAAAAATAATTTTAATAATTTTTTATTATTTTTGTTATTTTTTCTTCGTTGTACAAAATAGTTACTTTGAACTATTTTGCTTTGGCATGTTACTATTATAATAGTTATCTCTAACTATAAACGTAATAGTTAAAAATGACTATTTTAATAGTTACGTAATTACTACGGCATAGTCAATTTTAACTATTTTAATAGTAGGTCTGTTTAATGAAAAAAAATCTAGGACAGAACAGATCAGAGCAGCACAAGTTTATAAATACTGTCAGAACAAGAGAGAACAGAAAAGTTCAATTTCTTATTTAACAAGATCTGTGTTCCTTTGGAAATATTTATCTACTTTTTATTACTTAAAACTACTTTGCTATACTGAAAAAGTAGTTCAAAGCAGCTTTAAGTACTAAAAAGTAGATAAATATTTCCAAAGGAACGCAGCTAAGATTGACAGTTGAAAAAATTTGAATTCAAATTATTTTGAAATGATTTTTTACTAAAGTAAATGATTTAAAGTACTAGCACTTTTAATAATCCCGTATTTTTTTCTGTTATTAATCAAAAACTCTTAAGAAATTCACTTTTTAAAATCTTATTTTCTCTTATTTTTTCACAATCAAACAGCTGACAATTGACACTTTTCACTCACTTGCTCTACCCTAAAAGTAGGAGCAGAAAAACTTGAACTTTTCTGTCATAGAGGAAGGAATACCTAGAGACGCGGCTTCGGTTGGTTTTTCTCTTCCACCCTACAAGCTGCAATGAGAGGAAAAACTCCACAGTGCTTATATGTGGTAGTTTTCCCGTGCATTTTAAATGGCACCAACACATTCAACTGTGGAGTTGAGCTAAAAACAATTAAAAACAATTTAAGTGCTCAGTAGGAAATAAATTCATAAAAAAATAATATAATAAATTCAAAACACGAACCTTTTTTTTTATTTCTGTACATATTTATTGAAAGGTGGGTGTCTGGAGTCACAGTACACATAATAAGGTAATATATTCCGAACGTTGTCAAAATTTGTTTGTCAAAAATGGGCACCAATCTGTCAGGTCGGCCTTTCATTTTTATATTTCAATCGCAGTAAACAGGAAATTTGTTTTTGTTTTAATTTATAAAATGTCATTTAAAAATATTATAAATTGAAAAATAACATATTTTCTTCGTGTTTCATCGCGGAAAATGGTAAATAATTGTTTAAAAATTAGTGGTGTGCGTGGTTTATCGGTTTTTGTGCGTTTTTCGTCGGTATTTTAAACAATTAAGAATTCGGTAGCTGACATTGGTCGCCAAAGTGTCATGTTTTGACAATCTGGCGACCAATGTCAGTTCGGAATATATTACCTTTTTATGTGAACTGTGGTCTGGAGTGAGCTATTTGAGCTATTCAAGTTCATGTACAAACCAAAATCATGTTTAAATTCAAAATTTGTGAGGACATCTACTGGTGAAAGGAAGGTATTAAACGAATTGTACTTTTCACACGTATTCACAGATAGGAAAACAAGAGAAACATAAGAGAGATTATCTGAAATTAAATTTGCGGGTGTTTTAGGTAAGGGGGTACGAGTCGGCTCTCTAGGTATTCCTTCCTCTATGTTTTCTGTGCTGAACAAATTCATGAAACAAAAAATGACAGATTGTAGAACAAGCTGGGGCGAGTTTTTTTTTCATGAAACACAAAAACTTGTACTTTTCGGATCTTTTCTGTTCTTTTCTGTGCGGATCAGATTCATTAAACAGACCTAGTAATAATTTTTAACTATGTACTATTTTGTTTTTTCATGTGACTATTATAATAGTAATTTTTAACTATTTCCTAACTATTTTCTGCCAAAAAATAGTTATTCGCCAAATTTCATTGAATTCTAAAAAGTGACTATGTCTATAAGTTACAAAATAACTATTTTTTCCCTGGGTGTAGTTTACACTTATTAATTTCATATTGCTTGTATTAACTATTACGGGCCAAGGTGTATCTTTTAATGAATTTTTTTTTTAAAGATCAATACGGAACCTGCCATAGAACCTTTATTTTTAAATCCGATTTTTTCCAATTTTCTAATTCGATATTAACGAAACTTTTTGTAACAAAGCATTTATATAATTTTAATATAAGCCAAAAATAAAATCTTGAAAAAAAAATAATTTTTGTATTTCAAACCTTTCGATGACAAGGGGTGCTACACCTTCCCAGACTTGATTTTTCTTATTTTTTTTTTTTTGACAATTTTTTGATATGATTTTTTAATCCTAGCACCCATATTAAATGTGTTGTAATCGGAACGTTAAAAAAAAATTATTTTGATTGATTTTTCTTTCTTTTTTTTTGAAAAATCAAATTTTAAACTTTTTTTCCAAAAAAATGATTTTTAAAAAACGGCTCTAACGATTTTGAAATTGCATACTTGTTTTGGAGGGCAATTTGACTTCAGATGTTGTTTTATTACTTTATGCTTTTAATTTTGCCTTTTTTATCCGTTAGTGCCTTTTTGTTTGCCTTTTTTACTCATCAGTGCCTTTTTTGTCTATTTTTGGCAATTTTCTTTTTTTTGTATGCTTTTTTTAAATATATTGTTTTTTTAAATCGAACAAAAATCTTTGATCTAAATTTCTATAAACCATAATAGCATGATATTTTGTTCACCTCAGTTGAGTTTATTTCGCTTAAAAATATTGCCGTAACATAAACTTAAGAAAACCAATTTGCTTGTACTTAAGTGAATGCATTAGAAAAAGAAAATTTCGAAATCTTAAAAAAGAAACAGGTAGTTTTGAAAGACTGTAAATGTACATAGATTTACTTTTATTTTTAAATCTTTTGGACACCAAAGCAAGTGTTCCCCTTTTTTAAGAATATAAACGAAAATGAATTATTGAAAATTCACTACTGTATTTAAATTAAATCGGGGATGTAAAATAGTTGAACAAATAAATTCTGTAATTAATGGCTACATCAACTCCAGACTTCACAAAATCATTGAAGTGAATAACTTTGACAGTTTTAAATCGGGTCTGCTCGTTTCTGCTCAAATAGAGAGGTATTTCAGCTCTTTTAATAATACGCTTCTTAGAAACAATCGCAGGAGGCTGTTTCCTGAAAACTTCAAAAAGCTTTAGGTAGTTCAATGCTTTCATAATTAAAAATCAAGCTTTTTTTTATTCATTAAAGCTTTTGTTTTGCCTTTTTGAAGTTATACCATTGTATATAGAAACTATAGTACTATCATGAAAGTGAATTTATTAGGTCCGCTTCCTTTAACTAGGGTGCGCTGCGGTAGCTTTATTCCAATTTTTGGAAAGTAGAATGAAGGAATAAAATACGTGTGTAAGAAAGAGAAAAATACTTTCATCTTTTAAAAAGGATAAAGAGAAAAAACCGAAATCATATGTTTGAAATTTGAATTTCGACTGCTTGGGAATAGGGAAGGAGAAATGTAAACAAAATATTTTTTGTTTACAACGCTTTGTTTATTTCTTGTTTCCTAGGTGATAGTAATTTGAGTATTTTTGAATCAAATAATTTATTTTTGCGAATTTGAATAGATTTTTGTTTTGGGACTTTTATTTGTTATATTCTAAGGCAATGTTGCAACATTTAACTTATCTTGTATTGCTTATTATTTTTTAAGTATAGTTTTTACTTTATACCTAGTTCAAATTGATAATATAAAAACAAGTTTTAAACTGCATCATTTTGAATTGTAAAGTAAATAAAGTTAAAAACTAAATAATAAAGGGGAGCGTCATCGAGGCACATAAAATTCAAAGGAAGGTTATTAGTTTTTGACATAACAAAATGCTAAATATTTTTTTAAAGTTTTATGATTTTTGTCAAGTTTGTATTAATTAATAAAAACCTGAAACATTGAACAAAAATCTTAAAATAAAAAAAAGTTCAAAACTACATTGTATGTGTACAATGTACATACATATTTTTAATTAAAAAAATCTACTTCTCTAGAATAATCAGTTGTAGAGCGCCCTTTAATAAGAAAGCAAAAGCTTTTGTTTTTAAGTATTAAAGTACATAATAATAGAGCATTACTCGCTTTATTATTTCATTAATGAATAAATTAGAGTTAAGTTAAATGTTGCAACATTGCGTAAGAAAATATCAAACAAAAATTCAAAAACAAAAATGTATTCAAGTTTTCAAAACAAAATATTCTATTCGACAACAATCACCTAGGCAACAAGAAAAAAATATTTCAAAAAGAAGAATACAAACAAAAAAAAAAAACATTTCCAAACAAGAATACAATTTTAAATTTTATTTCAAACGTGATTGCCACATTAGTCAAATTGAACTAAAATATTTATGCAAATTATTATAAACGCGATATACATACACTTAAATACAATCATCTCATGCCAAATTCACTGCAATTATTGACGAATTTTTTCGAGACCATGTTTGAAATTTAATGTTTCATTACTTTCTAACAAGTTAAAAATGCTTCTCACTTATTAAAGAGAGAAGATTCAAACAAAATATTCTACAGAATTTACGTTTTGTTATTTTCGCTGTCAAAAAAATGAATCTAAATGAAATTCAAAAATATTAAATGTATCTCGACATCATTATTTTGATGGAATTTTATAACTCTGTGTTTTATGAAACTTAAATATTTTTGCGATTACTATTTATCGTAAGACTTTTTATATTTGTCTTGTTTAAAAAAAAAAGTATTTACTATGTATTTATTTCCAAATTTTTTAATTTATTTGAAAACAAAAAAATTTTACTTATGGGCAACCGTGGTTGTACGTTTTAGTTTTTTTTTTTTTTTCAATTTTTAATAAACAACTTTCATTTCTACTTATGCATCTTTCTATCTCCCTCTATCTACAAAGCTAAATATGTAGTCACTTTCCCCCGAATTGAAATTTGAAATAATATTCCAATATTTTGACGACTCCTTCATTATCTGATTATTCTTAGTCCCCACTCCTGCCAAAATCATTCCATGAATAGGTCCGCTCTCTTGAACCAGACGGCGCTTCAGTCGTTGGAACCCATGATAGTACTATAGTTTTTATATACAAGGGTTATACTTCTTATGGGAGGGTGAGTATGAAAATTTACTTTTTGACAAGAATGTCAAAGGGATTATGACGCGATCACCCTGCGTAGCAGGGCTGTCGTTTCACCTTTAGAGTAGGCAGTACTTTAGTATTTAAAAATGCAGTACGCCGCAGTACGGCAAACATAAAACACACAACACGTTGCAAGTTACATGTTTCATGTGGCAAGTTGCATGTGGCAAGTTGTATGTGGCAAGTTGCTTGTGGCAAGTTGCATGTGGCAAGCTGCAGTGGCAAGTCTCGTGTGGCAAGTTGTATGTGGCAAGTTGCGTGTGGTAAGTTGCATGTGGCAAGTTGCGTGTGGCAAGTTGCATGTGGGAAGTTGCATGTGACAAGTTGCATGTGGTAATTTCCATGTGGCAAGTTGCCAGGGTTTGAAAAAGCTCACATTTCAGCTCAGCTCACAGCTCAGCTCAAATTTGAGCTAGCTCACTTTTGAGCTAGGTACCATAGCTCAGCACATTTGAGCTGATCTGAAAGTGAGCTGAGCTGAAAGTGAGCGCCCCCAACTTCCAACGCCTATATCTCGGAATTTTGAAGAAAATGAAAAAAAAATTTTTTGATGCCAAAAGGTAGCGGGGACTCTAACCTACATTTGGGTACAACTCTCATCCCTGTAGGTCCACGCGTTCTTAAACCGGGAGAACTTAAAAGTAAAAAAAAAAGTAGTCACGATTCTGAAAAAATAGGCATGATGTGGCGGTTTAACATGGAAAGCGATTTTTTAAAAATCTGATAATTTGCAAAGCGTAGGCCCATGACACAAGCTACCTTTTGGCATCACTCCCAAAAATTGCTCTCAAGCGGTTTAGCTTCCAGGAGCGTTCAAAGATTCGGGGATTTTTCGAAAAAAAAATTTACCCCAACTTTCAAACGCGATTTTCTCGGAATTTTGAAAAAAGTCGAAAAACCGGATTGTACCGGAACTTTTTTTTATGATAAAAAAAGAAATATTTTAGTAGAAAAATAGAAATTATATTTACTATTAAATTAACCAAGAAAAAAGATCACGAAAAATTATCTGTTTTATTTATAAAAATATCCATGTGTTAAAATAATTCCATTAATAACTAGAACCAAACATCTTAAGCTATGGTGTTTTATAAAAGTTTAAAATATCTTCAAATTTCATTATACTTTCCAAATAAAAATCAATGTATCCTCTCACCCATCACAGCTCAGCTCACTTTACCTTAGCTCACCCAACAGCTCAGCTCACCGACAGCTCAGCTCACCCAACAGCTCAGCTCAACCATCAGCTTAGCTCACTTTCAGCTCAGCTCAAATGAGCTGAGCTATGGTACATAGCTCAAAAGTGAGCTAGCTCAAAATTTGAGCTGAGCTGTGAGCTGAGCTCAGCTAACTTTTGAGCTTTGTAGCAACCCTGCAAGTTCCATATTGCTACTACTAGTGCTGAAGCACACACAATTCTCATAAAATTACCATATCGCACATTTTATGCGCAATTCATTTACTTTCGTTAAACCGTACGTTCTGAACCGCACAACATGAGTAAATTTTACAGAATAAATTGAAAACTACATGGACGTAAGGAGGATGAAAGAATTAATTTATTGTTCACTTGATAAAAATGTAAAAAAACTAAGTGTGGATTAATTACTTCATAATAGAAATTAAAAATATCAAATGAAATTCATTTACATATACTGAATGAGAAGTATAACTTCAGTCGCGTGTACATGTGTACACACACTCTTTTTTTTTTAATTTTATTTGTCTTTTTTGAATTTTTTAGGTCATAAAATGCTTTCCCTGATCATAACCCTGATTTTTCGCACTCGTGTCAACGATAAAAAAGAAAAATTTTAAGTTTTGAGCACTTTTTATCAAAATTATGGAAAAAAAATGGTTCACCTTAAAATTCTTTACAATTGTGCTTACAACTTTTTTTTGTATCGCCAAAAATACAAAAGTTATTATACTTTTTTGTTAAAAAATATCCCTTTTGTACTAAATGTAGAGACAGAAAAATTATAAAATTCAAGTCTGTCTGAATTTTTTCCTTTAAAACAAGTACACACTTAGCATTTAAAATTCAAGATTTGGTCAAAAAAAAATTATTATTACTATTTAAAAACTAAGAAATACGGTTATTTTTTTAACAAAACGGACAAAAACGGTTATTTTTTTAACAAAAAAGTATTAATAAAGGAAGGTTTTTTCAAAACTTAGAAATGTTCTTTTTTTCGTTTTTTTTTTTTTTTTTTTACTTTTTTGGCTTGTAACTTTTTTAATATTCAGAATATCGCAAAAGTCTTCTTAATATAAAAGACGCGAAATTCAATTGTTTACTTTTTTTTTATGAACAAAATTCGAGAGATATTTATTAAAAAAAAAATCTAAGATGGCGGTCAAAAGGTGAATTTCCGGAATGCGAAAAATCAGGGTTATGATATTCAGCCAATTTTCAATGGAATGAACAAAACAAATTTGGGGGTGGTACAAAATGCTGGGTGAAATAATAAATGCACTGGACTAATTTGGGGGGTTTAGATCTTTTGATGATTTTGTTTTTTTTTTTTTCTACTCAAAGAGTGCTTGTTGGAAATTTGCACACATTATGATATCCTATCGGAAATCTATGGCGACAAGATCGATATTGAATCATCCAAAGTTCAACCAAAACCAAAGCATTATTTCGGCGCTAGTCTTGATGCCGTAGATGAACCTAGAGAAGAGGATTCAGGTCGGGAATTCGTGAGTTATGAGCAAGATAGTGAGAACTCAAATCTTCCATTGAAGCAAAGTTCTTCCTATGCCGAGGAACCACCATTGCCACTCCAAACAAGCTCTTCAAGGAATGAGGTACAAAGTGTTACTTAAAAACCCTCAACTTAATTTCTAATAATTCCTATTCTTTCAACAGACATTAGGTGATGATTCTCTTAATTGTTTCAAACAGTTTCTGACTTCAACATCTGAAGCCATTAACCGTGCTTTTCCATCACCAGCACCGAGTTTAGCATCCGAGCCACCACCAAAAAGGTCTTACACCACAACAACTGAAAATGATATAAATTCTTCATTTGAAGCTAAATGGAAAATGGAAGAAATAAAACTCCAACACGAAAGATTACAATTGGAAAAGTTAAAACAAGAATGGGAAAGGGATATCAAAGAAAGAGAATTAGAAGTTAGAAAAAAAGAAATTGAAACCAATGAAAGACTTAGGATTTTAGAAATCGAAAAGGAAGAACGAATGGAAAAGTACAAAATAGAGCAAGAGTGCAAGTTGCAAATTGAACTTGCTAATATTAAAAATGCACATAGTTTGTAAATTAAATTTATTTGAAGCTTTATAATTTGGTCCAAAGTCCGAAAGGAATTAAATTTAATTTATGTAAATAATTTAGTTTTAAGAGAAAAGGGAAATTTTAATAAATTTAAGTTCAGAAATGGAAAAGCTTAAAATGGCAACAGAAATAAATTGCAACTTTATTTAAAGGCAAAAGTTACAAACACTACTTTTATTTTAGAGTAGTTTTAAAGCTTAATATTTTTCAAACAAAAGCTACGAATAGCTTAAATCTCTGCGTTGATGCTTAACTTTATTAAGTTATGGTAAAGGTCCCATCTTATTTAACTCAAAACATAGGGTAAATGAACAAAATTTACCGCTAAGGAGGATTCATCTTTTTGCAAAACAGAATTTTTGTAGGATGTTTCGCATTTACCAACAACTAGGAAAACCAAACCAAGGAAAAAAAGCAGTATATTAGATTTTTTAAAATTTTCTTTCAATCAATGAACGAAAAAGAATTTTTAAAAATTTTTGATGCTCATTAGTTAGGTTCCCGAAATTGACTGCAATTAAAATCCAGTGAAATTGTTTTCAGGTTTCTATTTTTCGAAAAGCATTATTTTATTTTTTTTTGAATTTGTTTAGAAATCACCTAACAGTGCAGGCCGTACGTCAAATCTAGTAGTTCTGATGTTTGGCACAAAACTATAATGTCGAATTCCAAACAACCAAAAATTGGATTTGCAGTCGATTCTTCTTTCTTAAATGAATTCCAATGAAAAATAAATTGATCGAATGGATGTATGTGCTCTTGCTCTTTTAGTAAAAGTTACTTTGAATGTTAAAGCTTTTGTAAAAAATCAGTTTAGAATATTTTTTAAAAATAAAAGAAACTTTAAATTAAAAGTAAAAAATACAAAACTTACGTACGGTTAATAATTGTTCAAAAAATATTTTGTATAGTTTTAAAAAAAGCAGAACTTTTTTTTGCCAAATACCACAGATTTATTAATAAAAATCGTTAGAACCGATTTTGAGAAAAACAAGCTTTTTCTATTTTGATCATAATGTGCCCTTAGTTATGAAAGTGGACTAAAGGTGATCTGGATCATGAGGAAAATAAAACACAGCTTAAGTCACTGCTAAGAAAAACGATTAAAACCAGCATCAAACTTATTTTTATTTTAGGTTTAAACTTTATTTAAAAGCGAAATTGCAGTAAATAGGCGTATTTATTATTCATTTTATTGTTTCAAAAATGAAATACTATTAAATTGTTTAAATAAAATTATTAAATTAATTTTCCTTGAAAACATGCAACATGTGACTTAGTCAACTTTCTTAATTGAGGCTATGAGAACAATAGTGGCGTAAACAATAAAATTCAGTTTTGAGCTACGAGAGATTTAAGAACCATGGTTTTTTAAAACAACACTTTTTTGAGTGCCATCTAGTTTTAAGTGTATCTAGCTGCATAAATCTATTTTTTGTATTAAAATAGATATATTAAGAGACCCCGTTTTTAAGAAAAACTAATTTTTGAAAAAAGTGGGTTACGCCACTATTGTTCTCATAGCCTCAATTAAGGACACATAATGTCAGGTACCATTAATTAATTGTGGCCCTAAAAAAAATTTCAATTTTCTCTCTAGGGTTTGCGTTTGTGCTGTAGCTCGAGATAGAAAAAAACATACATACACGCAGACAAGAGGACAGAATTGCGGGACCAATTTTGTTCGTATTCTCTATAATCGTAATTTCATGTCTGATTTTTATCTCGAGTTCAATTTTTGTTTGGAATCCTAATCTTACCCTATAGTACCTTTATGGCAAGCAAAAAAATCGCAACTTA